>NW_006160004.1:238368-273592 GCF_000334495.1 Tupaia belangeri chinensis
CCCACCAAGGCCACCCAGAGAAGACAAGGAGGTTCCACTCCTGGGGAGGCTTGGCCAGGTGACCTGACCTCTGGTCACCCCCATTGCCCAAGTGCTGACTCTGGACTGCACCAAACTTCTTGTCTGGGTATTAGGTAATAAGGGATTACCCACCCTTTCCTAGAACTGCTAGTATGTGAGGGTTGGACCTGTGGCCCCATTTCCTTTGTTTCCCACTGACCCCACACAGAAGGACCAGGCTGGGGAGTCATTCCAACAGGCAGCAAGCAACACACTGCTACAGGAGACAAGAAAGACCAGGGGAGCAGGGCTTACCGTGGGCAGGGTGGAGGAGCACTTGATGTCCTTCGGGTCTGAAACAGCAAACATGCAACAATGTGAGTGCAATGCTCAGCACTCCCACCCACATGGCAGGTGAAATCAAGATAACGGGACCCTTCAAATCTAAAGGTCAAGTGCGTGTCATGAGGACTAGGGGTAGTAGCACCATATCCTACCTGGCATTCACACTAAGTGTGTGGGTTTAGCCTCCCTTGCCACCAAAACAAATAAATGGGAACTGAGTTGATGGATATGTTAATTTGCTTTTTACTGCCTATATGCCTCCCACGCGTTGATGGATATGTTAATTTGCTTTTTACTGTCTATCTGTCTCCCACAACATCATGTTGTATGCATAATAAACACAAAACGATTTTTTTTGTTGTTGCCAGAGGGTGTGTGTGCTTGTCAGAGAGAGACAGTAAGAGAAAGAGGGATATAGTAGCCCCACCTGGGTGTGGTAAGGTCACACCACAGCCCCTCCATTTCTCCAGCCTGTCGGGATTTGGGCATGCATGCACCTGTGCCCCATGTATTTTTATTTTTTTTTTCCTTTTTTATTTTTTATTTTACAAATCCTTGTGTCGAGGGCTGACTCTCAATAGATCGCAGCGAGGGAGCTGCTCTGCTACGTACGAAACCCCGACCCAGAAGCAGGTCGTCTACGAATGGTTTAGCACCAGGTTTCCCCACGAACGTGCGTTGGGTGACGGGCGAGGGAGCGGCCCCCTTTCCGGCCGCATCCCGGCTCCCGGGACGAAGGGCTCTCCGCACCGGACCCCGGTCCCGACGCGCGGCGGGGCGCGCCGCACGCGCCGGAGCGCGCCCGACGGCCCGCCGGCGCGTTCCGCCTGGGCGGGATTCTGACTTAGAGGTGTTCAGTAATAATCCCACAGATGGTAGCTTCGCCCCATTGGCTCCTCAGCCAAGCACATACACCAAATGTCTGAACCCCCATGTATTTTTCAAGCTGCTGGGGCTAGGATTAGAACTGTGATCTGCCACATGGGATCTAGTTCCCTTATCTACTAGAACACTGGACCAGGTCCAACAACATTTACTTTAAAAAGAAACAAGGTACCACCTTATACTTTTACTAAATTAGCATTAGTTTAAGAAAAAGACTTAATTAACCAAGGCTACACACCTGGTGGGGTGAGGACAGTGCTCAGCCATCCCTGCATGGCCCACATGGCCCTCCCTTCCAACTGCCAGCCCGTGTGTCTAAGGCTACAGCAGAGCACCGTCAACAAATGTAAGAAGGAACATGAGCACCGCTTTGACTATGGAGACTATGCACTACGTGGTAAATAAACACAAGCAGCACAGAAGTCTACTGTGTTGACTGTGTTGACAGGCCACGTGGTACACATTTAAAAGAAAAAAAGTATAGAAGGAAATACACAAATATGAAAAGTGCATCAGAAGGGTGAGGTTAGAATAACCTTTGCAATTCATTAGAAATAAAAGCTAGTGGCGGGCCAGCACCATCGTAGCCATTGAGCACTGCACAGGGGGCTGACCTCACATGTTCAGCTAAGGGTCAAATCCTGGCCCCAGCAGGTGTGCATGTGGTGTGCATGCGTGCACAAAATCCTGCTGGGATGGAAAAATGAAGGAGAAGGGGTAAGGGCTTGACCATGCCCCTTTGGGGAATGGTTTCTGTCTCTTTTTTCTCTCTCTGGTGAGCTCAGATGTTCTCTAGTACCAAAAAGAAAAAGAAAAAAATTGCTAGTGGAGACAAAATGTGCATCTTGATATAGAATAACATGTCTTTATGTAGATGCAAGGAAGGGAGGAAAAGTGGACAGAACACCAGAACTAGGCTTCTCATTACTTCAGCCTGTGACTGCGCAGCGTGGAGCCAACAGTGAGGCTTGGAGCCCCTGGCGCTGGCAGAAATGAACCTCAGTGGTGTCTGCAGGCTCCGGAAGGCAAGCTGCCTCTCTAAACACCCTTCCTCCTTGCCTCCCCACCACCCAGAGCATGAGTCTTTTGATCACCTTTGAGAAAACAGTTCACTGCCTGGAAACACACTGAGCTGCAGGCTTCACGTGTCCCTCCTGCATGACACAGGATGGCTGTAGAGGGAGCATGTACGTGCCAAGCACGCACGAGCCAAGCACAAGCCTGCCAAGTGGAGATTCCCCCTCCATGCCATACGCAAGGTAGGCGGGCGCCCAGAGCCCCACAGCCACACTTCACAGGGTTCTGCCACCTTCTCTAGGCGTGGCCCATGAGCTGAGGCCACTGACCAGGCGCATGTAGTGGGTGCCCTGGGAGGGCTCAGTGGTCTACCTGCGAGGTATGTCACACTAGCCAGCTCATCTGCAGGTCTCTGTCAGGCTGTGACACCCCCAGGGGTGAGCCAGGGTGCTCATGCTTCATGAGGCTTGGCCAGGCCCCACTGTGTGGCTCTTCTTGGGCTTCTACCTCAAAGGACATGTGCACACATGACCTATAGCTAGGACATGTCTGAGGGGGCTTCACAGTGTAGACCCAGAGAGGCTGAGAATATGGGGGCGGGGGCGGTGGGCACCGCATCCTGTGGACCTAGCCCTGGGTGGGAGGGCGGAGTGAAGGAGCAAGAAAGAAAGTCTGCCCTCTGCTGGTGGCAAGATTAGGGGCTGGGCTGAGGCATAATGTGATGGGCTGTGCCTCAGACAGTGGCCCATGAGGGCTGGGAGTCACGTCACCAAGGACCAGTGGGCTATGTGCCAATCTAATCGGGAGGAAACCAGATGGTAAGGGCTCAGACGAGACAGAACGACAGCGCTGAGAAGGTGCTGACGGCAGTGTTTCTCAAACCTGAGTGCTGCTCAGCTCTGGAGGGACAGAGTGCTCACAGTCTCCAGGAAAGGTTCCTGGGACCTGGGTTTGAGAAACGCTAAGAAACTAAACAACTATTGGAGAAAAATACATGTAAATGCATTTTCTCTCTGTAAGAGAAAACAAGATTTACAACTGACACATTTTGCTTTTTAAAATATTATATAATTTTTAAAACTTAATTAAACTCATGGGAACAGAGCCCTAGGACCCAAGGTGTTCATGGCTGAAATCAGGAAGTCGGCATGGGTGAGGTGGCACAGTAGGCCACGTGCCAGCTCTGACCTGGGGAAGCCTCTGCACACCCTAGAGAAGTCCCTCTGCTTTGGGCAGGTGAGGAATGCCCAAGGCCTAGCACTGGGATTCAGTGTGGGGTAGCCATCCCTGCCCACTCTGGACACAGTCCAGTGTGACCCAGGAAGGACAATCAGCACAGAGCAGGGCTTGCTGATCCTTAGGAGAGTCTGGAGGGTGGCCTTGAGGCCGAGGCAGGGAGTAAAGCCAACCTGATATTTTAACAAAGAGGGTGAATGTGACCTCAGAGGCCTGTCCTATACCAAGTGCAGGCACCCAGCATCAGGGGCTGCATGGGGACATCTGCGGCCAGAGGAAAAGCAGACAGACCAAGCCAGAAGGCACCTGGGGCCTCAAGCCAGCCCTGGGGACGGCCTTTGCAGGAGGAGGGCGGGGGCAGGAGCAGGAGCAGGGTGGGCGCTCTGGGTCTGGAGGGAGATGAGTGTCCTAGGGAAGCACTGTGAGAGGCGAGTGAGAGAGAGGACCGGGAAGTGGCTAGTGAGACAACTGGGGTGACCAAGGGCCTGCTGGGGACTGGCATGAACCATGGATGATGCAGAAGGACAAGGTGAGGTGTGGGAGGGGGATGGAAGGAGGAGTGGTGAGAAGGAATTTCTGATGCTGCTGTGAGTAGGAACAGTGAGTAGTGAGGATCCTGTAAAATCTTAAATATATCTGTATATTTTGCTAGGCAAATACTATTTATCAGGAATGATAATAGGCTAATACTGTGTGTAAGAAAAAAACAAGTGAGACCACAGAAAAAGGAGCAGAGAACAGCAGCTGGGCCTCCCTCTGGGCGCCCCAGGAGTCCCTGAGACTTTCCTCACAGAGCTGCAAACCTGGCTGTACAGAGCAAGCTCTGAGGGGTCACCTGACCCCTGAGTGAGTAAACGTCCTGGGGAACCAAGGTACCCACCTCCCTGACCCAGAGGAGGGTGAGGGGAGGGAAATGGTACCCAGGGGCCACACCAGTAACCAGCAGGGCAGGGAGGGGCCCCCGTTCTGACTGTCAGAAGCCACCCAAGTGGTGGCTCTGATTTTGTTACAAAAGCCCGCACAGAGCCTGGTGGTTCTTGGAAGCCTTGTCCTGACTGGGGACCACGCCTCATGCTTAATCACTGAGCTGAGTGGACACAGGGCTAAGGTTCCAGATGGCAAACTGGTTTATTGCCAGCCGCCACGTATGGCATTTGTCATCATAATTCCTCCTCCCCCAGACCCAACCCCATATCATTGAGGAAGAGAATAAAAGAGAGTGGACTCTGGACCTGAGCAGGATGTAACCAGGGGGCCCAAGCACCAGTGAAGAGGAGCACATTGTTCTCCGGGAGACTGGTGTGTAAAGAACACCTGGGGAGGCAGAAGGGCCAGGCTCCCGGTGCCAGGAACCAGCAGAGGAAAAGAGCCCATTCTCCTAATGCACCTCCCAACCCCCTGGGGAAAACAGAAACAGAGCCCTCTCTTAGGCCACGTGTACTTACGTTCAATGAGAAAGAGAAAGCACACTATCCCCATGGCTGCCACGATGGCCCCCGGCACGATGAAGGACAGGCCCCAGCATGTGGACACCCAGTAGCCAGCAATCAAGGAGCCCAAGATGTTGCCCACGGAGGTGTGGGAATTCCAGAGCCCCATGATCAGACCTCGCCTGCGACACACAAAGCACAAGATGGTAAATGGTGCTGAGAAGCCTAGATGAGAATCTTTTTTGTAAAGGTTTTTGCTATGGGGTGCCTGTACTTGCCAGAGAGACAGAGAGAGACAGAGAGAAATCACCCCCGAGGGATATGGCCATGTTAAAATCCCTTCCCCTTCATTCTCCTTTTGGGATTTTGGCACGTGCCCAGCGTGATTTTCAAACCTCCAGGTGTGGGACTCGAACTGATGTTGGCCATGTGGGAGTCCAGTGCCTTAGATGAGAATCTTAAATGAGCCACAGCAGTGCCTGCAACGTGGAAGAACTAGAGTAGAAGTACGGAAATAGGCGCGTAGACACTGTGTCTGCGAGAGGTTTACAAGGAATGGATTTGTATTTTGCCTTGGGCTGTCTCATCACGCATTCTGTTTCTCTCTCTGAGCTTACTTATTCTACAATTAAAGAGGAAGGAATGAGGCCCTCTTCTGAAATTCTTGGAAGGCTCGAAATTTAAATGTGTGCCTCCACAGTCTAAATACAGTCAGCTGGTGAACCGTCATGTGAACAGAAGCGCTCGCTGATGCCCACAGCAGATGAACGAAGCAATATCTAAATAAGGCTCAGGGAGTGTGCGTCCTATTTTAGCTTCCCCGCCTTGTCTGGTGTCTTCCATAGGCCTTGCCCTCTGGCCTGGCTGGGCTGAGCCTTCACACAGACTTCGCTAAGTCAATCTGGACTGTTGTCAAACCCCCCAGAGGCTGAATCCCAGCTCTGTCCCTGCATACTCCGTGAGCTAGGTCGAGACTTGTCATATTTCCCCTTAAAATGCAGCTTCTGTTCCAGAAGGCCAGGGCTGGGACACTAGATGTGGTGTCCTCCAGGAGGCCAAGTGAGGCCGATGTGATGGTCAAAGGTACAGTGCCAGTAACACAGACTGGACCTGTCCACGACACAGGGTGTACTGCAAAAATCAGAACCTCAGACCCTGAGATTTTGAGGCAGGAGAAAACTAGCAAATAGAAGCAGATATGGGTTCTGGAGAGTTTGCCTCTATGGTTAGATAGAAAAACTGATCAGGGCAGAAAATTCCCCATCCAAGGTAATGTAGGTGGGAGATTAGTGAGGGATGTCTAGCTGATTAAGCCACATTTCATATAGCCAATGAGATGAATCAGTGGGCCCAGCCACATTTGATAGGGCCAGTGAGATGACAACAATCAGTGCATCCAGTCAATGATTAACTGGCACAACCTAGATAAAAAATTATAACCTTGAGGCCAGCAGGTGGCGTGTGGTTAAGGTGCTGGACTTCCAGATGGCCGACTGTGGTTTGAGTCCCAAATCCAGCAGCTTGAAACTCACACCAGGTGCATGTACATGCATGCCAAAATCCTGGGAGGAGAATGGAGAAGAAGGGATTGCACATGGACCCCCCTCAGGGGTGATTTCTCACTTTCTCTCTGTCTCTCTGGCAAGTACATATGTCCTATGACAAAAACCATAACATGTAACTGCTGGGGTCTTTTGAGCCACTCTTTCTCTGTCCACTCAGGCTTGCTCCTACCTCTCAGGAGGGTAATTTCATTTTTACTTAATAAACTACCTTTCCTTTCACTGTTGGTGTGAATCATTAAATTCGTCATCCAAAACACTAAGAACCTGGATATCATCAAAGAAGCCACCCTGCAACAGCTTCAACCACCTGATTTTCAGGAGACCAGTTAAAGGATTTGGCTTGTAATGAATCTAAAGAACTAAAAACAAAGTGGTTTGCTTTTCGTCAGAATCTGTTAAAGAATAAGAGCAGTTGGAGAGAGCTGCTTCTCTCACCTTCCTTTCCCAAACCAGTTGCCGAGGCAGGTGACGACGCTGGGCCAGCCAGTGGTCTGCACCAGCCCGTTGATGACCTGTGGGAGGGACAGAGAGAGGACTCACCTAGTGGAGAACACGAGCCTGAGAGTCCCCTTGGGCGGTTCACAGGCTCGCGCCTCTGTCCTGAAGTCTGGGAGCATTGCTGAGCCTCCCACACGCAGAGGCTTTTAGGAGAGCCTCAGCACCACAGATACACTTTATATTTATATTTTATGAAGTAGGGGCCAGCAGGTGGCATGGTAGTTAGGGAGCTGAACTCTTACATGGCTGTCCACGGTTCAAGCCCCAGACCAAGCAGCTTGAAAAATTACGTCAGGCACATGTACATGTGTGCCCAAAATCCCTAGAGGAGAATGGAGAAGGGACTGAAGTGTGGCCACCCCCCCCTTGGGGAGGGATTTCTCACTTTCCCTCTCTCTTTCTCTCTCTAGAGAGCACATTGTGCCCTATGGCAAAAACCTAAAGGAAAAAAAAAGTGTATCTCTCTTTCTCTCTCTCTCTCTATATATATATCTATACACACACACCTACATATACTCACTTATATACATTTGTAAATATACACTTTAAAAAAATACTAAAAGTAACGCATAAGAAAAACAAAGAAAATAAAACAATACCTAGCTAGGACTCCATTACCAGGAGACAATGTCTACTAACATCTTGGGGCCAGGCTTCCCAGTCTCCTACAAGTCTAAGATCAGTATAGAGAGAGAAGACCTTTCTTTCTCTAGAACTGTTTATGGAATTGTACTGTAGTTATGGCTTGTGATTTGCATGTTTTCTCTTACTGTGCCATGCATGACTGTCGTATTCTGAGATAAACACCACCTTAACATAGCACCTGGAGACTATTTCTGTGCTTTTCAAAATATCCTCAGTTGAGTTTTAAGAAGGGACTTCTATTTAAAAAAGGCATACTTGAGGGGGCTTCAAAAAATTCACGGACGGGGACCAGCAGATGGCATAATGGCTATGTCACTGGACTCCCATGTGGTCGACCACGGTTTGAGTCCCAAACCCAGTAGCTTAAACTCACGCCGAGTATGTGTGCATGTGTGCCCAAGATCCCGAGAGGAGAATGGAGGAGAAGGAGTTGTGGCGTGGCCATCCCCTGGGGGGGTAATTTCTCACTTTCTATCTCTGTCTTCTCTGTCTTTCTGGCCAGCACATGTGCCCTGTAGCAAAAACCTCTTCAAAAAAAAAAAAAAAAAGACAAAGTTCACGGAGGCAGTGGATGATTGGTAGAGCAGGAAAATGTGAGATTCTGTGAGGCTGAGCACATGGGAACGTTGCTGGTTCAAATCCAGAGACTTCTCTAAGTACACCAGGTACCCCAGTGTTCAGGGCCTTGGCTGGCTGAGGCTGGAGGCAGACTGAGGTGTTAGGACCCTGGTGGAGAGCTATGCTCTCTCTTCTGATTTTCTATTTCTCTCACTCATGGGATAAACTATTCAAAGGAGTTTGCAGAAAAATGGAATTGAAGCATGCACTAATTTTGGTACAGAAAGAATTGAAATCCATGTATGGATTTTTCATAATGTGTGATTTCCACACCCTTGTTGAAGACCCTTGTTGGTGAATAGGTTTGCTTTAGTGTCTGAGAAGAGAGAGGAACTGCATGGCACGTGGAACGGAGTCTAGCCCAGTTCTGCCAGTCTCGCTGGCACTGAACCGTCAGGAGATGCTGGGAGTTGCTGGTCTCCCTCTGGCCACCTCTGGACCAACCAGGCTTGGCCTTCACTCCATGAATATGCTGGGACTCTGGGAAACTGTTTTCTCCTTCCTTCTAATTCTTCATATTATTATACTAGTGCAAATCACTTTTACAATTAAAACAGCCAAACTTTTTCAAAAGTTAAGGCAAAATCTTGAAAAGCAAACTGAAATACAGTTTGCTTTGATGGTTTTATAACAACATCCCTTAGGCTACTTGGAGAGCTTCAGAAGGATCACAAGACAAGAACTGAGTATCGTGGCTCTCAGTCAATTTCCATCCTAGTCTACATTTATCCACAAAGCTGCTCTCCAGTGGGCCTTTGGGCCTTTCTCCTCTGGTACCTCCAGGACACCCCTCCCTCCCCACTGTGTTACTAAAGACCCCAAAGCCAGCCCTTCCTTCTACCTGGTCACAACCACAGCCCTCTGTAGGGTCCCCAGTGCCCCTATTCTTTCCTGTGTCCTGAGAAATGCCAAGTGCCATGGCTGCTCAGTAGCTAGGCCAGCGGCTTGTTCCCCTTGCAGGGTTGACCACCAGCTGGGGCTGAACACACCCAAGCACGGAAAACACTGAAAGGAGCCAGCCCTGGCCCTGAGCTAAATTCCTCAAACCCTCAGATCAGCTCATATGGGGCTCTGAGTGGACACGGTGGACATAGGGGGTAGGACATCCCTATCTGGCTGTCTGAGGACCAGCTGCAGCTCCCGTCTATGTAAGCTCCTCTAATAAGCACTTGGGATGGGACCTACTGGCATTTAGTAGGTCTTTCTTTCAAAACCTACCTGGCCCCAGCTCAGCATGGTCTGGGATACTCTCCGGTGGGAACTCCCCTGCCACTGCTTTTGGTGTGACTCCAGCTATGGGCCCAGCCAGTAACAGCCCCCTCCCCAGCTCTGAGCAGTCACACATGTCACAAGATAGAACATCTCAGACTCATCCAGATGAAGACAGGGTGACTTCATGGACCACAGGATTCTCAGAGGCCACTCTGAAACAGGAAAGTCTCCTGGCTGCTGGGAGTTGAGAGAAGAGAGAGGAGGGACTTGACATGCCAGCTCACCCTGACCTCGGGCGGGGCAGTTCCGCCTTCTCCCTTCACCTGTGTCTTCTCTGTTGACAGAGGCGTGGTTCTGTGAATCAACACCCCATCCTGTTCAGTGAGCCATGGACCTAAACCCTTACCTGAGTCACCACGTAGAATCCCAAGTTGTGGATATTATAGAAATACCCCAATCCAAACAGGGCTGTAAAGGCTCCGCTGGCGAGCATCCCGAAGGTTAGGTAATACCTAATCGGCAGGCGTTCCCCTATTATACCACTGGGGGTGAAGGAAAAGGAAAGACAAACATGAGAAAACAAACACACCCACGTACGTGACCCACCCGCTCTTTCCGGATGTTTTCATGCTGTTCTCTGAGCTTTCAGAACTCTGGAGCCTTACAATTTCCAGGAAGACCCAAACAACCCTTCCCCTACAGAGTAGTTAGCAGTTATTAACCAGAAACAGGCAATTGACAGCATTTTGTAAGACCTTCTATTTCTACTAAAAGCCATGAACTGTCTAATAATCAAACTCAAAATTCAGTGACTTCCCTAAGATAGCTGCCAAGGAGAGAAAATAAGGACTTGTCCTGCCGGTTAACCCTGCTTCTGTGTAAGCACTATCAGTTAATGTATATAATACTTGAAAATCCCAACTGTCAGACTACAGACAAACGCCATGGAAAGGGGTCACTGGTGACCTCTGACGAGTCACCTGCATTCATCTGCTGGCTGAATGGGCGCGGGGGTCATGACACTCAGCTTCCTGCCCACTACCACCTCCCCTGCTTCCCTGTTTTAAAGAGGGAAGATGGTAGGCTGAGGTCTGAAACATGGGGCTCCTGTCTCCCCCAACCTTTCCAACAGCAACATGACTCGATAATGAACTGACTTCTGTGGAGTCCTACCTTCTAGGGCTGTTTAGGGGCTCGGGAGAGACATGTGGTCGCATGCCTGGTCCACGTGGATACTCGCTGGAACAGCGGGATGGCAGTGAGAGGACAAGTCTGCAGCTCCCTCACGGGATGTCGTTTCACAGGCCCTAGCTTCATCGCAGCACTGCCTACTGCTACACAAAATGTGTCCTTTACTGCTTCGTGGGAAACGTCACTGTGCTGTGACTTAACCCGTGCCCCACGAGTACGAGAGCTGCAGAGCATACCGCAGCTGTGGTGTATGTGTGTCTCGGAGCCTTGGCAGTCATGAACACCTCGGTGGGTCTCATTCTCTTCCACACACAGATACACATGAAGTATCATGCAGAATGACACCTGCCTGCCTGTGAGCAGCACTCAGGGTTAGCTCCAATTTTTCACCTTTCACCTCGAGAACTAAAGCTCCAAAGAGCTTTTCCTTCTCAATTTACCCAAAAGAGATACACCTAGACTCATGCAAATAGTCTTTCAAACACTATAGCAGAAGAAAGTAATTTTG
Organism: Tupaia belangeri chinensis; assembly: GCF_000334495.1. NCBI lineage: Eukaryota > Metazoa > Chordata > Mammalia > Scandentia > Tupaiidae > Tupaia > Tupaia belangeri. Next base: position 249,519 of record NW_006160004.1, read on the forward strand.
AAATGATAAATAACATTCTGGTCCAATTTTCAGGTGAACAGAAACTGACCATAGATAGTCTCCAGAGCATTCTAGTGCTAGGAGTTACTCAGAGGTTAGGACAATGCCTGAGGCTGGCTGACCTGCCTGAGGTCACAGAACAAGTGGCAGAATCAGATGGGCTGAGGACTAGTGTCTTCGTTAGTCTCTCGTCTTGCTGCATGAGATTGGGTCCCCAGGTGATCTCTACTTTGAAGTGTATAATGAAAAGGCCTAAGGGGATGGGTCCCGTTCCACACTGTATCTCACATGGCAATTCAAGAACACGCTGCGCCTGCTCCAACCTGCCAGGCCTGATTTGGCTGGTGAGTGCACCTCTCATGTTGATTTCGTCTGAGACGCTGAATGAGACAACACGACCTGCCCAGATCTCGGGCGGTCACTGCACTATCAATCCCACCAGTCATTGTACCGAACTGTCACACTGAGTAGCCCTCAATGAAGCAGTGAGTGCCCTCCCTTCGGTCACGAGTCTACGTATAGATTTCACATCAGACAGAATTTTAACAACCTCCTTGAGGAGCTGCATAAAAAATTACTGCTGCCAATAAACAAGCAACAATATAACCACTTTACTTACTTAAACTGTGGTTTCTGAACCTCTGCACCATTGATGTTTGGGCCAGATAATTCTTTACAGTAAAGGAGCACGTTGGATGAGGAGAGACTATGCACTCCATCAGCAGAAACTGCCTGATGGGCACCAACCACTGCGAGGGCCCTGAGCCAGGGAGCAGGCCCAGGTCTTTATCATCCCAAACTCTGGGTGGGCCTCAGGGAAGAAGCTACATGTTCACAGGGATCCCTGAAATTCTCAACCCTCTAAAGATCTCCTAGTCTCTGAACAAAAGTCTTTAGGAATGAAAGACCTTAGTCCCTACAACGCTTTTTGAAACCTGGCTGAACTGACACAATATCCATGTCCCATTAGCCACCCGCACGTCCAATAAGCCAGATAACATTTACCACCCACTCAGATCAGTTCAGGATGGGCTGGAATATCCCATGTGTCTCTCCATGCATTAACTCACCTACTTCTCACTACAACCCTATGATGCAGAACTACTATGCCCCTCATTTTGCAAAGGAGAACCTGAGACCCAAAGGCATACAGTGCTTGTCCAAGACCACACACAGCAAGTGGTGTAGGACTTCGATCCAAGCTGTCTGTCTCTGGAATTCATGCCCCACCCACCAGCCAGGCCACCTCTGCTACACTCAGGGCCCTGTCTGGGGCCAGGCTGACATCTAGGCCAAGGTGTCCAGTGCACGCTGCTTCAATTGTCTGAGCACCCGGTGGAACTAATTAATCACTTGGGATGTGTAAACAGATGGCAGCCACTGGAAGCACAGGAGAGGGCGTGCTCTGCTGAGCACCGTGTGGCACATCTAGCACCCTGCTCCTGAAGGACCGCAGCCCAGGATCGGCAGGCTGTGCGGTGCAGACACACCTCAGGGCAGGGAGCGGAGCCAGAATGTGTCCAATAAGCAGAACATTTGGGGCTCTAAGCCCTCTGCTGCAAGGTCCTACCTGCAGACACAGCACCACAATGGCTTTTACCTCCTCTGTCTCTAAGGGAGCAGTGGCCTATCTCCTGCCTCCTGGGTCCTCCTGCACAGCTGAAACCTGTGCTGGATGAACTAGACAACCAGGAAGGGTCTGGAGAACTCCGGCAGACCTACCTCAGATACATCCCGATGGCATATGCACACAGGAAGGAGTAATCCAGGGCCCCAAGCAACTGCTGATAGTTGTTCTTATCTACAGAGTTAAAGACCAACAGGTAAAGTTCAGTACCGTCTAGCTCATGTTCTGGAGCAGGGATAGAAAACACACAATATCTGTTCTCTACACTGAGGCAGGCAGAAAGTGAAGAAGGGTGGTTTTGAACACAGAAAACAAGGACGGGGAGGGTCTGCACACAGAAGACATGGGAGGATGTCTTCTGTTAAGCTTCTTACTAAGGAAAATGAAGTCACTGCATTTTTCAGTAATCACTGCACACACATCATGTGATGGGGGAATGACCACGGCGCACAGTGGGTGAGCACATGACCTTTCCTGCTATAACCCAGACTTGGCTTTCTTTCAGCATCCCACCCAGGACCTGTGATTTCTCTCCTCTCATCTGCAGATGAACGTTCTGCAAGTCCTGACTTCCGCATCTGACAAACCCAGATGGAGTGATCTTGCACAGATCTCCGCACTGAGAAACCTTACTCCAGGCAGCAGCACCGCTGTGCACAGGCTCTGCAGACACATGGCAGCCAAGTGGCCACTGGGAGCAGAGAGCTGCTGTGGGAATGGGTGACATTTGAGGTCCACATCACTGCTGCTAAGAACACCAGGGCCTGGAGCACCCTGAAAGCACAGGATGAGCAGGGTGGGCTGATGCAGCACTCACCAAACGGGGCCCAGCCACAGTCAGTCTCATTGTCCAGGAGCTGGAGGGGGGATGTGGACCCCGCTCGGCTGCTCAGGCTGAGTCCCACATTAGTCTCTTCCCACGTGGCGCAGTCCTTGTGCAGCTCACCCTGGGATGCAATGGGAGAGAAGGAGACAGAAGCAAGGAGAGATGGTGAGGCTCAGCGCAGGTGCACTGGAGGAGCCATCTTCTTCAGGGTGCCACACTCTGAAGTAGAAATAAGGCTCCAGGCGAAGCCTGCCTGTGGGGCCCACATGTTGCCTGTGGGAGCTGACATGATGGTGGAACAGTTGAGCACACAGCTAGTGTGAGCACTCACATAGCCACCAAGGCAAGAATGCTGGAGGTGCAGCTCTGGTACACGGCACCCAGCTGGGAGCCTGCCTGCCGTCCTCTGTCAGCAGCCACCAGGGGAGGACAGACAAGCAACTGAACACTGCACACCAGTGAAAAAGAGCACGTAGCAGGTACATGCAGCCATAAGGGTGAAGCTCACAAACAGTATTTAACAAAAAAAGCCAGACAGGAAGATGACTCCATTTATCTGAAGCTCAAGAACAGACAAACAAATCCATTGGGAAAGAGGTGAGAATCATGGTTACCTGGAGGAAGGTAACCACAGGGACAGGGCACAGGAGCTTTCTGGGAGCTGGAAGGGTCACACCTAGGAGACGACACTAAAGATTCGTGCACTTGATCAGGTGCAAATCATACCTTAATTACAAAAAAAACATAAATAAAAAAAAAAAAAAAAAAAAAAAAAAAAAAAAAGAAAGAAAGAAAGAAAGAAAAACAAAAATAAAAATAAAAAACACCAACCACCAACCTGGTCACAGAATTAGCAGGCAGGACCAGAGAGGAAGTGCTCGCTTGAAAGTCAGGTGAAAAGGACACTGTAGCCTGGGAACCTGACAACCAATAGGCCGTGCAAGCAAGCCACTCGCAGCCCCTGCCTTGGTCTCCCCATCTGCATGCAGGGCCGCTGCTCACACATCCATGATGCTGAACACCACACTTAGCATAAGGCCAAGAAATGTGACCTCTGGGTGCAGAGGTGAGTACCAAGGGGCGTGAGCAGATCTCAGGTTTTCCCTGGGAAGAGGAACTGATGCTTTTAGGGAGTGCCATATGACAGCTGGAGCCAGCCTGTAGGAGAAACTGAGGGGCAGGTCACCTCTATGTCCCTTGTCCTGGTGGCCATACTCACTCCCTCTGCCCACTAGCTTGGTGGTTTCTTTAATAATGGTTTTGTGCCACACATGGCTTAGGTAAACTGTTCCATTAGGTGTGAGTGAGAGTGGAGAGGGGGATCTTGTGGTCATAGTGGTGGCCCTTAGGGGAACCACAAGCCCTTTCAATGCCTTTGAGACCAGAGAGGCATCCTCTAGTGAGCTGGACCCCGAGAGAGGTCAGGGGCCCTGCAGGGTGTGCAGAAAGATGGCTCCAGATCAGGGCACAACACAGCAGGCAGGAGCCAGCCCTGTCTGCAGGTTGGCAGCAGCCAGAAGCCTTCTCCACCTCCTTAGGAAGAAGCGGCCAAAGAAGGCCAAGGTCAGCCTGGGCTGGACACCCTGGTTCGTAGCTGGCTGCCCTTGGGCATGCCTCACTGAGCCCTGGCATGGTGCACAAGACTCTGCTGCTCTGTAGTCACACAGCTTTGTCACCATCCCCAGGCTGTCCTGCTATAATTTAAATACTGCCCTAAACATCTAGCCGAGGGCTCTGGTTTACCAATTCCAAGTGGTTATCTGCCAGACAGGATTCCCCAGCAGAGCTGTCCTCTCTGAAGGTGCTGGTCTCTGGCACCTAGAGCGGGGGTGCTGTCAGTTGGTCCCTAACTGCCCAGAGCCCTTAGCTGCCCCACCTGCAGCCAATGGGGGGCAGGAAGGGCTGTGCCTGCACGGTCTGGTGTGGACCCAGGGCCGGGTGCCTTCAGCCCTTCCCCATTCGCCTGCCATCTTCCTTCAGGAGTCAGTGCCTGTGCCCACCTTCCCTGCCACTTTTCAGGGAAGCCAAGAAGCTTAACTGTCACAGGGACCAGCAGGTGGTGGTGCCATGGTGGTTAAGGTGCTGGACACTCCCACATGGCTAACCACAGTTCGAGTCCTGGACCTGGCGGCTTGCTTTCTCACTTTCCCTCTCTCTCTTTCTCTCTGTGTGTGTCTCTCTCTGGCCAAATTAAAATAAAATGAATGAATAGATAAAATTAGATTTAAAAATTCCTTTTTTTTTTTTTTTTAAAGAAACTTAACTGTAACTGCTCAATTCACCTCTGACCAAGGAAAGCCACAGGTAGGGAGGGAAGGGACCCCCTGACTGAGGAAGAACCATGTGCAGGGCTTAAGTCAGACTTCTAATGTTAGCCTTAAACAGGGCAAGGGAGAAAAAATGCTGCGGACCGTTGCTCAGAACAGGATGTTCACATCCTCTTTCATCATTTAATATTTCTAGGGAGAAACCACCCTTGGAAAAGATAATAAATTAGAAGCGGTCCCGTTTGGTTTCCTAAGTGAGCAAAAAGCCTTTCTTGGTTCGTTCCACGAGGAGGAGGGGCCTAGCATCCTGGTCAGGAACATGAGCTTTGGATACAGACAGACCTGAACTAGGACCCTTGATCCCCTGGGCTGGCCTGCAACCTTGGTGACATCACTTACACCCCTGGCCATCACTTATGGTATCAGGACAATAGTGCCCGGGTCAGAGTGGCGCTGCAGGGATGGGGACAGCACTCTCCACAGCCTCCTTGAAAGGTTAGTAGCTGGCGTCTGTGAATACAGGGTGTTCACCTGCAAGTGGACTCTACTCAGCCTCTGACCCCCAGCCACCTCCTCAGCCTGCCCCTCTCCAAGTCTGCTCTTTCACATTCAAAATGCTCTCTCGGCCGGCTCTGTGACCTGATGGTTAAGGCAGCTGGATCCCATGTGGCCAACTGTGTGGTTCGAGTCCCTAATGCAGGGGCTTGAGAAATACCACTGGGTGCCCAAAATCCTAAAAGGAAAGAGAAAGAGAGAGAGAGAGAAGAGACTGTGGAATGATCAGGCCCCATGGCAGGGGCTTTTTCCTCTCCCTCTCTCTGTCTCTCTCTGGTGAGCACATGTACCCTCTAGGAAGAAAGAAAAAAAAAAAAGAAAAGAAATGCAGTCTCTACTCCCAACCTCACAGCCCTAGAGGAAGCCCTCGAAGAAGGCTGCAGCAAAAGCAATGTAAGACTTAATCAGACTCCTGCATAAAGGGTTCTGAAGACACGTAAATAACCACATACTACTTTTCAATAATATTACTGTATTTCAATATTTCAATGAATTTTATCCCCAAAACCTGGTGCTTGAGGGACAATTAACTGAAGTAAGATGAACTGATAAAAAAAAGTTCTGTAGGTGAACTAGTTCTCATCATGGTGCTCAGGTGAAACACATGAGTCTCCCTTGGCCATGACATCCTTGTCCGAACATCAAGGGAGGGGTTGAAGAGTCCTTTGGGAAGCATCTGCTTTCACCAAAGCAGTTTTCTTTGCAAATTATGTTTCTGCGCCAAAAAAAATCTTTTTCCTATGCAAATTACGAGTGTCTTTCAGCAATAACACAAAATTAATCAACCTGTCAGTAGGCAGTTATTTAAAACTGTTTAGTTACTTAACATTGATCAGTCTGGCATGGTGGCTAAGGCAGATGGATCCCATCTGGCTGCCCCCAGTGTGGCTAGGCCCTGTTTAGCCAGTTGACCATCTTGTTAAAATAAAAAACTATTTTGCTCTCAGCCTACTCTTTGTGGATTCTCACAGGAGCTCCAAGGAGACAGGCAGCCATCCTGGAACTGAAGCAAGGGATGGTCTGCCCCAACAACAAGCTGAAACTCCTGTCTTTGAAGATGGATCCTCTGACGGTACCCCTTAGCTAAGACTCAAACTCCTGTCTCAAAGAGGACATTTAAGGGACACGGAAATGGAGGATTGTCTGTTGACGATAATGCGTATGATATCTTTAACTGGACTGGTGTGAAGTGTATTCATGTTGGGTAAATTCATTTACAAGCTATAGTGGTGTACAGCGGTTGTATAAAATAAATTAAAACAATAACAATTTTAAAAATTAGAGAGTTTTTTAAAAAAAGAATAATTACTTATTTGTGAGCCTCCCCTGCCTAAAAATTAGTCTGAGCTATACTTTTCTATAGATAGCCATTAGCCCCGTAGTGTCCCCGTTCCCTTACAAAAACACCTGTAAGTTGGCAGGCCAGTCAAAGATATTCTTACATCTTCCCTGTGTGGCCACAGGGAATTTTCCTTTCCTCTCTCATCAACAATTTTGCTTCTCTGTTTTTGTTGAGTGGCAAGAAGTTGGACTTGCTTTGGGTTTCTAGACCAGGATGTTAGACCCTCATCCAACAACACCATCCAGATCTGGTGGCTTAAGAAACATGCTAGGCACGTATGTTTACATGCTCAAAATTCCAAAAGGAGGAAGGAATGAAGGAGAAAGAATTATGGCATGATCATTCTCTATGAGGGGTGCTTTCCCACCTTCTCCCTCTCTCCTCCTGAAAAGGACACACTTCCTCTGGCAAAAACAAACAAACAAACAAAAAACAAAACAAAACAAAAAACTGTGGCAACCAAACAATATGCTAAAGATAGACCAGAGGTGACAGGCAGGATGGACACTGAGCAGATGGTCACTGACAGTTTAACAGCATCCATGTTGCCCACGACAGAACAGCAACAGCATACAGCAAAGCACTGTGTGTTCAGAGGGTCAGGTGGGAGAAGCACGGTGCCAATGGGCTGGAGGAAGACAGAGAAACGCGTGATGTCACGGAGCACTGGGGGTGCCAAAGGGGCAAGAGAGTGGGGTTAAGGCTGCTTCCACCTGTCTCTGTCTCCAGGCCCCCTCTCCAAACCCTGTCACCACCCACCACCAGATAGCAACAGGAACTCCTTTCCAGAGTTCAGTAGGCAGCTATAGGAGGGTTTGTTTTCGTCTTCAAAGATAAAATGGGGCTCCATGTGGTGCTAGTCTGTGGAGCACCACTCTGACCTGGGGCTGGAGAAACACTGGGCCTAGGCCTATGTAATCTTTTTTTTTTTTTTTTTTTGGGGAGGTTTTTGCTATATGGGGCGTGGGAGAGGTTTTTGCTATAGGGCGCGTGCGCTCGCCAGACAGACAGAGAGAAACATAGAGACAAAAAGCAGAAATCACCCCCCAGAGGGGATGGGCACGCCGCAATCCCTTCTCCTCCATTCTCCTCTCGGGATCTTGGGCATGCACGCACACATGCCCGGCGTGAGTTTTAAGCCACCGGGTCCGGGACACGAACCGCGGTCGACTACGTGGGAGTCCAGCGACATAGCCATTACGCTAACTGCTGGTTCCCTAGGCCTATGTAATCTTTATTTAGTGGTACATTTAGCAAACTTTGCATGGTTCATTGGGTTGTGTGAGTTCATTTATTCTAACTAGTCCTTTTATAAGGTTTAAGAGAATTCCCCAAAGCATTAGCCAAAAGAAGTCCTAAAAGAAAATTAAGCTTTTGGTACCCAAAGTAAGAATACCAGTAAGTTGTGCCCATCTGGGACACCACCTGAAAGTGGCCAGTTGGTTTGAGTGAATCACAGGTGTCACATGGAAATGGCCCAAATGCCTTGGGGAATATGAGGGCACAGACGAACACACAAAGGTATCCAGAAATGTATAGAAAAGCCATTTTTTTTTTTTTGGAGAGATTTTCACTGTAGGGCGCGTGCGCTCGCCAGACAGACAGAGAGAGACATAGAGACAGAAAGCGAGAAATCACCCCCCAGGGGGGATGGTCACGCCGCAATCCCTTCTCCTCCATTCTCCTCTCGGGCTCTTGGGCACGCACGCACACGCGCCCGGCGTGAGTTTTAAGCCACCGGGTCTGGGATGCGAACCGCGGTCGACTACGTGGGAGTCCAGCGACATAGCCATTACGCTAACTGCTGGTTCCCTAGAAAAGCCTTTTGATTACTATTTATTTTTCAAAATTGGAGTCATTTTGCATATACTTATGTACACTTTAACTTCTTACTGAAATATTTCCTAGAAATGCTTCTGTGCCCACCGATTTGGCTCTAATTTCTATAGGTAGTTGCATGTTTCATACTATGGATTTGCCATAATTTATAAAACAAACTTTCACCTGTCAACTAGGTTCACTTGGTATATCTAGTATCTTTTATCTTTTTCTTTTTAACTTTTTGTTAAAGGGCACATGTGCTCCTTAGAGAGAGGCGGACAGAGAAAAGGGGAAAGTTAAAAATCATCCCCCAGGGAGATGACCACACTGTGATCCCTTCTCCATTCTCTTCTTAGGACAACACGTGTTGTCTTTTTCAAGCTGCTGGGTGCAGGGCTTAAACTGCGTAGTCTGCCATGTGGGGCCTTAATCCCATTCCACAGATGGGCTCTCTTTTTCCTTCTTTTATTTTTTTGGTCTATACAAACAATGCTGTAATAAAGACACCTAAGCAGATATCCTTAACTATGGGTGTATTTATTTTTATGGGTGTAGTTCTCAGAATAGGACTGAAGGGCATGTGTGTGTACACACACACACATATATACATACATACATATACATACATATTTCAATAAGTGTTACCACAATGCTTTCTAAGAGGTTCTGTTACTTGATGGTTCCATTACTAGTGCTTAAAAGTCTTCTCCCCACTACACTGCCGGCCACAAAGGCTAGCACTCTGCAATACTGTGGTGGTTGATGGTATAAAGTGACAGCAGTACCTTAATTTGCGTCTGTGAATACTAGTAAACTTGAGCACAGTTTGTGTGTTTCTTGGAACTTTGGATTCCTTGTTTAAGAACTGTCTGTTCATCCCTTTGTCCATTGTTCCTTTAAAGTTCCTAACTTCATATTCCTAAGACAAATGCCACTTTATTCTTGAAATTTTACTTTTGACTTTTTACATTGAAGTCTTTTTTTTTCTTTTCATTATAGATAATGAGTACCTATGCACACATGCATGAGAGACAGCGAGAGAGAGAGAGAGAGAGCCCTCAACAGGGTCTTGTACTACAACCCCTTCCCCCACTCTGCAGCTCCTCAGGATCCGGGGTGCCTATACCTGTGCTCTGGCAGAGTGTTCTCAGGCCAGTCCAGGGACCCAAACCTATAGTTCGGTATGTGGCTTCCAGCACCAGATCCACCTAGGCTGGGCCTACATCGAAATCTTTAATCCATCCATTTATTTGCCACAAGATAGGAATCTAACTTTTATTTCTTTTAGCTGAGGAACCAGCTGGGTCAACATCATCCATTAAGTAAGCTGAACTTTTCTCATCATCTCTGCCAAATATTCTGTATTTCTTATTCTAGTCTATTGGCCTCTTTGTCTATTCTTATACAATATCGGCATAATTTGATTATGGTATTTAAAACACATTCATCTTTTTTATATTTTCCTTTCATTTCATAGTCTAAAAATGTTATCTTCCCCACACCTTACTTGTGATTAATTCTTGGACATGTTTTCATATGAACTTTAACATTATTTTATTCAATTAGAAAAAACATCGCTGAGGTTTTCATTGACACTCCATTCTATTTAAATACAAACACTGGGAAGCAATAGAACTTTCCAGACCACACGTTTCCCATCCCAAAATCATAGTACATACTTGCAGCTCTTCAGACTTTGCTTTTTGTCTGTGAGGGAGGATTTTATAGTTTTCTCCTCACAGGTCATGGGGAGCCACAGAGGGCCGGGCACACTCACAGGTGTCACCACCCCACGCTTGTCTCTAGGGGCCCTCTCACTTACACTCAATCTATGGAATGAAATGAAAATATAAAAAAAGATGAATGTGTTTTAAACACTTTAGCTTTCAGGTTTCTGTCCTGATTCAATTTAAGAAAAAAACACCTCTCAACAGATCTCTGCTAGCAGAATGCAGACCCCACCTGCCACCAGCCTGGGAAGACATGCATGTTTCAAGTCATGAGGGTGGGCTACAGCTGGACAGGTGGAGGGGCAAGGGCTACTTATGACATCGCCATCCTCCCAGCCCTAGCCCTGTTCCCATCATCATCTTTTAAATATAGAGTAGACCTCACTTAGGCCAAAGGGACAAGTCCAAGGCTCCCTGGACACCTGACACCAGGGATAGTACTGAACCCTGTAAGTGCTGTGTTTCCGCCTATGCAGACATACTTTGAATAAAGTGTCACTGTAACCTAGGCACAGTGAGATCACAACCCCGGTGATCAATGTCAAGTAAGCAAGTATAGTTTGCTTTTCTTTTGGAAATACAAGTTACAGGTCATTATTTAAACTACACCTTGGGACAACGGGATGATTACTATTTCTAGTTTCATTTACATTATTTATAACATGGGCTAAAGCATGTGAAGGCTTCATAAGCATTCTGAAACTCAAGTTACCATGTGCGGTGTAATGTTCCGATCCATTTTAAAAACAAACAAATCCATAGGATTCAGCATAAGGTCAATCCTCACCCAGGTACACCTAAGGTGCAAAGTCAGAAAATCGGTGAGTTTTATAAAAAACAATCTGGGTGCGATGCTGTGACCGGACAGCGATGAAATGGCCTAGAGGCCCTGAGGCAGAGAGAGTAAGAGCAGGGCCCAGAGTCAGCTCAGCCCACAGAGAATTCACCTGAGCAAGCCCGGCCCTGCGTGGGGCCTAATCTCCCAACCTCAGTTTCCTCCTGAGGACGCTCACTGGGCTGTGGTGAGGGTCTCATTAAGTAATGGCCCTGAGCTCTCTGTCATGCCACGCACTCAGCAAGCAGTGCTACTGCCACTTATGAATACTGAAATAGGAGCCGACCCTGAGCCCTCCTCATCGGCACTCTCCAACTTCAGTGGGGACAGGGGGCAGGGGCAGGGCCTCGAGGAGAGCCATTGGGAAGGCCAGGGGAGTGCCCTCGAACAACACGCACACCGTCCTGACTGGAGACCCTCGTCACCGTCAAAGGACTCCAAGGGCTGCAGAGACCCCTGCAGGCTGTTCCACCTCCCCTGCCACATGTGTCCCTCAGTCCAGTGGGGGGTGGCTTCATGGTGATACCCATCCCCCATTAGCATACTTTCTGCTCCATGATCCAAACCTAACCTTTGTGGGTCAATCTTTTTTTGTTTGTTTGTTTTTTGGAGAGGTTTTTGCTATAGTGTGTGTGCACTCGCCAGATAGACACAGAGAGACAGAAAGTGAGAAATCTCCCCACAGGGGGGATGGCCACACCGAAATCTCTTCTCCTTCATTCTCCTCTCAGGATCCTGGGCATGCATGCACACGTGCCCAACGTGAGTTTTAAGCCACTGGGTCTGGGACGCGAACTGCAGTCGACTACATGGGAGTCCAGCAACAAAGCCATTACGCTAACTGCTGGTCCCTGTGGGTCAATTTTGAAGTAAAGGCCTCCTGACCACACCTGGCCTTTTAACCCGGTGGCCCTCACTAAAGCCTCTCCAGTGGTCGCTTTCCTTTTAGTAAGTGGCGTTTTCTAGAGCCGTCTGCGGCTGCTCTAAGCAGGAACGAGCAGCAGCAATGTGCACAAACTTGCAGCAGCTGGTTATCAGGACTATGTCAGAGCCAATTGTCCAGTGGAAGTGTGTCTAAGGCCCACCACCTCTTTCCCCATCCCAATCTCTCTCTGAAAACCAGGTTGTAAAGTTTGCCAGCATTTCAGTCAGCACCTAAAGAGGGTGGAAGCCCCTGCTCACCAAGGGTCCAGGTGGATTTTAGAATATTTGAGCAAATCTCTGTTTAATATCCCCTGGAAGTTACTGGAGAATGGAGACTTAGAACTGTCTGCAGAATCAACAGCTTCTGCATTGCCTCTCACTGAGCAGAGGTTCTCCAGGGTCGCTATTTGGCACTCAGACCCACAGGTGGGAGTGGAGGAAGCCGGGCTACAGAGGTCGCAGGGCGTCAGCCCTCCATCTGTGTCCCTGCTAACTCCTGGAGTACAAGTGCAGGACAATCAAGGTGCAAAAGAGCTACCTCTGGCGCCAGACAGCTTCCTATTCTTTCTAAAGGCAAGCTAAGAAAATTATCCTGCTTTTCTCCAAGTTATAACTGGTTATTATGTGGGATTCTTGACTTTAATCTCTCTTCTCAAAGTTTAATGGAACACCTGCCTAACAGCTTCCCACCCATCACTCAGCAGAAACTTGGCATTCTAAGAATAATGGAGAACCACCTCCACAGCCAGTACTACGACTTGAAGCAATTTGGGGAATGGCTTAAGACTGGATATCTCGGGTGGAAAAATTCATACAAGATAAATAAATATGTAACTAAGCTTTAGAATTCTGAAACTGTCAGGACGAGCAGTTGGCAAAATGGCTATGCCACTGGATTCCCATGTAGTCAACCGCAGTTCGAGTCCCGGACCCGGTGGTTTAAACTCACGCTGGGCGTGTGTGCATGTGTGCCCAAGATCCCAAGAAAAAAATGGAGGAGAAGGGAGTGTGGTGTGGCCAGCCCTCCAGGGGCTGAGGTCTCTGTGACTCTCTGTCTCTCTCTGTCTTTCTGGCGAGCACACGCTCTATAGCAAAAACCTCTCCAAAAAAACCTAAGAATTCTGAAACTGTCAACTGATATAATTGAAAGTGCACTCCCTCTGAAATGAGAAACTCTAAAAATGTTGTAAAAATTTTAATTTCAGGAAAGGAAAATTTAAAAATCAGGGCAGTTGGGCCAGCCTAGTAGCTGAATGGTTAAGAGAACTGGACCCCATGTGACTGACTGCAGTTCAAAACCCAGACCTGGGCAGCTTGAAGACTACACTAGGCATGTGTGCTGTGTATACAGAATCCTGATGGGAGGGAGGAGTGGAGGAGGAAGGACTGCGGTGTGACCATGTCCATTGGAGGGTGATTTTTTTCTCTCTCTCTGGCAATTATACACACCCCAAAACAAATAACAAAAAAAAAAAAACAGAACAAAACACAAAAAAGAACATCAAAATAACAACCTGTTTCCAAACAATGTACTTTCTCCATTTATCTTACTACTCTTCCCACCCGATTCTTCCAAAGGTTCTTTAAAAAGTTTTATGGGGGTCAGCAGATAACATAATGGTTATACTGCTAGACTCTCACATAGTCGACTGAGGTTTGAGAGCCGGACTGGCAGCTTAAAACTCATGCCAGATGTGTGTGCATGCGTGCCCAAGATCCTGAGAGGAGACGGGGTTCAGCGTGGCCATCCCCTGGGGGGAGGGGTGATTTTTAATTTTCTGTCTCTCTGTCTCTCTGGCAAGTGCAAGCATCCTATAGCAAAAATCTTCCTTTTAACAAAAAAAGTTTTTTTTAAGTTTATTTCTTTCATGACAGTGAGAGATCTAGAGGGAGAAAAAGCACCCTCAACAGGGTCTCATGCCATGAGAGGCTCCTCTCAGCCTTCCTAGCCAGACAGGATCATGGGTGTACTTGCCCTGAGTGTCAGGATCATGTCACATGCCCTGCAGGGACATGCTGACAAGGAACCAAACCATCTCCCACATGGATCTAGCACGGTTTGAGCATGTTACCACTGTGTCACCAAGCTGGACCCCCAGAAGGTTCTTCACGTCAAGTACCTCCTCAGAGCGAGTACAGGTAGGATATAAAATCTACTGTAATGATTTCTTACCTTAACTATGCTGATAGGCTTTCGAGATAAGTGAAAACTTGCATACAGCAAAAATGTCAAGATAAAAATGAAGGCTCTGTACCTGAAACACAAAACAGTGGTTGGCAGAGGATGATGAAAGATGACAGAAGATATATCAGGAACACATTATTGGGGGACCAGCAGGTGGCATGGTGGTTGGGGCACTGAACTCCCACAAGGCTGACCACAATTTGAGTCCCAGACCTGGTAGCCTGCTTTCTCACTTTCTCTCTCTCTCAGTCGTTACCATGCACGCCCCATAGCAAATTTAAAATAATAATAATAATGATAATAAATAAAATTTTAAAAAAAGAACACATTATCAGGGCCAGTGGTGGCATGGTGGTTGAGGTGTTGGACTCCCACATGGTAGACAGTGGTTTGAGTCCTGGACCTGGTGGCTTGCTGTCTTACTTTCCCTCTTTCTCTCTGTCTCTCTCTAGTGAATAAAAATTATAAATAAATAAATAAATAAATAAATAAATAAATAAATAAAATTAGATAAATAATTCGATTTTAAAAAAATACATTATTGTGTGCTTTTCAATTTTCTTAGGCTGTATATTATTCCTTAAGCCTTTCAGCCATGATCAATCTTGCTTATATTATTGCTGCAATATTAGAATATTAAATAATTTCTGACATTTTTGCTTTGTTCACGTTGAAACTATACAAACATTAGAAGGGACTGGTAAACCCAAACTGTTCCTCCTGCTCTCACATATAACATTTCTGACCCCAGGTATGGTAGGGTTTTTCCCAGATATCAAGCAGTTACTCAGGGGTCCCCAGCAGGGTGCCCCCCCCCCCAACTAGGACAGAAATCTGACTGCTGTTTCCTATTTTCCAAGGTCCTTTCCAGAGGGCTTATGGGGAGTCACACCCACAGATGCCAACAGACCGTTCTGGCCCATTAGTGACATGATTCTTCCTATATCCTGCTCTTGGCATAGTACTGGAGTATCTTTGGGATGTGTATTAAGTTTCTTTATCGCTGTTAAAGTATTTTCCTTTCTGATCTCAGCTACCTTCCTTTTCCAATCACCACCCTAAAAACTGTAAAACTCACCTATAAGCCACAAGCCCCCACTTCCATGTGTCCTGCCTTTTTGGGCCAGATCAATGCAAATGCTTTTCACTAAATTCCAAACTCTGTCTCTCACTCTCAAAATAAAAGGACCCCATACCTGATCACCCCAAGAGAAAGGCATGTTTTTGCCTCCTCTCTGGTCTAGGTCACTCATAAACTGTATTAATTATTATTTTCACAGAGTTGGTTATTTTCCATTGACACCCCTAATTCAATCATTGTTTTTTTTTTTTTTGGGGAGATTTTCGTATAGGGCGCGTGCGCTCACCAGACAGACAGAGAGAGACATAGAGACAGAAAGTGACATATCACCCCCCAGGGGGGATGGTCACGCCGCAATCCCTTCTCCCTCCATTCTCCTCTCGGGATCTTGGGCACACACGCACACATGCCCGGCATGAGTTTTAAGCCACTGGGTCCGGGACGCGAACCGTGTCGACTACGTCTCGACTAGTCCAGCAACATAGCCATTATGCTAACTGCTGGTTCCCATCCCCCTAATTCAATCTTGAACTTACCCTCCTAGAGATAGCATCGACCCCTCAGGGTGAGAAGGCTCAGTCCCACAGACTGAACCCCCTTCAGCTGCCAAGGTAAGCCGAGGGTATGGCCTATGCTTCTGCCCCACTGCCGGTAAGCTGGGGCTCCCACAGCCCCTCCTCAGGTTCAATTGCTTTGCTAGAGCTGCTCATAGAACTGGGACACACCTTGCTTACATTCTCCATTTATAGTAAAGGACAGTATGAAGGATACAGAGGGTCAGCCATATGGAAGAGATGCACAGGGTAAGCTCAGGGCAAGGGGCACAGAGCTCCTTTGCCCTCTCTGGGCACCTCACCTTCCAGGCACCTGTAAGTTCAGCAACCCAGAAGCTCTCTGTGCCTTGCCTTTTGGGCTCCTATGGAGGCTTCATGCCATAGGTGTGATTGCTTCATGCCACAGATGTGATTAAGTCACTATTAGCGATCAACTCTTCCCTCTTCCCTCCCTGGAGGTTGAGGGTGGGACAGAAAGTTTCAACCCTGCCTCACAGGATTAGTTCCCTTGGCAACCAGCCTCCATCCAGAGGCTACCCAGCCACCTCATTCGCATACAAAAAGTCACTTATCACTGAGATTCTTGGATGTTAGGAGCTCTGAGCCAGGAAATGGGAAGATACCAAATACATATTTACTACAACTTTATCTTTATTAGCTCTCAAATCCCAAATATCACAAATCTCATTTAAAAACAAACAAACATATAGGCAAAGAGAAATTTGGGACTCAGAAGATACACCCTTGTTTATAAAGCAGACAAGAAAGCATGATTATTTAGTTTACAACACAATTAACTACAAGCTTCTGGGTCAGCCCGGTGTCCTAGGCATTCAAGATCACACTCCTTTCAGCTTGTTGGTTTCTGTGCGCCCCTTCGGAAGCACACAGCAAGGCAGACATGGAGGTATCACAGAGACCTCAAAGACACTCGGCAGTGCTGGCAAGCTCTGAATAAGGCTGAGGGCACGGAAACCTGGCCCCGAGCCCTGCTCGCCTGCTAGAGAAGAGCTCAAGGACGCCCAAACAAGCCGGAGACCGAGGAATAGAAGGGACTTTCAGGAGAAAATCAAGGTTAATTCTGGTCCAATACCCTGAACAAAATGGGCTGGCAGGAACAAAGATCTGACAGAGGTGAAGAAAAGAGACTCCAACCTGGAAGGAGCTCTGTGTGCTCTGAGGCAGGCACTGCCCCCAGCTCTGAAGAACTTGTCCTGTTTGGAGCCTGGCAAGGCCAGTGCCTGCAAACTGGGGGACTAAGCCTTGAATTAAGTTACCCAGAGCAGAGTGTCCCACATGGAACAAGAAAGGATAGTGGCTTGACCTCCATGGAGCAGGACTACCAGGAAGCCCATCAGCAAGCCACATCAGGACTCTGGATCATTTTTATTTTAAGAGATATATTTTTTTGCTATAGGGTGCGTGTGCTCACCAGAAACACAGAGGAAGACAGAGAGAGAGAAAGTGAGAAACCACCCCCCACCAGGGAGGATGACTATGCTGCAATCCCTTCTCCTCTCAGGATTTTGGGTATGCATGCACATGCACCTAGTGTGAGTTTCAAGCCGCCAGGTCTGGGACTTGAACCACAGTTGACCATGTGGAAGTTCAGTGCCTTAAGCAATATGCCACCTTCTGGCCCCATCACTTTCTTTCTAATGTCATGATTCTCCCCTTAAGGGAAGCTCTCCATCCACAATGCAGATCCTGGAATCCTAGCAGTGTCTGCCTCTCTGTCTACCAGCAAAACTAGGGATCAAATAAATATTCCCAGATTTAAAAAAAAAATGAAATAAAGACCAAATTTCAGGTAGGAAAAAGAATTGGTGGTACCATGGGACCCAAATCAATATCCTCTGCAATACCTGTGCCCCGAGGAATGAAGAAATCAGATCAACCTGCAGGTACTGAATGAAGATCTACCAAGTGAAGATGGAAGACCCCTAGGGTGCTACATACTGATGGTTCTTCTAGGATTCTCTCTATCCGATGCCATGACCAGACAGGAAAAAAGTGAAACTCTCAAAATAAGTGTAGAATGTATCCCAAAGCCCAAGGCTGTATGGGTATGGTAGATTTGCTACAGAAACCTGGGCCTTTGTCCTGGTGCTCTGAAATCATCCTTTTTGGCAGGACTGAAAGTGTCCCGATTCTGTGGTTGAGGCTCTGTGTTACACCACTCAAGCTCCAATGTAGCTCAGGTCATAACATGTAGAAATATTTAGGCCACTGCAGCTTTGTCAGCCCTCAATCCTCAAATACCCAGCCCCCAGCTACGCTTGCTGGCCACTTAGATACCCACTTGCTGTTACTGAAGCCTGTGGACGACCTCGACCTGCTCCCTTTGGGGTACAGGGCTCCATTTTCCCAAACTTCACAAGAGCTACAGATCAAGTCATCAGATTGAGCTATCGCCAACACTTCTCACATCAGAATCTCGCCAGGCCAGCCCCATAGCCTGGTGGTAAAGGGAGCTGGATCCCATGTGCCTGACCATAGTTCAAATCTCAGCCCCAGCAGTTCAAAAAACACAACAGGCTCTGTGCATGCATGTCCAAAAGTCCGACAGGATGCAGAGATGAAGGGATTATGGTGAGATCATGCTCTTTTGGGGAATGCTTATTCCCTCCCACCCCTTTTCTGGCAAGTGCACAGATTCTCTGCAATTAAAAAGAAAAAAAAAAAAAGAATCTCAAGGAAGAACGTGGAGCATCTCTTAGGAGCCCTTGAGAATGCTATGTACCTACACACCACAAGCTTTACAGGTATGTTATCAACTAGAGAATCAGAATTTCACAATCACCCGGCTAGGAAGGGTTTGGAAAAGCCACTCTACTTAACCAGGTCTTTGGTTCATGGTTTCCACTCTTTACCCAGACAGCCCAGAAATAAACAGCTTTTCTTTCCGAGAAGGTTGGGCTGAAAATGAAGAGTGCCCCTGGAAAACTAATACAAGCCTTCTATTTCTGTTCAGTATTAATACTTATACATAAATATAAAGCAAAGACAATGAAAAATAGAAGTTTTATATTTCTTGAGACCAGCAGTTAGTGTAAGGGCTATGTCGTTGGACTCCCATGTAGTTGACAGCGATTTGAGTCCCAGACCTGGTGGCTTAAACTCACACCGGGTGCGTGTGTGTGCGTGCCCAAGATCCCGAGAGGAGAATGGAGGAGAAGGGATTGCGGCGTGGCCATGCCCCCTGGGGGTGATTTCTTGCTTTCTGTCTCTCTGTCTCTCTCTGTCTTTCTGGCAAGAGCACATGCCCTGTAGCAAAAGTCTCTCCAAAAAAAAAAAAGTTTTCTATTTCTTTTACTCATTTTTCTACTTCCTTTTTGCAGTTATGTCTAATTATAGTATTCTTTGTAGCCACTGAAATAGTGTTCGTGTTAACCCCAAATTAAAAAAAAAAAAAAGTCTTGACAGTGATAGTAGAGGGGTGCAGGCCTTCAAAGCCTCCAAAAAATGTTTTAGGGGCCAGCAGGTAGAGTGGAGGCTAAGGCGACTGACTTCAATATAGCCAACTGTGCGATTTGAGTCCTGGATCCAGATGGAAGAACACACCGGGCACATATGCATGCGTGCCAAAATCCTGAGAGGAGAATGGAGGAGACAGGATCGTGGTACAGCCATCCCCTCCCCACTACATCAGGGATGATCTCTCTCTCTCTCTCTGGGGAGTGCATACACCCTACAAGCAAACAAAAAGAAAAAGGAAAAGAAATGTTCTAGCATATCACGTGTCTTCAAGTGAATAGCAGCCTGCTCCAGGGAAGAGGCTCCAGGCAGATGATCTGTTTCCTGGTTTGAGTGTTACTTATCTCAGTCATATGCAAATAAGGAATGAGTAGGAGCTCTGGAGAGTTACTGAGCACTATGATTTGGTGTGGAAATCAGCCCGAAGACATCCTTGATTTAGAAACAACAGAGGCAAACACAGACCTGTTGCCATGTCCTTTTCAGAGCATCCCATCAAGAGGCACAGGATGCCAATGACATCACGGCTGATCGCTGGTTAAGTGCTGTCTGCCACATTGTCCCACAGTGTCACTACTTCTCCCTCTAAGGGATGAGTAAGGAATTTGTGGGCACCTTCTTAGAGGTGACAGAGATACCCTGTTCCTCCAGTTGTCTCTGCAGTGTGTGTCCACTGAAGCTCCGAGCCTTCGGCCAGCCTCCCTGTGGGCCCAGGGCTGCTGTGCTAACCCAGCACTGCTCCGCCAGCAGCAGGTATGTGCAGCTGGTGTGCTGCTGTAAGGAAGGGCTCCGTTTTCCTCCATGTATCCACCTCTTAGCTGTATCAGGAGCGGCTCACTAGATCCCTACTGTAATCACAACTATCACCCATTACTATGTCATTACTTTACACCTCACATTGTCCTGGATTTGGCCAGCCAGGGTCCCCTAATTTTTAAGCATGCCCTTATTTTCTGGCACAGAAGTTCTAGGCTCATCTTGTACTCCCCTTGCCCCAGGCCTGGCATCAGCCATGACTCTAAGTACCCTTGGCTCTTTTCAATGGGAAATGGCCCATAGGAGCCAAGGTCCCGGAGCTGAGGGCACACTGCAGTGGGTACGTGTTTATTTCTATATCCATCTCCCTGGACGAGTTCATCCCAAGCAATACCACATGATTCATTCTAGCCTCCCCCTCCCCTCAGCATGTGTACCTCCTTCTCTATCAGTGAGGACACTGTCTCTTCAGTGGGGTTCCTGCCAGAAGTGTATAATCTGAATCTAATCAGAAGGAAATAACATACATACCCAAAATGAGAGACAGGAAGGTTATGAAGGGGCCTAGGGGCCTAGAATTCCACCTTTCGAGCAAAAGGCATTTGAGTTTTTGAAGTCTCTTTTCTGCTTTCCAGAGTAACTCCACAGAACTAAGTTGTCATAAGCCCCCTCCCTGGAGCAGCCAAAGAGGACAGACTCTTATCATGAGAAGTCCCTGCACCACACCCAAATAGTCGTTAGCACAAAAGCATCTATCTCCCATCTCTTTTCCTTAGGGCCTACTTCTCTTTCCAAAAAGCCACCTGTTTCTCCTACCCTTGTTAAAGATGGTATCTAGGCTCCAGGTTCCAAATGCCTCTTTGAGTCACAGTTTTTATGGTCTCTCATACATACCTGATTAAATCTGTCTTTTGTCTTGCTGTTTTTTGTTGGTTTAATTCCCAGGCCCCCAAACACTAAACCTAAGAGGGTAGAGAAAAGTTCTTCCTCCTCGACAGAGATCAGTGGGGTGGGGTAGAAGCCAGAGAGTCCACCTTTGAGTTTGTCTCCTTCAAAGCATATGGAATTCATAAACCTACCTGTCAGGAGGATTCTCAGAGAGGAAAGAGGTGATCTGGTTGGTGTCTAACTTTGTTTAGATTTTGTCTTCTTTCTGAGCATTCTGTCCCAGCTGGCCACTCATCTGGGCTCCAAGTTTATCTACTTATTTCACCCCCAGCCATTTTATGATCTGCCAGTAGCCAGTGATCATAGTGTGTAGGGATCGTGATTATCACAGAAACCAACGAAGACCGCCAAGGCGTCCAAAGGCCATCTGTCAAGCCCAGAACTGAAGGAGGAGGACTGCTCCACAAGGTTTTAGGACACAGCTTCTACCATGACAAGCAATTCAACCACCTGGGGAGGCCACCAGTCCCATTGTCTGTGTTTGGCCTCTTGCAGGGGCCCTCACCCACAGTATCCCACCAGAGAACTGGCCCACCAGGACTCACCACTGGTCCCTGGAGAAGGAGATGATGAAGCGAATGCCAGCAGGGAGGCGAGCCATTTACAATGCCACTGACCACCGAGGCTGTCCCAAAGTAAGATGCTTCATAAACAGGTTATTGATCCTGGCTCCAAGTCCTCTCTGGCTGCCCCTGCAGCTTACACAGGGTGGCTAGCACATGGAGATGGTATCCTGCGGCCTTGTTCCCTCTTCTTTTGGCAGTGACTCTGTGCTCTACGAGGAGAATAAGAGGTACTGAAGGACTGGGGTCCCGACAGTGGCTCCTTTGGAGTTACCAGCAGAAGTGATGACACAGACTTTCAATGAGGCTTCCCAGTCCAAACCAAAGTTGGACATCTGATCTGACAAGACGTTCCTACCACGAATGCCATCGGCATCTGTCCTCAGGCACTTTGTTCAAAGATCACTGGGATGAATTTCACATAATGTTCTTTTTATTTATTTATATTTTTATTTCCAGGAAGGGGAGGCAGAGAGGAGGGAAAGAAAGAAGGGAGGAAGGTTGCCCTTGACAGGGTTTTGAGACCATAAGCGACCCCCAACCCCACCAGCCCTGAGACATTTGCCAGGATCACCTTGCCCATGGTGTGCTCAGCAGGACACTAACTTGGAACCTTTCCACAAGGCTTCCAACATGGTACAGCAGCACCCCTGCTGCTTACCCTCTACCACCACCGAGGATGGGCCCACATAATGTTCTGATGTTAGATAAAAGGAACCACAGAGCAGGCCAGCAGATATCATTAACAGTTACATCACTGACCTCCCACATGGCCTACTACAGTTTGAGTCCCAGACCTGGTGGCTTGAAAGTAATGCCACGCACGTGGAATTGCAGCATGGCCATACCCCTTGGGAGGACTTTCTTACTTTCCCACCCACTGCCTCCCCTGCCCACACCACTGCAAGCATACTCACCCTAAGGAAAAACAAAACAAAACAAGGAACCACAGAGCTCATCTCTATCTGGAAGAACTCTAGAGATCAACCCATTCATTCTTAACTAGCACCTTCCATAGAACATAGATAATGTTCACAGGGTGGAAAACCAAGCATGAGCCTAGTGGTTATGCCACATGTCCAGTGATCAGAGCCTGCTGGGAACTGGACTTGCTTAGTCCCACCTTCATGGACCAGGCTCCTTTGAGCCAGAGCGTTAGAGGAACATAGGCCTGGACAAGATGGCAAATCAGTCTAGTCATTTAACCACTTAATGGAGCTTTAACATTTGAATCAAAATGCACTTAGTGCTATGGTTGTGAACTTGACCTCTATCTGCCTCTTCACTTTCCATTGCCTTTGGTCATCTTAGAGGCCTAAAACTGACCTCATTATGAAGTCAGGGCTGAAGGCTGAGCAACCCAGGAAGGGATACATAGGAGCCAAGAGCCATAGGGCCAGGCTCCCACCTGACTTCATAATGTCCAGGATCTGGAGGCTTGAAACTCATGCTGGGCTCCTGTGTATGTGTGCCCAAAATTCTGAGAGGAGAAAGGAGGAGAAGGGGTTGTGGGTATGGCCATCACCCCTGGGGTGTGATTTCTCACCTTCTGTATCTCTGTCTCTCCAGCAAGCCACATGCCCTGTAGCAAAAATCTCTCTCAAAAAAAGAATTCTATCTGTCTCTCTGGCCCCTGTGGGCCTTAAATGTGACTCACTCCACCTGAAATGCCTTTTGTGCCCACCTGCTCCTTCTGGGTAAGTCACTTAGCACCTTGGCTCCCTCCCCTTCCGGGCTAACAATCCAGGAAGATGGCACTTACGGTGTAGTAAAAATGAAGTGATGCCCCATTAGAGGCACTCTGGGGCCTGAAGTGCAGTGAGCGCTCAGCGCATACTAGCTGGTAGGGTTCTGACTGCACATCCTGAGGGCCTGGGGCGGGGGGGTGACTGCCCAGTTCATGACCTAGCACCTAACATGTGCTCAAGAAACTCATACTGAAGGCCAGTCTGTGGCCTGGATCCCACACAGTCAATTATGTGGTCTGAGTCCCAGACCTAATGGACTGAAAAATGCCCTGGGCAAGTGTCTATGCATGTGCATGTGTGTATACCCAAAATCCCTGAGGAGAGACGAGGAGAAGGGACCGTGGCATGACCATGACCCATGGCAGGTACTTTCTCGCTTCCCTGCTCAGTGTGTGTGTCTCTGTCTCTGTCTGGCAAGTGCTTGCAACCTCTGGCAAATTAAAAAACACAAAAGAAACCTGTGTTGAACAAAGGTCTACGAATGCTTCCACACTGCTTTTGCTCACACTTTAAGATGTAAAACAAACTTTGCTCAAACTGTTCTCAAATGAGTGGGCTCTCGTTTGGGTCTAGATTTACTGAGAAACAATCCAGTGATGTTAAGTTCAGGGTACAGGATTTGTTTCGCCTTTTTTTTTTTTTTTCTACAAGTCCTGAAGATAGACGGCCAGAGCCGAACTTCTTCCCCCTCTTAGATCTGTGTCCCTGTACACAGCGAGTGTGGAGACAGACCACTGCTGTCTACTTCATGGACACATCAGCAAACGGCCACCCGGTGATGCTAAAATGTTAACAGAGCCGAAGGCACTGGAAAGTCAACAGGCAACAACCTCTT
>NW_006160004.1:273973-274309 GCF_000334495.1 Tupaia belangeri chinensis
GTTAACAGAGCCGAAGGCACTGGAAAGTAAACAGGCAACAACCTCTTTCCCTTTCAGACAACAATAGGGCCTCTCTCCTGCTAAATAAGTCAAATAAAGTGCTGCATGTTCTTACGGTCAGAGCAGCTGAGATAACAGGCCCCTTCCTCCCAGCGCCCCTATGCAGCACCTACTGAAGACTGTTTCCAGTAGTGCTGGGAGAGTCCTCTGAGACCCTGAATGCTGCCCGATGTGCTCCGGGTGAGAACTGCAGCATTCACTTCCCAGGGGAGAGAAGGAGACCAGGCAGCTGTCTGGGATCAGCTCGATATTGTGGGACACATGCCAGTCTGTCCT
>NW_006160004.1:274323-276916 GCF_000334495.1 Tupaia belangeri chinensis
CATCTCCTCTTCCTCCTGCCCATCCCCTGCAGGAAGGGCAGCAGAACAGGAGCAAGTCACTTGATAAGCCCTGTTCTTTTTTATGTTTAGAATTATTTATTTTATTTTATTTATTATTATTTTTATTTGCTATAGGGCACATGGACTCATCAGAGAGAGGCAGAGAGAGAGAGAAAGTGAGAAAGGAAGCCACCAGGTTTGGGACTTCAACTGTGGTTGGCCTTGTGGGAGTTCAGTGCCTTAAGCAGGTCACCACCTGCTGACCCTTAAACTATGTTCTTGACACAGGGCCAAATATATATATATATAAACACACACACACATAAACATATATATTATATATATGTTCATTCACACACATATGAATATGAAAGACACACTTTTAAAAAGTCACTCTACAGGCTACACTGGAATTTACTCTTCCACCAGGAAAAGGGTCAGAAGTTCAATTTCATTCTATTGTCAAAGACAGCAGCTTAGGAAACACCATTAGAGCATCTCTATTAAGATCTGAAAACAGGGAACCAGCAGTTAGCGTAATGGCTATGTTGCTGGACTCCCATGTAGTCGACCGCGGTTTGCGTCCCGGACCCGGTGGCTTAAAACTCACGCTGGGCACGTGTGCGTGCGTGCCCAAGATCCCGAGAGGAGAATGGAGGAGAAGGGATTGCAGCGAGACCATCTCCCCTGGGGGGTGATTTCTCGTTTGCTGTCTCTCTGTCTCTCTCTGTCTGTCTGGTGAGTGCACGCGCCCTACAGTGAAAACCTCTCCAAAAAAAATAAAAAGACCTGAAAACACAGTCTGATACCCATCTTCTGAAAAGCTGACCCTGGCAGGCAACCAACTGCAGAGTGGAATCAGCTGAGGGAAAGACATCTGTAAGCCCTACCTGGGACCCACCTACGTGATGACCTATGGGGCCTAGAACAGTTCCAATTACACTACAGATACTCAAATAACACGACCACAAAGTGAGTAACCAGCAAGAGTAATGTCAAAAGGTCTGTCCAGGGCCGTGGCACCATTACTGACACTCATTTTAGAGGCAAAGATGAGTGAGTAAATTGTGTCTCCCCCAAAAGTTTTGGTATATATACACACACACACACACACACACATATATATTTAAATCAAGAAGGAATACAACTTCCTTCTGGAGTAAACACTCTTATTATATTCATTATTAATTTTTTTTTTTTTAAGAGGTTTTTGCCTTAGGGCATGCTTGCTTGCAGGACACAGAGACAGAGGCAGTGGGAGGGAAAGTGAGAAATAACCCTCCCAGGGTGGGATGGCCATACTGCAATCCTCTTTCCTCCATTTTCCTCCCAGGATCTTGGCACGCACACATCCCTGGTGTGATTCTCAAGTCAGTGGGACAGGGATTCGAACCATAGTCAGCCATGTGGGAGTCCAGAGGCATAACCGCTATGCCATCTGATGGCTCCAAGGCTTTGCCTTTTAAAGGCTTTATTCCATAGTAAAGGTTAATGGAGATAGTCAAGCTCTGTCCCTTGGGTTAAATGCAGAGAGGAATCCGAATTAAATTCTTACCACCCTTACCCCATGGACAAATAGCATCAAAGGCCTGCCAGAGCGGAACCTGAAATCAGTTCCAACGCCACCAGATGAAACAGACAGAGTCCTGGGTTTTCAAGCTTCTAAGAGGAGTAATAAAGAAACAATGGGGAGAAATCAACAGATTCACCCACTCACACAACTTCACCCAATTCAAGGGCAGGCAGGCAGCTTTCAGGCAGTGAGAGCTCTGGGAGGAGGAAAAGGCAGGCTTTGGAATTCCTCCCTCAGAAATTCACATCTGGAAGTGGAGTTCAAGGATTTCCAGTGACCTCTGTTCAAATGCAAAACCTTAACCCGTACCTACTCCTTGGCAGGATCAGAACGTGGGCCGGCTGGGGCTGGGAGGCTGGAGGGTCGGTGGCCAGCAGCTGGGAGACTTTCCGCGTTTTATGCCCTTTATAATAAAACCAGGAGGCCCACGGGCTCCGGGAACCAGCTGCACTGCAGACAAACAACCTAAGGCCCAGAACGCCGGCTCCTCCCCGGGCGGCTGGTCCCCGGAGGAGGTGAATTCAGCGGACACGCCCATGTCCCCATCGCGCGGCGTACAATGCGCCAGGTCACCTCCAGTGGGCTCTTAGACTCCCAGCTGTCACCGCTGTCTGGGTGGTCTGGGGAGAGGACCCAGCAAGATAGCTAGGCTCGCTTCTATCAGGGCTTCAGTGAGCGGCCGCCGGCCCAGCACCAGCCCTGCCACCTCCACTTTACCGGAACCCGAGGGTCGTGGTTATTGTCGCCTAGGGCCACTCCAGTAGATCCGTATTTCTGACTTCCCTCAACAAAAAGGTCCACGTCAGGCCCTCCCCAAACCCCAAACCAAACCAAAAAGAGAGGGAAGGGGGAGGGGGCCGACCGGAGCGTGCAGGGAGCCCCGCTCCCCGCGCGCGATGGCAGGTGCGAGCCCGCAGGTGCGTGCGGTGGGAAGGGTCCCACGCTGCCCCGGCGTCTCCAGCCTGGTCCCCGCGTCTCACCTGAGCTGCCGATGCCCGCGCACGGTCACCCGGCTCGGCC
>NW_006160004.1:277047-280329 GCF_000334495.1 Tupaia belangeri chinensis
GCCCCCCGGCCGCGGGCGCTCCCACGTCACCGTCTGCTCAGGAGTCCCCGAGACTCTCTCCGTGTCCTCCACCTGCCGGCGAGCGGGGCGAACGGGAGTTTCCTGGCATGTTCCCCGCCGGCCAACGGAGAGCTTCCCTAGGGCCCTTTGTCCTCCCAGCTGATCTTACCCAATAGCAGAGAGAGCGACGTGTCCCAGAGGGAGGACCGACTCCCACCGCGATACAGGGTTTTCCCTTGTTTTCCTGGCTTGGGTTTCTACTGTCTTACTTGTGCAAATCGGAAAATGATGGGCACAGGGATGTGGCTGTGTTGAACCAAAGTGTACCGCACTTTGTGACACATTTGGCTCACACAGATGGACTGGAAAGGGCAAGCACCGCCCTTTTACAGGGTGTGGGTTGACAGACGTCTCCCAAACCCCAAGAACAGTTGCTCCCAGAATCCCACTCTCACCTTTTGCCAAAAATTGACACAACTGGCCCCAGAGAGGGGCCTATTCTTCTAGAGGCACCTGCCCAACACCAACGAGAGACAAGAATGGCACCTACACCTTGCTGGGGGATGAGCAGTCCACTCCCCCTCAGAAGATCACCTCTCTGCAAGTGCAAAGTGAGGCCCAAAGCAAGATTTTTGGAAACATGCTCCCCCTCCTGTGGGGCTAAAATCAGTTTGTTGCTAAAGCTAGCCTGCTGGTGAGTGTCCAAACTGTCCCTTTGCAGCAGGGGCTAAATAAGGTCTTTCTCCCCTGCTGCTCTGCTTCCCTCTTGGGCAGTCTCTCTCAGGCCTGCTCTATTTCTGGAGTACTCTGATATCCCTGTCTTTATTTGCTGAGTTGGGTGGGGGCTTTGGAGAAGTGTTTGACAGGAAGCCTGCCTACCCCATGGTGACAGGAAGCCTGCCCACCCCATGGCAGCCCAGGGCTCAGGCTCAGGAATTTGCTGGTTCTGCACCCTCAAGGGAGGTGGCCAAGGGCCTGCAGCCTTCTCTCTCTCTTTGGCAGGTCTCTTTCCATGGGCCTTCTCTTTCTCTCTCTCTTCCTTTCTAATCTTCCATTCCTGGTGATTGTCAAGCCAGCCCAGTCCGGCTCCCACTTCTGTCTCTGCAAATCATCCTCCCTTTCCTGGTGCTTGTCCTCTGTTCTGCTAGGGCTTCTGAAATTGAGAGGGAACCCATAAGGGGGCTGAGCCCTCAGTATCCACTTCTGCTGAGGAAAGAATGGATATTTCCCAAACTGAAAATTAGTAAGAGCTGATTAAAAAGTATCCATTCAAAATATTTTTGTGTGTGTGGTGGGGGGAGATTTTTGCTATAGGAGAGACAGAGACAGAAAGCAAGAAATTACATTCTCTCTCCTCCTTCCCCCAAGGGAATGGTCACACCACAATCCCTTTTCCTCTCTGGATCTTGGGCATGCATGCATATGCACCCGGTGTGAGTTTTAAGCTGTGGGGTCTGGGACTTGAACTCTAGTCTACTACATGGGAGTCCAATGACATAACAATTATTGCCATCTACTGATTCTGATGTCCATTTGAATTTTAATGGCCCAGAGTAAGGCTTGAGGTTCCAGACTTTAGCTAAATCTGTCCCTTATGTGGAATAATTGATATCTTATAGGATGTAAAACCCATAAGATAGAAATTGATTTCCTAAGGTCTCACCAATCAATAAAAGACCATGATCATTTCATGACAGATGATCTCATGCACTGGGTCCTCACCTTAGTCCTCTATCTTTTATTTTTTAAATTTCTTTTCTTTTCTTTTTAGGTTTTTTCCACAGGGCACATGGGACACAGGGAGAGGCAGTGAGAGGGAAAGTGAGAAATCACCCCGCAGAAAGGATGGCCATGCTGCAATCCCTCCCCCATTCTCCTCCTGGGAATTTTAGTACCTGCGCTTGGTTTGAGTTTCAAGCTGCTGGATCTGGGACTCAGACGGTGGTTGGCCATGTGGGAGTCTAGTGCCTTAGCGACCATGCATCCTCCATATTGCCCTTACAATGTATGTTCGGAACTTCTGGGTCAGGCTAGACCTTTTGAGCAAGAGCTGCCTGCTCTCCTTGCTTTGTGCAGGAGAGCTGTGCTTTCCTCCATCACACGTCGTGTCTACAGTTAGGCTTCTGGCACACCGACAACTTGTGCAACAGCCTCCTGCTTCCAAGTTCACTCTTGGGCAATTCACTCTCTCAGTTGCCGCAAATTGCCCTGCTAAAGCAAACTCTGATCTTGTCATTCCTGATGAAAAACCTTCAGGATGATCTCATCACCTACAGGAATGAGACCAAATTCCTTAGTAACTAGAAATATGGCCCGCATGAAGCCACTTTGGCAGCTGTCATCTCTGCATGTCCAAAGCTTCAGGACAGCTCCTCGGTTACTGAGAACTAGGCCTTTTTTACCCTCTGCTGTTTCTGCTTTGGCTCTCCAACACCTGCTTTTCCTGGTGAGCTCAAACTTTGAGAGCCAGCTGATATAGTTCTCAGTTCTCTCATGTAATCTTCACTGCATTTATGGGGCACTGCATAAGCCTCTGTCTCCACACTTACTGCCATGAATTGATACTATTCATCATTCATAAATCTACCTCTTGGCCCCTAGAGGGGGTTTGGAGGGGTTCTTATGTGCTGTTCTGCCTCAGAAAACACTCATTCCTGTTTGCTAACTGCACAACAGAATGCAAGATGACACACTACAGGGCTGTCTGAATGTCTTTTACATTTTCTCACATGAAAAATACTTGGGCAGCCTATGGCGTGGTGGATAAGGTGGCAGATCCTATATAGCCAAGTGTGTGGTTCGAGTCCCAGACCTGGTAACTTGAAAAACATACTAGGTACATATGTGTGCGTGTGCCCGAAACCCAAAAGGAGAGAGAAATGGGGTACAGATTGTGGTGTGTCCATTCCCCATGGTGGTGTGGAGGGTGTGCTGTCTCTCTCTCTCTCTTTCTCCAAAAAGGGCCCAAACTCTCTGGCAAAATTAAAACAAAATGAGACAAAAATGATAATTGTATGGCACACTGGGGTAAGCTAGTGGGGATCTACATAATTAATGGTCTATATTAACAATATTTTCCAAAAGCACTAAACTTTAAGTTTTATAAAGATTAAATGTTGATCTTTTATAAAATATTAATGAAATATTAATCTTTTTATAATAATCTTATGAGTATAAGAAAAATTTTTAAATGGATTAAAGGAGATAGCAAATTTGTGTAAAATTTCAAAATGAAAGATCTTTATCCCTTTCATGAGTGAGCAAAAGAGACAGAGATAGCAC
>NW_006160004.1:280348-281055 GCF_000334495.1 Tupaia belangeri chinensis
GCCTCAGCCAGCCCCGGATTACAGGAATCACAGACACACGTGTACTCAAAGAGGTCTCTGAATGCAAACCCATAACTCTTCCATGTGGGTCAGCTTTGGAGCTCCTGCACTTCACTGCTGCACTGCTCTGCAGCCCTCATCAAATAAAACATTTCTTTCTTTCTTTTTTTTTTTTTGCTATAGGTGTCTGTGCTCACCAGAGAGGCAGAGAGAGGGAAAGAAGTAAGAAATCATTGCCCGCTATACCACTGCCAGGGTGGATGGCCATGCCACAATCCCTTCTTCTCCATTCTCCTCTCCAGATTTTGGGTATGCACACATACATGCTCCCCGTATTTCTCAAGCTGCTGAGTCCAAGACTCAAATGCATTGTTTTGTGAGATCCAACACCTTAACCACCACTCCACCTGCTGGCCCAACATTTCACATTTTAAAATGAAGGCCCATGATTGCTCCCATGGACATACCAGCTTTTATCCTTAAATGCTGTAATATTATAGGAGCTTAGGATAGCTGGGAGAGCTTGGAGATCACCACTAACAAGGCAGTCCCTTTCTTATTTTCCAGCTTTGTTGATATATATAACTGACAAAAATTATATATATATATATATATATTGGAGGAGTCCAACCCGGTGGGGCTCCAGGACCTGTCTGAGCCCCTTGACCTTTGAGCATCGCTTCCGGTCGGTTCAGTAAGTTGGCAAG
>NW_006160004.1:281509-294983 GCF_000334495.1 Tupaia belangeri chinensis
TAAGAACTAATATCTATGCTTGAGATTTTCTTTCAATAATCATAAGACAGCTGCTGCTGAACATTGGTTGATAGTTAACTCTGCTTGCTGGAATTGTTTCCTGAAACTGCACTGCTTGAAGTTACCAGGAACCTGTTTTCATCAATCAAACAATTGTTGAACTGTATCGATGATTAATAGACCTGCCCTTAATCAAACCCTGAATGGTTTCTATTGTTAAAACTTTATGAATTGATCATTAGTACACGTAGCCCCTCTCCCATTTACTTGCATGTATCACATTTTCAATAAAAGGGCACGATGATTCCTAACAGTTGTCACTCCTCAGAGAGCGATCTTAGAGGAGTGTCCGGCTTAGGACGTGCATGAAAAAGCACGAGGCCTTGGTCTTCCTTTCCTTCCAGCGTCGCCACCGTCGAGCCAACACACCCCTAGCGAGGCTGGTCCCCGGCAATATATGTATGTATTTACAATTATTTTGTACAGCATGTTTTGACATATATATTGTAAAATGATTACGTCAAGCTATTTAAGATATTCATCATCTCATCCTTTTTTGTGTGCTGAGAGCATTTAAAATTGACTCTCTTGGGGCCAGTAGGTGGCGTGGTATTTAAAGCACTGGGTTCCCACGAGGTGGACTGTGGTTTGAATCCCAGACCTAGCAGCTTGAAAATCATGCCCACATATGTATGTGTGTGTCCATAATCCCAAGAGGATAATGGAAGAGAAGGAATTGTGGCATGGTCATCTCTCATGGGAGATGATTTCTCATTTTTACTCTCTTGGTCTCTCTTTTTCCAGAAAATGCATGCAACCTATGACAAAAACCTTAAAAAAAAAAAGATTCAATTGCTTGGCAATTTTCAAGTATGTATTTTTAACTATAGTCACCATACTGTACAAGAGATCTTCAGAACTTACTCATCCTGCCTCACTAAAACTCTCTACCCTTTGGCCAACATCTCCTTCCCCTACTCCCTGGCAACCGCCATTCTACTCTCTGCCTCAATGGATTCAATTTCTTTGGGTTCCACAAATAAATGAGATCAGGAAATGTTCCTTTCCTCTGCTTAGTTTGTTTAACTTAATATAGTACTCTTCAGGTTCATCCATGTTGCAAATGACAGGATGTCTTTCTTTCCGAAAGCTAAATAGTATGTCATTCCACTGCACATGTGTGTATGTACATGTACACCACACTTTCTTTATAAACTCCTTCGCACTTCCTTCAGAGTGTTGTTTAATTTCCACCTATCTGTGAATTTTCCAACATTCTTCTTGTTACTCATATCCTAGTTCTATGCCACTGTGGTAGGAAAAGATACTCGATGTGATTTTGTTCTTCTTAAATTTGACTTGTGTTTTGGTCTAACGCATGATCTGTTCTGGAGAGCGTTCTGTCGTGACCGAGAAGAAAGCTAGACAAAATGTTCTGTGAACATCTGTCGGGTCCATTTGGCCTATGGTGTGGTTCAAGTCCACTATTTCCTCATTGATTTTCTGTCTGGATGATTTATCAATTGTTGAAAATAGGGTATTGAAATCTGGCAGCTGAGCGAGTGCAGATATATGTGATAAGCAAGTTGTATGAGGTTATCGCAAAGGCTCAAATACTCTAGTCCAATCATGGTTTGATAAAATAGGTGGCTTCAACCAAGGGGCTGGGCTTTAAATCTCCTCTGGCCTATATTTGATGATTTATGGACAGGATACTTTAAAAAAATATGCTAGTAGCCTAGTGGGAAAATTCAGTTACTAATATCCTCTTACTACACCGTAATGGTCTTACCAGGGTTGCCCAATTTTTTCCAGCCGTCACGGAATCTGACCAGTGGGGCTCTTTGCTCGGTCAGCTGAATCTGCCCACTCACCAGTGAAGCCGCCGCCTCACAGCCTGCGTTAATAACCTTGCCACTCACTGTGGTCACACAGCAATGCTTGGGTCCTGGGGCTCCTTTCTAGCTCACTCATTGCTCTAACTCCTGTGGTTGAGACCATTTTTTTTTTTTAACCCTTATAATTGACGTCCTTTCTAAAAATAGAATTATGTAACTCAATAATAAATGTAATTGACTGAACATGTTTTTCTTTAATGTCACCCCAGATCCTCTTTCTGAACATAAGTTCTGACTCCACAGTGTATAAGAGCCTAGCATAAGGCCTAGGATTTCAAATCTGAAGCTGCCTGATCACATCTTTACTCCAAACATATTATTTGGGGACCGGGGAAGGTCACTTTACTTTCCCAAGCTCCTTTTGCTCCTGTAACTCCATGGGGTTGATGTACGGATGTATGGGGTAAGGCGTCAGAATGTAGGTGCCAGGAGGCAGAGGTCTGTCTACTTGTTTTGTCCATCAGTAAATCCTTATTGCCTAGCACTGTGCCTGGCACAAAGGAGGCACTCAGCAAATATTTGTGGTTGAATGAATATTCACAAGGATGCTTTAGAAACTGCAAGTTGGTATACAAGTGGTTGTGGCTACTCTAATTACTGAAAGTCACAGCAAACTGGTATGAATACATAATGAGTCAAGGACATATTGGAAGCTGGGAAAAGGAGGAAATTAGGAAGTCCCTTATATCGGGTTATTTTGTTGATTTGTCATTTTTCTCTAAAAGTAGTTTGATTCCCCCCACACCAGATATGCTTTTTATTATTTTTTTTGAGAGGTTTTTGCTATAGGGTGTGTGTGCTTGCCAGAAAGACAGACACAGACAGACAGAAAGTGAGAAATCACCCCCCCGGGGGGGGGGATGGCCACGCCACAGTCCCTTCTCCTTCATTCTCCTCTCAGGATCTTGGGCACACATGCACATGTGACCGGCGTAAGTTTAAGCCGCCGGGTCCGGGACTCAAACCACG
This sequence comes from Tupaia belangeri chinensis, assembly GCF_000334495.1. Lineage (NCBI taxonomy): Eukaryota > Metazoa > Chordata > Mammalia > Scandentia > Tupaiidae > Tupaia > Tupaia belangeri. Next base: position 284,377 of record NW_006160004.1, read on the forward strand.
GTCGACTACATGGGAGTCCAGTGACATAGCCATTACGCCAACTGTTGGTCCCCTAGACATGTTTAATATAAATTCTGTTAAGGTTTGGTTAGTTGACCTAAAGTTAATAGGGGTTTTTATTTTATTTGTTTTAAAATAATTATTTATTTATTTAATTCCATTTGTTATTATTATTATTTTTTTAACTTGACCAAAGAGAAGCAGACAGAGAGAGAAAGGGAAAGTGAGAAAGCAAGCCCACTGTCTGGTCCCCTAGACATGTTTAATATAAATTCTGTTAAGGTTTGGTTAGTTGACCTAAAGTTAATAGGGGTTTTTATTTTATTTGTTTTAAAATAATTATTTATTTATTTAATTCCATTTGTTATTATTATTATTTTTTTAACTTGACCAAAGAGAAGCAGACAGAGAGAGAAAGGGAAAGTGAGAAAGCAAGTCCACTGTCAGTACATGACTTGAACTACAGTCGGCCATGTGGGAATCCAAGCACCTTTGACCACCATAACACCTGCTGGCCCCGGGGTTTTTAAATCAAATATATCTGACAAGTTCTTGTGAATTATTTCACAGTTATCCTTCTGCTGGTAAATGAAGGAACATCTGTAAGGGTAAACAAGTTTACGTTGCGGCGTATCCAGTCCTAGGGTACCCACGTTCACTTTCCAAGTACATAATAAGACCCTCCCCTTGCAGCCACTGTTGTTCCAGCACTTAGGAGATGTCTCACGTTGGGAACATTCCTTAACCTCTTTGTGCCTCAGCTTCTCTTGGAAGGCTCTAGTGCCACTGAGCACTTTTATCTGTAAAACTCCACCCCGTTATTAAAATCCCCATTCTCAGGGAACTCACAACATAGCTGGCATAACTCTACAGAGAACTCAAACACATAAAAATCTCCCAAATCTTGAACATGTTACAAATTTTCTAGCTTTCTTTTTTTTTAAGAGAGTTTTTTTGCTATAGGGTGTGTGCATTCACCCAAGAGACAGAGAGAGAGAGACAGAAAGCGAGAAATCACCCCCCAGGAGGGATGGCCATGCCACAATCCCTTCTCCTCCATTATCGCCTCAGGATTTGGGGCATGCATGCACATGTGCCTGGTGTGAGTTTTAAGATGCTGGGTCCGGGACTTGAACCATAGTCAACTACATGGGAGTCCAGAGATGTAACCATTATGCCATCTGCTGGTTTCCAAATTTTCTGGTTTTAACTTTAAAAAAAAAATTAAAAAGCTCTTGGGGCCAGCAGGTGGCATGATGGCTAAGGTGATGGATGCCCCCATGGTAGACCACAGTTTGAATCCCAGACGGAGGCTTGCTTTCTCATTTTCCTTGTCTTCTCTCTCTGTGTCTCTCTATGGTCAAATTAAACAATATAATAAATAAAATTAATTCTTAAAAAAATTAAAAAGCTCTTTTAGAAAAAAATTATGCTTTAAGATTTTGATACTGTAGTTTTCATGAATCAGTATTTTGTACATACTAAGGGAACAAAGTCATCAAAGGAGCACACTGGGGAACCACACTCCAAGTGGGGTCATTTTTGCTCATTTACCACATGCATATTTTTATATTTCTCTTTGCATTCAGTGGGGAAATACAGGGGCCCTGCTCTGAGACCTTGTCCACTGTGTCACAGATAAACAGCACTAAGCTGTCCCAGTACCACCTGGTGTGGTTGCCAGGGGCCTGCGTGTCCCAAAGCAGAGCCCAGCCTGGTTCTCTTTTCAGTGCAAGATTTCCGTGCTCAAACGGCACAAAGCCAGTTCTAGGAAACCTAAAGCTACCAGCTTAGTTTAAACTTTCCTGGCTCTCTTCTTTGTAGAGGGAGAGGGAACTAATTCGTTCAGCTCTTCTGACAACTATATTTCACCTACAACTGCTTAGAGCCTTGTTCTAGAAACTAAATAATTAAAAAATGGGCTTGGGAAGAAGAGAAAGACAATTCAAACAGTGGGCATGCCTGAGCCACAAGTGGAGGAGAGCTACTGTTCTCAGACAGAGCAAGACCTTAGGCACCCATGCAGAAGTATGAAGGAGGAGTAAGGTGCGGAGAAAAGACACCTGCAACACTGCTTTCTTAAAAACCAAGTGAGTGGCCTGGCTCTGTAGCCTGGTGGTTAAGGCAGCTGGATCCCCTATGGCTGACGGCTGATGGCTGATGGCACAATTCTAGTCCCAGACCTAGCGCTTTGAGAAAGACACCAGGAGCGAGTGATACATGCCTAAAATCTGAAAGAGGGAGAGATAGAAGAGAAGGGATTGTGGCATGACTATGCCCCATCAGGGGTGCTTTCTCTCTCTTCCTATGCCCCTCCTAAAGGGAATGTGTCAGTACATACTACTTTTAGCAAAAAATAAAATAAAATAAGAATAAAGAAAAAGAAAGAAATGTGGACCAGCAGTTAGCATAATGGCTTTGTTGCTGGACTCCCATGTAGTCGACTGTAGTTTGAGTCCCGGACCTGGTGGCTTAAACTCACGCCAGCTTTGTGTGCATCTGTGCCCAAGATCTCAAAGAGGAGAATGGAGGAGAAGGGATTGCAGCATGGCCATCCCCCCTGGGGGGTGATTTCTCGCTTTCTGTCTCTCTGTCTCTCTCTATCTTTCTGGCGGGCGCATGTGCCCTATAGCAAAAACCTCTCTAAAAAAGAAAAAGAAAAAGAAAGAAATGGAAAATTCATCTACCCTTCTTCTAACTTCTGTTAAACATTTTTATTCATTCTTTTACCCACCATCTATTGAGTCAAAATAATTTTGATGTATCCTTAAAAGAAAATATTATTCAGTCTTTTAAAATCACCTTTTGAAGAAATTTTGACATGTTCACCATGTGATGGTTGATGGCAATGATAATTGATAAATGGAATGATTCCAATTAAGTAAAAATATATGTGCCTTTTGAAAGCCTGGAAGGATTCATACCAAAATGCCAGTAGAGGCTCTCTCTGGGAGATGAGATTTTTGGTCATCTTTACTTTCTTCATTATACTTTACTGTATTTCCCTGGTTTTCTAAGGGCATTCAGTAAAAATTTTTTCCCCCAGCAAAACCGTAAGAAATTTTTATTGTTGATTGTTCAGAATTTTTTACTTTTATTTTATAATTCCTTATTTACATTTAATAGTTGTTCATCTTTGTGGAGTACAATACGGTTCTCCAAAGCATGCATACAGTGTGTGGTAATCAAATCGAGGATATTACCATAGTCATTGCCTTCAACAAAGAACAATACATGATGTGTGCACCTTCAATCTTGTTCTAGGTTCATATATATATTAACAGATAGATACGACTGGCACTGTTCGCTTTTCTTTTTCACTCTGTTGTGGTCCACCATTCCATAACCTACTTGCCTTGTTTACATGCATTCTTGGGCCTGTTAAGGGCTTTTTCTGAACCCTTTGCCCTTCCCATTACCTCCCGGAATTCAGTCATTTTTGATCATTGGAGCATCTGCTCTGTGTCAGGTTCTGAGGCAGAGCTAGATCTTGGGGTGGAGGCACTGAAGAGTCTGCCCTGGAAACAGTCTCTGTCACGTAGGGCATGCAACAGAAGCACAATCAGGGGGTTAAGTAGAAGGGGCTGGAAACAGGAAAAGCATCCCTGGTAGGCTGCCTCCAGGTAAGGAGAACTGTTTTTATTGAAGACTGAACAACTGTTTGCAGGTAGAGGAACATGAGAATCATATTTCAGAAAGAGAACACAACATATACACGTATATGAGGGTGTCTTGTCGAAAAGCAATCTATATAAATAATAACAGTTACCATAGATGAAGAATAAGCATTTGAGGAAAATGCTCACAAGTAATCAAAGAAATACAAACTAAAGCCACTGTGAGATTGCTTTGCCTATCAGATTAGCAAAGATGACACGTGACTGACAGAAGCAGTAGCGGGAACAACAAGTTCCACACTCTGTGCTGGTGAGAGTAGGGACAGCTTGGCCATCCTAGGAGGCAATGTAGGAAAATATGTTTAGCGTCTTAATGGTCCTCCCATCCACCCAGCAATTCTCAGTTCTATATGGCTAAATTCTGTGGAGCTGAATTTGAGATGTGGAAAGAAATCAATGCATGCAGATGTTCATAGTGATTTTATTCATTCGCCTTTGGAGTTGTGGGTTCACAGGTGTTCATTGCATTACTTTACTGTATCACTGGCATATGTTAATATGTATTCTTCAGAGGGTACATGCACTTGCCAGAGAGAGTGGAAGAAGGACCACAATTGAGTGTGGTCATGCCACAATCCCTTCTCCATTTCTCCATCCAGTTGGGATTTTGGACATGTACACACATGTGCCTCTCAATTTACCAAGGTTGGGATTCAAAACACAGGCAGCCATGTGGGACCCAGCTCCCTTAACCATTAGGCTATGGAGCCAGCCCCCAAACTTAAATAACTTAAAGATTTAAAGACCTGAACTGAATATACACATTTCTGTAGCACCTGACATTTCCAGAGCATTTTCATCCTCATTATCTCATTTGCTATGCTTGACCTTCCTGTTAGTTGAGCAGGGTGAGTCTTATTCTGGGGAAATAGTGGTAAATTACTCAGTTTGTGCCTCCTTCCCTGCCTGTTTCAGAGAGGCTGATCCATACTTGGGTCCTGGAGGCTGCAGCCCATGTACCACAAGCACTCCTACCACCACCCTAGCCAGGGTAGGCTATTTATATACACAATTGAAACAGAATCCACCTAAAATATCTACCATAAGATGAAGTGTGAGGTCTCTTAGAATGAAGGACTAACATGCAGCCATAGACATCACAGTTTTGGTGTAGATTAATATAGAATTTGCCATTAATGGGTCTGTAATTCCTTTCTCATTTCCTCATAACCTCATAATATATGACCCAGCAGACACTCAATGTAGTTAAGTAACTGATATTCAGAGAGCATCTGGGAAACGGAGTCTAATTTAATAATAATAATAAATATCATAGACCCCCCCACACACACACACAACACAAACTATAAAAATGGATACACTTTATCTTCCCAAGTGCTGCATAAAGTGCAGCTCTGTAGGCCAGCAGGTACCATGGTGGTTAAGGTACTGGATCCCACACGCTGACTCCACCATTGGAGTCTTGGATCTGGTAGCCTGAAAAATACATCAGACATATGTGCATGCATGCCCAAAATCCCATGAGGAGAAGGGATTGCAATGTGGCCATCTTCCCTAGGAGGTCATTTCTCACTTCACCTCTCTCTCTGTTTCTCTCCAATGAGCACACACACCCTCTGGCAAAAATATAAAAAACAAAAAATAGTACAGCTCTGTTGCAAAATAAGGTCTAACATCTAGCTTGGTAAATCTGTGTCAATTGAGCACTTATTACCGCCAAGCTCTGTGCCAGTGGAGTGACCAGAACTGTTGCCCAATGCAAAACTTGTGTCTGTCCATTTTTTTCCTCAGATCCTGAGTACAGATTAAGTGGGGATATACAATGTGTATTTTTCAGCATCTGGCTCACTTAGCTCAACATGAAGTCTTCTATATTCATCCATTTTGAGTCAAACAATAGGATTGCATTATTTCTTATAGCTGTGTAATATTCCATAGTGTATATGTGCCACAGTTCTTTAATCCAGTCATCAGTTTTGGGACACAAGTTGGTTCCATGTTTAAACAAAATTGTGAACAATGCTGCAATAAACAAGGATGTACAAGAGTCTTTCTGATGGAATGTTTTCTTATCCTTTGGGTAAATACCTAGCAGTGGGATAACTGGGTCATATGGAAGTTCTCTTTGTAGGTTTTTGAAAAACCTCCATCTTGTTTTCCACAGAGGTTGAAATAATTTACCTTCCCACCAATAGTGTATGAGGACTCCCGTTTCACCACAGCTCACCAGCACTTGTTGTTCTTTATATTGGGTCAATGGCAAAGTCATGACATATTTTTTTCTATGCACAAATGAGTCATGACCTTTCTGATGACCTAATATTTTTGATCCTAGCCATTCTAACTGGGGTCAAATGGTATTTAATTGTGGTTTTAGTGTGCACTTCCCTTATGACAAGAGACATCTTTGGAGAGTTGTCTATTCAATTCATTTGTCCTTTTCGTTAAGAGAGATTTTTGCTATAGGGTGGGCACACACACACGTGGCTGACGTGAGTTTTAAGTCACTAGGTCTGGGACTTAAATTGTGGTCAACTATGTGGGAGTCCAGTGATACAACCATTACTCCATCTGCTGGTCCCAATTTCCCATTTTTTAATTGGATTATTCATTTTTTATGGGAGAACTGCTTGTGTTCCTGTATATTCTGGATACCACTCCCTTGTCTGAGGAATAATTTGCAAACATTTCCTCACATTCTGAGGGTTGTCTTTTCAATCTAATATATTTCCTTTGCTGTGAATAAGCATTTTAGCTTGATGTAATCCCACTTGTCTACTTTGGAGACTACTGCCTATGTTTTATGGGTCTTATTTAAGAAATCTTTGCCTACTCCAATATCTTCAAAAGTTTTTCCAATGTTTTCTATTAAGAGTTTTGTAGTCTGAGGCTTTATATTTAGATATTTGATACATTTTGAGTTGATTCCTGTTAATAGCGAGACATAGAGATTCAGTTTAATTTTTCTGCAGACGGGTATCCAGTTCTTCTAACACCATTTATCCAATTTTTTGACACCTCCATTCCCAGCCTAACTGATTTCCACTAACCTGTCCCACTGGTCATAGTGCATTACTGGAAACAGTTTATGTCTACAGCTGTCTCTCTTGACAGCTATATTTCAATATTCTTCTATTGAACTGCTAACCTCAGGTAGGGGTGCGTATGTATGTGTGCATACACAAGTGCATATGAATGCACATGTGTGCGTATCTGGTCATTTCTTCCTTGTTGACTGCCAGTTTTATAAGAAATATAATCCTTGAACTACTGAAACACCTACTTGCGCTTAAGAATCCACAAGTCTACATAGTCCTAGAAACTTCAATTTCTTTCAAAGCTTGTAATGTTAGTGCTAGGGAGTATGACTATTAAAGTAATTTTCATCACAGATTCTGTCAGTTACCTGCCTGGATCATCTTTGACAGTGGTCTCTACAAGCACACATGCCTGCTGACAAAAACAAAACAACAAAACAAAACAAAACATTTCCCCGAAGATATATTGATAGACAAAAGGTGCTTAAATTACTTTAAGAGTAACAATTGTGTAACAAATGATAATAGCTAACATTTTCTAAATGCTTTACTATGTACTAGGTACTATGCTACACTCATTTTAGATATCTCATTTAGACCTTGTAACAGCTCTATCTGAAATTATACCATTATTCTAATTTTATAAATGAGTAAACTGACTTCAGAAAGAAGTAAACAGAAGCAAGTCAATGGAGCTAGGACTCCAACCCTGGGTCTGACTCTTATCTATTAAATTTAATATTTGACACTATAAAAATATTCTTTAAAAAGACGTTTTGGGGTCGATGCTGTGGTGCAGTGGTTAAGGGAGTCAGATCCCACGTGACTCACTAACATGCGGCCATGGACATAGACTGTTTGAACTCTGTTATTGCCACTCGTGTTTTTCAAGCCAGGTGCTTGAGCATGTGTGCCCAAAGTCCAGACAGGATGGAGAAATGAAGAAGGGACTGTGGCATCAACATGCCCCATTTGGGAGTGCTTTCTCTCTCTCTCTGTCTCATACACAGACCCACTAGTAATTAAAAAGAGTTTCTAATTCTATATATATATATATATACACACACACACACACATACACACACACACACACACACACACACACACAGAGACACATATATATTTATAGCTAGAGGGGTTAAATGTAAGACTACAATTATTTTAATAAATGAAATTTATTACCATAGGTCATATTTCTATGTTAAGATGGGCCTGAATTAATTTTGTTGAAAGACTCCTTTTATCTGAGCAATTGATACAAGCTTAAAAAAAATAAAAACAAACTTACAAACTTATTTACACTTAATTTTTTTTTTTTTTTTTTCCTAGAGGGCATGTGCTCATAGGGTGAGAGCGAGGGACAAGAAGGTCATTTCTTACTGCGGAAATTAAGTGCAGAGGCAGCCCCAACCATGCTCCCTCTCCAGGGCCTTACTTCTCTCTGTAGGACTGCACCACCAGCTTCTGAACTTCCAGCAGGGAATGACTGGAATGATAGGAAGCCCCTTCTGCAGGGATGACAGGAAGGGCCCACAGGGGGGATGATGGGAAGCCCCTGCTGGAGGATGGGGAAGCCCCTTTAGGTGAACAATTGGTTGAACTTCCTGTCGAGGTTTTAAAGAGGTGAAAGAGGACTTCCATGTCTTTTCCAGTAAAGACAAACTCCTGACAGTGTCCTCAACCTTCTGCCTCTCCTCCCCCATCCCAAGAAAGGAGGAAGTTGGGCTGCACAAGCAGAGCATTTTAAGGGACCTCAGATCTGAACATGCTGCTTCTGTCATAACCAAGCACTTCTGGGTCACAGAGGCCAGGGCCTGAAATGAAGCTCCGAGGAAGGCATCATGTTAGCTTGGCTTGGTGAGGTCTCCCTGGGATTTTCCATGTGTACAGAGGGACTCTTGGCCTGACTCAGGCCGGGCAGCAGATTCTTTCTGGAAGTCTGTACAGTTGCTGCTGCCACCAGTTGGGAGGCCAGTCCTGTTGTTTACTTGCCTTGCCTTTGGTGTCCATTACTTGAATAAATCAAATTGTAAACCTTAGATTGATAGGGCCATGGCTAGGTGCCCAGCATATGACAATATGATCCAGAATAGGGTCTGCTTAACCATGTGGTTTGCTTTAACCACTGTCTGGTGTTTTTGATGAAAGTCTCATGGGGCCAGTGGTTCTCTGCTTGGCAGATGTTTCACTCCTAGGAAATCATAGTAATCCCTTTATATCAGAGGTTTGGGAGGCTGTATAGGGTCAGCAGGCTTGGCTAGAGTCCCAATAGTTGTAAGATGGTGAGCACCGATTTTACTTCTCTGTTCTACATTTCTTTAGCTGTTCAATGGGGAAATGGTAGGATAAGACATATAAACCTTGTAAGACTTCCAGCACAAGCATCAGAACTTAGCAAATTTCTAACAGTTATTGTCGTTGTTAGAGCAAATTCAATTTCCTTATTTTTCCCCAATAGAGAGTGACAGAGAGAGAGAGTGAAAAATCACCCTTGAAGGGGCTGACCACATCACAGTCCTTTCTCCAGTCTTCTGTTAGAACTATATGCACATGTACCTAGCATGATTTTCAAGCAGCTGTCCCGGGACTTGAACCACTCAGTTGGCCTTAAACTCCAAGTCATCTGCTGGACCAAGAGTTCAATTTCTGACATTTCTTTATTTTTCGGAGAGGTTTTTGCTATAGGGTGTGTGCGCTTGCCAGACAGACAGAAAGAGACAGAGAGATAGAAAGTGAGAAATCACCCCCCAGAGGGGATGGCCACGCCGCAATCCCTTCTCCTCCATTCTCCTCTCGGGATCTTGGACATGCACGCACATGTGCTCAGTGTGAGTTTAAGCCACTGGGTCTGGGACTAGAACTGTGGTCGACTATGTGGGAGTCCAGCGACCTAGCCATTATGCTAACTGCTGATCCCATCTGACATTTATTTTTAATATGCAAAAATAAATCTAACCTTTATTTGCATGTACTTGATTACATTAACATTCCAGATTTCTACATTTAGAATACTTGAGACAGACCTTCATGGCCACTGCAAACTAGCCATTTTGGGGGAAATGGAGAAATGAAGATTTCCCACTGATAATTCAACCTCCAGCACACAAAACTCACATGATTGAACTTCCAAATTTGGGAAGAAACCAACCATTCACCAGAGTACTAGAAATCACTGCAGGACCACAAGAAATATGGGAAAGCAGGAAAATATCTCTCCTCCAAGGGAAAAGGACAACTCCTCTTCATTCACACACAGTTCAGTGGAAATCATGGAAATGTCTGATAAAGAATTTAGAACATTCATAATGGCAAAGCTAATAGAGATGGAAGAGGAGAGAGACAATGAACTGTGGAAGAGGAAGGAGAAAGGAGTTGACGAGTTCCAGGAGGTGAGGAAATTCATGCAAGATCTAAAAGAGGAATTTCACACTTTATAAAAGAATCAGATGGAACTGTTAGAGATGAAGGCTATAATACAGGAAGTCAAAATCTCCCTTGAAAGTATTAAAAGCAGACCAGATCATACAGAAAATAGAATCTCAGATGTAGAAGAGAAAATTGCTGGCCTAGAAAAATCCACCATGAAGACTGAGAAAATGGCCCCCAAATTTGAGAATAATATACGAGAAATACTAGATACCATCAGACGTCCAAACATCTGGATAATAGGTATCCCATAAGGCGAAGAGACTCATAAGGGCATTGATAATCTATTCCATGAAATTCTGCAAGAAAACTTTCCAAACCTAGAGAGGCACTCAAAGATTCAGTCCCAAGAAATACAGAGGACTCCAAATAGAATCAACCCAAGAAGATCTTCTCCAAGACACATTATAGCCAGATTGACCAAAACCACAGACAAAGACAAGATACTAAGATTGGCAAGAGAAAAACGGCAAGTTACCTACAAAGGGTATCCCATCAGACTAAC
>NW_006160004.1:295050-302053 GCF_000334495.1 Tupaia belangeri chinensis
AGAATACTGTACCCAGCAAGATTATTGTTCATTTGGGAAGAAAAGACACGAACATTCTCAGATAAACAAAACCTGAAAGAATTTACCAGCACCAGACCAGATCTCCAAGAAGTTCTTAAGGGAGTGTTATGCCAGTAAAATTAAATGCAGACACACAGAAATAAGAGTTCAAAAACTAAGAAAATGGGCAACTTAATTGTAGGGACAAAGTCTGGAGTTGAATATTATATCCCAGAATTCAATCTGGAAGATTGAACCACAACAGAAGAAAGATTAAGTACATGAGACTGGACTGATGAAACAGCATTCTGTGACTTGACTAAAATATTGCTGCTTTTCTTCTAAGCTTTGTTGTCAGGTTTTAAGAATTTTTATCCTGTCTTAGGAACCAGCAGTTAGCGTAATGGCTATGTCGCTGGATTCCCACGTAGTCGACCGCAGTTCGCATCCCAGACCCGGTGGCTTAGAACTCACACCAGACACGTGTGCGTAAGTGCCCAAGATCCCCAGAGGAGAGTGGAGGAGAAGAGATTGCGGTGTGACCATCCCCCCGGGGGGTGATTTCTTGCTTCCTGTCTCTCTGTCTCTCTCTGTCTGTCTGGTGAGCACACGCGCCCTATAGCGAAAACCTCTCAAAAGAAAAAAAAAATTAAAAAGAATTTTTGTCCTGTCTTGAGCTGTCAATAGGTTCATGTACCTACTATTTGAATGGAATAATAATGTGTTTCTAGGCTTTAAGTTTCCAGGAAATATCCTTAGCAGTTCAAAACTGCTTTTCTTGAAATTACCAGCTGAACTTGCTATTGAAAGTAGTTAGATTACTTATGATTTTGTGTGATCAACAAAATGTTGGTGGAAAAGGAATTGAAGAAAATTGGAGACAGCAGAGATAGTGTAATAAGAGAGTGGGAAAGGGCAGAGGGTCAGACATGGGGTAAAAAAATATATATATATATATGTTTTATATATATATATATACACACACACACATATATATTTTATACACACACACACACACACATATATATATACACACACATATATATGAAAGTAGAAATGGAATATTATTGATAACATGCATGATTAAGCCACTATGCAGTTTATTCTAGATGGGAAACAACATTTAGTATGTTGTGATGAAGCTCAGGGAATGAATGTAAATTAATTAAACAAAAGTTTCAGGTGAAAAAAAAAACCACTAAAACTGTTTTTATTGAAATTTAAAAAAATGTGTATTTGATGACTGCAGTAAGCTATATAGCCCCAGCTAGGTACTACTTTATAGTATGTTCATTCTACTCACTGAGGTGTATGCCTAAAGTCAGACTTGGGTTCATGTATATGTATATACCAGCTGTACTTGCTATTGCAAATATTTAGACTAATTAAGTTCAATAGGAAATCAATTAAATGGGGGGGAAGACATAGAAAAGAACCATGGATACCAGAGACAATGTGGGAGGAGTGTGGGACAGAGCAGAGGGTGAGGGATAGGGAATCAAGGATGGCAAAAAAAATATATATACAAGACATAAGAAATGGAAAATTATTTGTTGATAACACGTATGTTGATGTGGTTGATTGAGCCAATATACAGTGTATTCTGGAAATAAAAAAGAAAGAAAATCGCTTCTGCAGGAAAAATAAAAAAGAATACTTGAGACATTTTATTGTAAAAATAAGGCATGCTCAATTGTCATACATGAAAAAATTATCCACAAGTATAGAGAAGGAAATAATGATCATCCGTTATTTCATACTTCCTTTCCCCCATGAAAAGCTGTTAAATTTTGATGTTTACAATCTTTTTTATCTTTGTAACTAAAAAAAATTAATAATTTTAGGGTCTTGTGCATTAATTTGCTTGTAACTTGTTTAATTGCACACTAAGTGAGGTAAGTAATGTTTTCACCAAATGATGGTTACTTTAAGGATTGTTTTTCTCCCACTTGGATCAATTATTTCTCTCCACTTAGATCAATATTAGATTAAAGGAATAAAACAATTGGGTTTTATTATTTTTGAAGGTATTATGATATAGTTAAAAAGCAACAAGTAGCACCATACAATATTTAGATTTAAAATGAAACACAATTATTTGCATAATCTGCCAAAACACATGAGTATCTGACTGTCCAGACCATGCATAAAATAGAACTCTTGGGCCAGTCAGTGGCATGGTGGTTAAGGCAGCTGGATCCCACCTGACCAACTCACAGTTCAAGTCCTGGATCTGATGGCTTGAAAAGCATGCTGGGCACATGTGTGAGCATACCCAAAATCCTGAGAGGAGAAAGTTGGAGAAGGAATTGTGTGATCATTTCCCTGGGAGGTGATCTCTCAATTTCCCTCTTTCTCTCCTTATCTCTCTCTAAAGAGCACATGTACCCTATAGCAAAACTTAAACAAACAAACAAAAAACACCAAGCAAACAAACAAACAAAAATAGAACTCTTGACGCACAACCTGTAGTAACCTGGTCAAGAAACTAACTCATTATCTACAGTATCCAGGTCAAGAAGACACTTGCTCTCTATTGGGTTATCGGAAAAGTCACAGCATGTATTTTTCTATGCAAAAATGCATCATGACTTTTCTGACAATCCAGTATAAGCCAGAATTATAAGAAGTCAGACTGTCTTCCTTTCCTTTCCTTTCCTGTCCCCTTTCCTTTCCTGTCCTGTCCTTTCCTTTCCTTTCCTTTCCTTTCCTTTCCTTTCCTGTCCCCTTTCCTTTCCTTTCCTTTCCTTTCCTGTCCCCTTTCCTTTCCTTTCCTTTCCTTTCCTTTCCTTTCCTTTCCTTTCCTTTCCTTTCCTTTCCTTTCCTTTCCAGTTTATTTCTTCCATGAAATTGAGACAGAGACAGAGAAAGACAGGCACTCTCAACAGGGTCTCATGCTATGATTCCCTTCCTCTTATCTTTCCCAGCCAGTCAGGATCATGGGCCCAGCCTGTACAGGTGGACAGGGGAACTAAAACCACAACCCTCCGTGTGGATCAAGCATCCCTTGAGCAGCACGTTACCACTGTGCCACCGAGCCAGCCCAGACTGCTGTCTCTACCAAAAATCCAAGAATTCAAACATTAACTCTTATATTAATAACAATCAAATGGCCATTCATTAAATGACTTGATTAATAACTGCCAGTTTTCCTAATTTTTGTACCATTTCCAATGTAGGATTAGCCAGAGATAATCACATATACCCTCCCTAATCAATCCCAAAAGATATCCACTTCTAAGAAGCCGAAGCCTGCCGACAGCATTCCCATGCCAATAGTCTCCAATCAGGGACCCCCTTAAACCTTCCCATTTCCCACTATAAAGTTCTCTCTTTCCTCTGCCTGCCTCTGAGTCTCTCCTAAAATGTAAGTGATGGTGACTGTCTCCTTTGCTCGATCAAATAGCCTGTGCTTGTCCTCATTTGGGTGGTCTTCATTGATTTCCATATACAAAAGTAGAGATTCTTATAAGCAAAACTGATAAAGGAAGAAAAGCCCCTGAGCATATTCTCATCTCACCAAGGATCTAAAAGCCCCACTCAGCTGGGCTTTGCTGGCTTGGTCAAACACCTGCTATTTGCAGTACATTTTTCTGGGTTCCATGGAAGAGGTAGCAATGAAGGTGGGAAACTCCTGAGTATCTGAAATCAGATAACCACATGGATGACTACTACATGAGATAGAATTCAGTGCATGTGATAAAGATGGTTTAAAGTATCATCTCTAGAGAGAGAGGGTTAGAGAGACAGTGAGCACAGTCAGCTTGAAAGATCAAGGAAAACTCCAGGAAGGTGTCATTGGAAGTAAAAAACTAAAGAGAGGCCCAGCAGGTGGCATGGAGGTTAAGACACTGGGTCTCACATGGCCAACTGCTGCGTTCAAATCTCAGGGCCAGTGACTTAAAAATCATGCAGGACATGTGTGTGTGTGCATACCCAAAATCCTGAGAGGAGATGAGGAAAAACAATTGCGAGTATGTCCAAAATCCCCAGAGGAGACAGTGAGAAGGAATTGCAACATGGCCATCCCTCCTGATGGGCGATTGTCACTTTCCCTCTCTTTCTTTCTGTCTCTCTCCAGCAAGCACACACACTCTATGGCAAAACTTAAAAACAAAAACAACATAGAAAGCAAAAAACCCAAAAAAACCCCAAGAGACAGAGAAACATTGTTAATATATATTAACAAAGCAAATGTTCCATAGAAAATAATATGAATCTTTCTCTAAAAATTAAAACTACAACTACCATATGATTTGAAATCCTATTTCTAGGTCTATATCCAAAGGACATAAAATAGTTATGTTGAAGAGACAGCTGTTAGGACCAGCAGTTAGCGTAATGGCTATGTCGCTGGACTCCCATGTAGTCGACCATGGTTCGAGTCCCAGTCCTGGTGGCTTATACTCATGCTGGGCGCATGTGCATGCATGCCTAAGATCCTGAGAGGAAAATGGAGGAGAAGGGATTGCGTCGTGGCCATCCCCCCCGGGGGGAGGGTGATTTCTCGCTTTCTGTTTCTCTGTCTCTCTGGCAAGAGCACGCACCCTATAGCAAAAACCTCTCCAAAAAAAAAAAAAAAAAGAGAGAGAGAGAGAGAGAAAGCTCTCTACTCCCATGACCATTGGAGCACTATCCACAATAACCAAGATATGGAACAATCTAAGTGTCCATTAATGGACGAATAGATTAATACATATATAATATGTATATGTACGTGTGTGTGTATACACATATATACAGAGAGAGAGAGAGAAGAAAGAAAATCTTGTCATTTGTTACAGCATACATGAATTTGGAGGACATTAAGCTAAGTTAAATGAGCTAGACATAGAAAGTCAAATATTAAGTTAAATGAGCTAGACATAGAAAGTCAAAAATCACACCTACACACACACACACACACACACACACATTATATAATACGCACATCTTAGTCCATTTGTGTTGCTATCAGAAAATGCCACAGACTAGGTAATTTATAAAGGACAGAAATTTGGAGGACGGGAAGTCCAAGAGCAAGGCCCAGGCATCTGGTGAGAGCCTTCTTCCTGTGCACTTACACAGTGGAAAGCAGAAGGACAAACGCATGTCCTCACACGGCAGACGAGTGGAAGCATGAGCTGGCAAGAGCCTAAATCCCACTCATAAGGGAAGAGCCTTCATAACCTGCTCAACTTTTAAAGATCCCACTTAATTCTATCACATTGACAACACCTGGATTTTAGTGTGGCTGCCACACTAAACCACAGCAAAGTGGAATCTTTTAAAAAGAAGTCAAACTTGGATAAGCAGAGAGTAGAATGGTGGTTGCAGGGGGCTGGAGTACGGGGCAAATGTTGGTCGAAGGGCACAGACTTTCAATAATAAAGACTAAGTTCTGGGTTCTTATCGTACAGCATGGTGACTATAGTTAATAAGACTGTTTTTTTAGTTAGTTTGCTAAGAGAGCAGACTTTATGTCCTTATCTGCCCATCCTCCCCTGCCCCCACCCCCCACAAGTGGTAACTGTGGCTGGCAATGGATGTTTGTGGTGATCAGTACACAGTGTGTATGCATATACATCATACCATCACATTGTACACCTCAAATACACAAAATCTTGTCAATTAAATATTTAAAAACTGGCCACAGAACTAAAATTTCTATATCATCATAATTTTATATTTTGTCTGCCTAAATATGTAAGTAGATAGGTAGATCTTTTCCTCTTTCTCCAAACTCCATTTCCCTCTCCTTCCCAAGGATGCCTTATTATAGATTTGGAGATTTTTAGGAAGTATCTCCTTAGCCAGTCTTTGAAGAATGGCTGTGATTTCTGATAGACAGGGAGGAGGAAAGGCAGGCTTTCTGGGAAAGTGCACAGACAAAGGCTGGAGTCCAGAGGTGTGGGGACGTGTCTGGGGAAAGCATCTGCAGCTTGATTTGTCTACAGCATGTAGCCAGTACAGGAATGGGCTGGGGGCCCTGAACCTGAAAAGATGGTTAACCTGGGAAATAGAGACAGTGCCAGGGAATGAGGCTCCTATGTGGGCTTCAGGGTAGAGGAAAAGTGTGAAGAGGATAAGAGGGCCAGAGACAAGGCAGGGCAATTTAGAGCTGTTGCCAGTGTGAGCGGAGGTGTATGAAGGTCTAAATCTAGGGTGATGACAGAGAAAATGGGAAGGAAATCAAGAGGGGACTTGGACAGGTGGGTTGCATCAGATGACTAGAGGGAAGCGAGGAGGAGGGGCCCATGTGCGAATGGGAGCGAGTATCTGTGTGCATGTGTATGTGTGTGCTTGCGTAACTGCGTGGGCATATGTGACTGCAGGGGTGCCCTGCATACTTAAATGGCAATGGGAGCAGAGCTGAGCTCCGGAAGGGACGCCTGATAGTAGAAGGCCCTCACGTCGGGGTCGAGGGCGATGTCGAGCCCTGGCCGACATCAAGGTGGACGCGCACCTGCTTAGTGGTCAGAGCTCCCTCCTTGAGAACGGAGGAGATGCTTACACAAGAGAAAAGATCCAGACGGACACATCTCTGCGGACCGCGAACACCGAAGGCTCAGAAGAGCCTAGGTGAGTAAGAAAGAGCTGGCAGGGACTGGGGAGGGACCCGAGAAGCCATGGAAGGAGCAGGGCTAGCAGGGGCGAAACCCTCTCTAGAGTGGCCCGGACACGCCGCCTGCGCCCTTCCTCTTGAGGAGCCAGTTCCAGTGTGGCTTTTTGGTGCCACGGGGATTCCATGAGGCAGAGACCTGTGACCCAGGTTAGAGAGCCGGCTGGCCACCCCAGACCACGCCCCTTCCCTTTTCTCGAGCGGCAATTGCCGAGGGGCAATTGCCCCTCAATGCCACGAGGGTCCAAGTTGGCTGCAATTGGCTCCACCCCATGCCTTCTGGCCCTCCCTCTGGCCCGCCCCTTCCCTCTTCCCGGGCGACGATTGGCCCCTCGTTACTACGATGGTAAGCGAAGGCTGCCAGTGGCTCCCCCCCCCCCCCACCACACCGGCCACGAAGAG
>NW_006160004.1:302145-313727 GCF_000334495.1 Tupaia belangeri chinensis
CGGCCCTGGGCTCGTAAGAGCTGGAGGAAGAGGGAGAGAACGATCTTGGGGTGAGAACTCTTGGTGGGGGAGGTGCTTCTCAGGGTGTGCGGCGGCAGGCGAACCTCCAAAGTCTGCTCAGAGTGTCCGAGGACTGAGCCCTCGGGAGGTCCAGGAAGGGCCTAGGCCCAAGCCGGCCACCCAGGCGCTGCACCCTTGAAGCCGACAGTGACAGGTGAGACGTTAGGACGTTTGGTCACTGCGCCCATCTCCACTCCCACACACTCCCATCCCCCTTATCATTAAGTGAAAGGCAAGTTTCTTCCTCCCTGTGGTAACTCCCATCAAGGCAGTTTCCTTGGAGCACCTCGAACTGCCACACTGTCTCTTGAATAAGTCATTTCCTTGGCTGAGTTTTGCACTTCCAGGATTAGGATGGATGGAGGAAGCTGTTCCCTGGCAGACTCTAAGACATACTGAGGAGTTCCTGGATTCTGCAAGAGTTCCTGGATTCTGCAAGAGTTCCTGAAGATATTGCCTTAAGGCCTGTGCTCACACCATTTTCTTCAGCCTCTTCTTACTAACCTGGGTCAACAGAGTTTCTCCCTGGTTTAGGCAACAGAGAGGAGGCAGGAGATACCTATGTAGTGATGGACTTTATGGGTACTTCCCAGAGAGCAGCTCCTCTTTAAGCCAAAGGCTGGTTTACCCCTGGCTCACAGGTTCAGGACCTTGGCTGCTGTGTGTGTGTGCAGCGCAGAGTTGAGACGGTTTCAGAACTAACTAAAACATTTGGCACCCCTGCTGGGATGCGACTGGTGCTCTCTTGGAACTTTTTGCTAGCTCAAGCACTCTTCTCCCAGCTTTGGCCTGATTTCTGCTCTAGGTTAGCACCTCTGTGCACTGGAACCACATGGCCAGGGTGGAGAGCCAGAGTGCCTGAATGCCTGGGATTTACAACCCCAGACAGGCAGTAGTAGCTAGTGTGAAAAGCAGGTAAACTTATGCTCGAGTCCTCTGTGCCATTAGGCCAAGGATCAGACTTTACCTGAAATTGCATTCTTGCTTAGCCACCTCTTCTTTCACCCTCTTCCCTGCCCCCTACACTGGTTTCTGCCAGGAGAGCATTCCCCTCCTCCCCAGTTTTGCAATAGGGCACATGCACTCCCTGGAGAGAGACAGAGACTGAGGTAGAGAAAAGTGAGAAAGCACCCCCAGGACAGATGGCCATGTTGCAATCCCTTCTTCATTCTCCTCTTTGGACTTTGAGCATGCATGCACACATGTTTAAGCCTTCTGGTCCAGGACTCAAACCACATAGTCAGCCATGTGGGATCCAGCCACATTAACCTCCATACCACCACAGGCTGGCCCAAAGTCTCTCTCTTATTCAGCCACCACAGCCATTCATCAATAGGCATGCTGGGAAACCTCTAGAATGGAAGGAGGGGCTATTTGTACATTTTGATTTAAATTAACCCTGAAATAAGTCTGTAAGGTTACACATTTTTACCTCATGTTCTAGGCAAGAATTTCCGGGCTAAACAGAGCTATTGATAGAAAAGGGCCAGAATGGCACAGCTGTCTGTTTCTGAAGTTCCCGGTGTAGTGTGTCTATACCTGTGTTGTAATAAGTCTAGAGAAAGCCAATTCTATGGCTAAATTTTCATTTTCAAAATACGTTTTATTGGTGTCTGCCAGCTGCACTCGGTCAGTCTCCATGTGCTGCTCTAGGCTCTGGGGCCACATTCGCAGTATTGCCGGGCAGGTGCATGTGACGGGTATTTGAAAAGGAAATACTAATCATTAAGGTGCTGAGGCATGTGGTGGGCCAGACAGTACAGAGCCCAGCTAGAGGCTGTTGGGCATCTGTCCTTCCAGCCCAGTTTCTGGGCATCTCCCTTTGGCAAGTACCAGCAGATGCCAACTTTCACTCAGTCTCTTTCTCTGAAGCGAATCATCCACAAGTCTAAATGACAGGGGGTCTTGGCCAGCTGGGAGTGGGGCTTGCTAATCTTTTGCTGAAACGGTTTGGAAAGGACAATGTCATTTGTTTGACATAAGAAAACCCCCGATCATGTCTTCCATGTGGCCCATTTATTTATTCTGATATCTAGGATTATAATAATCTTTATGAGATCGTGGTCAACAACGGCATCACTTGGCTGTTTTATTATAATGCTTTGCTCAGTGCTGTCGGAGAAGCAACCATGTCCTTAGCGAGAGCTGTGAACATTAATGGAATTTTATAATATTCTGGGTGTTGCAGCAGAACACAGCCTGTGGTTGTTTGTGCCCAGCACGATCAGGGCTTTTGGACCTACCTCTCCTTGGAACTCAACCCCTGATCTCTGTATTCAGAGACCCAGGACCATCTATGGGGTGTCCAAGGTCCACGCAGAGTGCATGGGAGAATATTATTATTACCTATATGGGTTGGATTTCTGGTACCTGAGATATCCTAGAATCATTTCAGCTGGCTCCCAGCCTGGAGGAGGAACAACTGACTACATAGTACAGATTTTCCACTATGCTACGAAGAATGGCAGATTTAAGTGCAACCTGAGAGCTGGCATGAGGCTCCCCATGATGTACATTGATGACTGCCTCAGGGCCACCCTGGAGCTCACAGAGGCCCTGGCCTAGGCCGTGTCCTACAGTGTCAACGCCATGAGCTTCATGCCCCAGCAGCTGGCCCAGGAGCTTCTCAAGCACGGTCCAGAATTCCAGATCACTTACAATGTCGATGCTGTCCGACAGGCCATAGGGGACAGCTCGCCAATAAACTTTGATGACAACAATGCTTGGAAGGACTGGGTGGGGCTGGAAACATGGTTTTGATCTTCCAGAGCTGGCGACTATGATGTTGTATTTCCATGGTTCTGACACCAGAATTGCCCAGGCAAACTGAAAGAATCCAAAGGAAGAAATCTTAGGTCCTGGACCCCCAACAGGGAGCTGTCAAGCCCTCAAGGTTATAGACTGTAAGGAAACGAGGTTATCTGGAGTCGAACTGATGGGACTAAACTTTGGCAGCTCACATTGAACTACTCGATTGGGAGTGGAGTTAGCTTTAAGCAGGTTTAAAATGTCAGTCTGGTGGTAGAACTTTCCACCCTGCTGTCTGCCTAGACTTGTCCTGACACACATACCATGAATGAAGACTTAAGTCAGAGTAGTTTCTATATATTTCCTTCATTAAGGTGAAAGGACCATTTCTGGGAAGGTGGAAGTTTGTGACATTTGTATTTAATTCAATTCAATTTAAATTTAAATAATACTGCAGACTCCATGATTCTCTTGACTAGAGAACAAAGATTACATTTTAAAGACTTTCAAAGATACTCTTCAAGTTTAAAAGCATTCTTTACAATCCCACCAAAACATAAAAAATGACTGGCATATTCTCATATTTACCGTATTCAAGAGATTTTAATATTGATTCAGAAATTTTATAGCTTATTTTTCTGTAAGAATATGTATTTGTAGGAAGTCAGGAATATCCAAAATGATGTACCTAGTAAAGGGGCCTCTTCAATTGCCCTCCTGAGATTGATTTAGCAGGAGATGGAACCTCAGGATGCCACTGATTCCCCCCCACCTCCCGTCCCCTTACAGGGCACATGCTAAAATCCCTCCTCCAACCCCCTCTCGGGATTTTAAGCACACGCACATGCACCCGGCATGATTTTCAAGCCTCCAGGTCTGGGGCTTAAACCACTGCCAAGTCCAGGATTGGAACCGTGAAGTCAGCAATGTGGAATCCAGCTGCCTTGACCTCCACATCACCTGCTGATCCTACCACTGGTTATTCTAAAGCAACTATGACCAATTCCAAACACTGTTTTCTAAAGAGTCATTTCTAGTTATACCCTTCTTAAAACATTCTCAGAAGAGCTATTCCAAGCCCTCTGGTGCAACTACTGTAAAGTTGTTTTATATGCAGGATAATATCTCCCAGCTACCTTGGCATCTGCTACGTGTGAAATCACTGGAAAGTGAAACTTCCTGATCCACAGCTTCATCATGGATATATTGTAAACAGTTGTCGAGGATGAAAAGGTGTTTATATTATGAGCTTAATGACAATAAAATGGTATGCATTTGGAAAAAAAACACATTTTACTGTGTATATTTAGGATATACAACATGATATTAAGAGATATGCTTGTTAAATCATTATTGTGTACTTTGACCATTTTATTATTTTTTTATATGTACCCTACACTCACGCATTAGTTATGTGCTAAGGAATGTTTATTTTATGAAGATAAGAAAAGCAGGGAAATTTTTTTGGTAATTTGCCATATGGCACATGCACTAACTGGGAGAGATAAAAAGAGAGAAAGGGAGAGAGAGCGAGCACAGGGGAGATGGCCATGCCGCAATCCCCTCTCCTCTATGCTTTCAGTAATTTGGGCATGCACACATATGCACCCAGTGTGTTCCTCAAGCTGCTGTGTCTGAGACTCAAACCTCAAAGTCAGACATGTGGGATCTGCCTGCCTTAACTGCCATGCCACCAGCTAGTCCATTGTGTCACTATTTTTTTTTTGTTTATATATATATGTATATATATACTTACTTTTAAGATAGCTATGCAAGTTATTCAGTATTGGGTTATGAGTGTTTGAATAATAGGTCTCTTGCTAGGGAGTTTAAAAATAAGATGAACTAAGCTAAGTTAGAATAAACCCCCTTTTACACGTCAGTGCCCTCCTACCTCTCTCCCTTCCATCAGAACTTCTTGCAGGGCAAAGATTTCTTCAGGCCATAGAAACTCCAAGGATCATTTGAAGGAAGAGTTACTTTGTTCAGGTATTTGCCTTTCAAGTTCTGGGTTATTGAAGGACAAAAACAGGGAGGTATTTGTGATTTGTGTGGGTTTAGAACCTGTTCTACTTGATCTTCTAGACTCCTGAAATATTCAGACAAGAAGCCATTTTAAAGCTGAGGTGTGTCCTGGCCTCTTCAAGGAAGCTATGCTCTAAACTCCATCTTCTAGACTCCGAAAATATTTAGACGAGGTAGGGCAACCTCTGTCCTCTCGCAGTCTCTGGCCATCTCTCTTTCTCTGTCTGTCTCGCTCTCTTTCTCTCTTTAAATTTTTAATTAAAAAAAATTGTTTTCAACCATTTCTCCTCACCTTGTGCCTTTTCTTCTCACTTGCTAATTTCAGAAGCCATTTTAAAGCTGAGGTGTGTCCTGGCCTGTTCTGAGTGAAACATTATTTATTTATTTTTACTATGCTTTGTTTTCCCAGTTTAATCATTTTACATTCTTTTGAGTTATTGATAGGTTCAGCAATTTGTTAAAATATTTTTCTTGGCTATTTCTTTAAATGGAAACAAACTTTTCTTTCTTCCTGACCCCTCTGTAATTGGAAAATATTTGGGAGTATTCTTATTTTGTGGCAGAAGGGTTATTTGCATAAGTTCAATAATGCTTGTTGCATTGAATCAAACTGCTAGCGTGCCATGTGTTTTTCATTTTATATGTGTAAAAACAATTTTTTTCCTCTTTTGGTAGCATTTTTCTAGTTTCCTTTTTCTTTTATTTTTTTTAAACCTTACTTTCCCACTGTAAGTTTCACTCTCCACACACTGAATGTCTAGATAGGCCTTTGTGCACAGTAGACAAGCATCTCAATACTTTTAGAGTCATTGAAATCCTCAACACTTATTGAAACTCCTGCTTTAAGGAAGAAATTTCTTTTTATAAATTTGAACTAGTAATCTCTTTCTGTGGATACCACATTGTGAAGCAGAGTGGAGGAGAGATTTCATCACAGAATGACCAGAAACCACCGCAGAGGCACAAGAAACATGAGAAACCAAGAAAATATCTCTCCCCTAAGGGAAAAGACCAATCTTTCATCATCCACAGACACTACAAAAATCAAATGGAAGAACTATTAGAGATGAAGACTGCCATTCAGGAAATCAAAACCTCCCTTGAAAGTATTAAAAGCAGATTAGTCCATGCAGAAAATCGAATCTTGGATGTTGAAGGCAAAATCTCTGATCTAGAAAAAAACAACAAAAAAACCCTGAAAAAATAACCCCCGAAAAATGAGAATACTATATGAGAAATACTAGACAGCATTAAGCACCCAAACATCTGGATGATCAATATCCCAGAAGGTGAGGAAATCAATAAAGGCATTAATAATCTATTCCATGAAATCTTGGGAGAAAACTTTCTGAATCTAGAGAGGCACTCAAATATCCAGACCAAGAAATACAAAGGATCCCTAATAGAATCAAACCAAGAAGATCTTCTCCAAGGCACATCATAGCCACCCTGGCCAAACCTACAGACAAAGAGAAGATACTAAAATTGGCAAGAGAGAAATATCAGGTTACTTACAAAGGTTATCCAATCAGGCTAACCTCAGACCTCTCATCAGGAACAATGTGAGCAAGGAAAGAATGGGAAAATATATTCAGAGTGTTAAGTGAAAAACAGTTTCAACCAAGAATACTATACCCAGCAAGATTATCTTTTAAATGGAAAGAAAGGATAAAAACATTCTCAGATAAACAAGACCCGAAAGAACTTGCCAATAGCAGACCCACTCTTTAAGAAGTTCTGAAAGGAGTGCTCTACCAGGAAAACTAAAGACACATAAAGAAATAAGAGAATAACAGGCAACCAAGAAAATGACCAATTTAATGCTAGGGACAAGAAATATCAATAATAACATTGAATGCTACCTTCCAGGATTTAAACGGAAAGATTGGATTACAGTAACACTGCATATGCAACAGAAGAGAGTTTGAACATAAGACTGAACTGGAGAAATAGAATTTTATGATTTTTTGAGTGAAACATTACTGTTTTTTTTTATGCTTTGTTTTCCCAGTTTAAGCATTTTACTTTCTTTTGAGTTGTTGATAGGTTCAGCAATTTGTTAAATTTTTTTTCTTGTTTATTTCTTTAAATGGAAACATAAACTTTTCTTCTTTCCTGACCCCTCAGTAACTGGAAAATATTTGGGAGTATTCTTATTTTGTGGCAGAAGGGTTATTTGCATAAGTTCAATAATGCTTATTGCATTGAATCAGAAATTGGAAATATTCATTATTAGACAGGGCTTTGACTGGAATGTCATATCTGAAGATTAATCAGAGAACTATGGAACTAAGGTGGATCTCAAGTAAGCCAAGAGCAGCTCTTAGAAAGATGGCTTGGCACCATAAATAGTTCTGCCTGGCAGAGAAGATTAGAAAATATATATGAAAGAATTTATAACATAAGATAACCTGGACTTTTCCAGCATTGAAATCAGTAGAGACTGCAGAGCAACTGCTCCAGAGGATTATCTTGAGAAAGACTTTGAAGGAGGAGAAAGAGGCTGATCTTTGCTAGCAGATGATATATCACACAGTACTTAATAGGCAGGGCTGAGTTGAGAAGGTTTATGTGTAACTTGTGTGCTGGGCATTTGGTTTTCAACAATTTGAGTAGTTGGCATGTAAATATTTTCTTGAAGATATTTAAAACCATACTGTCTCTGTTGTTGTAGAGTCACAAACAAAATTATACAAAATTATAAAAAAAAACTTTGAATATTCTCTTTAAAATTCAGCATTTTGAAATTTTGAAAGTTTTTTGTTAACTGTCAAGAACCATGGGGTATGAGCTAAAATTTTTTGAAATGTAAAGTAAATGTGGAAAAATGTAAAAATAAATTAATTATTAAAAAAAAATAGAACCTGTTCTACTTGCACATACTGTTTCAAGCAGATTCCTGTAACGGCTACACCTTGGATTACCTAGCATTCTTTTTCTTCTGTTTTTTTGTTTTCAGTTTTTGCTATAGAGCATGTGTGCCCATTGGAGAGACAAACAGAGAGGGAAAGTGAGAAAGCACTCCCCAGGGGGAATGGCCACACAACAATAGCTACTCTTCCTTTGTCCTCTTGGGATTTGGGGCATGCATATGTACCTGGCATGTTTCTCAAGCTACTGGGTCTGGGACTCGAACTGGTCATATGTGATCCAGCTGCCTTAACTACCACACCACTTGGCTGGTTCACACCTAGAACTTTTCGCAAATTGGTTGATTTTGTTTAAAATTATTATAATAATAAGTTGCATGCTCAAATGTTGGGGTGGGAGGCTCCCACCACCAACACATGTATTAGTCACGTTCACTGGACCAATGTGACCTTGGATCAATGCTTCATTTTGCCCAGATTGGTTACCTACCTTACCTGTAAAATAGGACAAGTAAATATAGTGCTAGGGTTGGGAGGATTCAATGGTACAATATTTACTAATAGAAAGTGTTTAGCACATGGTTAGACTTAATGAATGCTAGCTATAATGATCCCAATTGTTTTTACCCAGGAATATGAAGGGGATCGGAATGAGGCAGGTGAACGGCACGGACATGGCAAAGCAAGACTACCCAATGGGGACACATATGAAGGAAGCTATGAATTTGGTAAAAGACATGGCCAGGTCAGAACGGGAACTTGACCGGGTGACTTTTCTCTAGTTAATACTCTGAGCAAATATTAAATTCAGGAATATGAATGATCTAATCCATGTATTTCAGGGAACCTACAAATTTAAAAATGGTGCTCGATACATTGGAGAATATGTTAAAAATAAAAAGCATGGTCAAGGCACTTTCATATATCCGGATGGATCAAGATATGAAGGTAAAATGCTGTTATCACAAAACAAATTTTGGGGTCACAGAGGGTTTTGTTTTTATTTTTGTTTTTGTTTTCTCCTGATTGAATGTGTCTATGGATATGAGGAAGCTTAAAGTTTTTTATCTTAGTCATTTGACAAGCATACATTATGTTCCTATGTTCATAGGTTGATGCAGGAAGCAGAAGCCTTATTAATTAATTAACTAATTAATTAGTTCATCTATCATGGGTAATATATGACTGTCCTTGTGACCAGCAAGCTTGTGAGTCCATGTACTGAGAGCTGATGAAGGAGAAGGGGCTGGTGACTACAGACCTCAGAGATTTCTAGGGCCTGTGTCATCATAGGGTCTGAGGCATTCATCTTCCTGAATTGTCTTTGCTGTTTCCCATTTCTGACCAACCCTTCTTCTGATGGACACTTTATACCTAGTGGTTGCATCAATGGAAAGTTTTGGTCTGGGAGACATCCTATCTTATAGATAGGCTTTTCCACAGCTCCTCATATGCCGGTGTTATATTTCAGGAAGATTCTTGTTCCCCTACTTGTGAGAACCTCACTGCTGCTCCTATGCACCACTTTACTTGGTTTAATTACAATATTAATCTAATCCCAAGCCTGGAATGAGAGACAGGCAGGGGGTGGGTGGCACTTTCAGAAATTGTAGGCCAAATCTATGCTCTAGGGTTTTGTTTTTGTTTTTTGAGTTTTAAAAATTACCCCTGGGAAGAAGTTATCTAGTTTTCATCAGATTTCCAAAAGAGGTATAACCCCAACCCTGGTCTATGGTGACAATAAGTGTGACTTTGCATGGGAGACTTTCTATGCCTCAGCTTTCTCAACTGTAGTGTGAGGATAAAATGAATTAATGCATGTGGAACACTCAGAGCATTGCCTGTTCCATGGAGAGTGCTCAGTAAGAGTTGCCGGGGCCATGATATATCAACCACAGCAGTACCACTCCTTTTTAAAAAACTTTATTTTATTTTGGGGCCAGCAGGTGGCTTGGTGGATAAAGGCACTGGATTCCCACATGGCTGATCGTGGTTTAAGTCCTAGAGCTGGCAGCTTGATTTCTTGCTTTTCCTTTCTCGCTTTCTCACTGTCTCTGTCTGGTCAAATTAAAAAAATAATAATAACAAATGGTATTAAATGAATAAATACTTTAAAAATGAAAAAAATACTTATTTTGTTTATTCACATTCATTGTATATCAATACAATATACAAAATGAGATTTTCCATCCAGAATACATTGTATATTGGCTCAATCAAGGATATTATCGTATGTGTTACCATCAACAAATAATTTTCTATTTCTTCTTTCTTATATGTTTTGCTTTCTTTACTTCCTCCCTTGATTCCTTACCTCTCACCCTCTGCCAATCCACCCCCCGCCCCATCCCACACTATCTCTGGCATCTACAGTTGTTTTCCATGCCTTTTCTTTTTTCACATTTTATTGATTCACTAAAGATCTTAATTAGGTTAAAAAATTTCAATAGCAAGCACAGCTGATAATATATGAATTCAAGTGACTTCTTTAGGCTTAAACCCCAGTGAGTGAAGTGAGCATACTAGAAAGTAGCACCTTGCTGGGTTATATAGCTTACTGCAGTCACCAAATAGGTATTAATAGATATTTTTTAAATGCATGTTTTAATTTCAAGAAAAACATTTTTAGTTTTAATAGATCAAAATAAAAAAAAAAAACCTGTTAAGAGAAATTTGCTTTGAACTTAAAGCCAGGTAAAATGTTAAGATTCAGTTAGGATAGTAGGTAGATGAATCCATCAACAGTTCAAGGGAAGACAAAAATCCTTAAATACGGAAATCAAAGCATCAAAGAAAATCAGTAATGTTTTAGTCTAAAGTAAAAAAATTCTATTTCCCTAGTTCAGACTCATGTAATTAATATCTCTTCTATTGATTTTGCAGTGTTATTGTGGTCTGATCTTTCCATTTAAATGGAAATTAATGATATTTCTGAGCTTGTCCTTACCATTAAATTGGCCTTTATTTTGGTCATTTCTTGTTCTCTTATTTCTGCCTGTCTTTAGTTTTCCTGGTATAGCGCTCCCTTCAGCACTTCTTGAAGAGTTGGTCTGGTGTTGGTAAATTCTTTCAGGTTTTCTTTATCTGAAAATGTTTTGGGCTTTTCTTCCTATATGAAGGATAATCTTGCCAGATATAGTATTCTTGGTTGAAATTGTTTTTCACTTAACACTTTGAATATATTTTCCTATTCTTTCCTTGCTTGCATTGTTTCCAATGAGAGGTCTGATGTTAGCCTGATGGGATATTCTTTGAAAATAACTTGATGCTTCTCTCTTGCCAATTTTAGTGTCTTGTTCTACCTGTGGTTTTGTTCAATCTGGCTATGATGTGCCTTGGGGAAGATCTTCTTGGGTAGAATCTATGTGTAATTCTTGAGTCTGGATATTCGAGTGCCTCTCTAGGTTTGAAAGTTTTCTTCCAGGATTTCATGTAACAGATTATCAATGCCTTTACTAGTTTCTTCACCTTCTGGGATACCAATGATCCGTATGTTTGGACGTTTAATGGTATCTAGTATTGTATGCTACTCTCATTTTCCCCCCATCTTTTTGGTGAATTTTTCCTAGGTCAGAGGTTCTGTCTTCTACATCTGAGATATGATCTTCTGTGTGATCTAATCTGCTTCATATATTTTCAATTTTGATTTCTTGTATAACAGCCTTCATCTGTAACAGTTCTGTTTGATTCTTTTTTGTGATGTATATTTCCTCTTTCAGATCAAGGAAGAACTTTCGCACCTCCTGGAACTCATTGTCTCTTTTCTCTTGAATCTTCTGGAGTTTGTTGTCTCTCTTCTCTTGTATCTCTGTTAGCTTTGTCACTATGAATATTTGTTTCTTTCTTTTTCTTTTTCTTTTTTCTTTTTTAGAGAGATTT
>NW_006160004.1:313931-356333 GCF_000334495.1 Tupaia belangeri chinensis
GAGTCCAGCGACATAGCCATTATGCCAATTGCTGGTCCCGATATTTTAAATTCTTTATCTGACATTTCCACAAGTTCCCTTGTATTGTCTGTGGAGGATGAGGAGTTATTCTTTTCCCTTAGGGGAGAGATATTTTCTTGGTTTCTCATACTTCTTGTGCCTCTGTGGTGGTTTCTGGTCATCTGCTGGATTATACGCTTTTTTCTAGTTTTTGGAGTCAAATCTGAGCTTTTAGAGACATGCAAGAGGTGATGTGCAGTCTCTAAACAGTATTAATTTTTCTCTTTGCATAGCTGATTCAATGGAAATTTAAGATTAATCTGGCCCGAAAAGTATTCAGATATTTGGCTACTGAGCACCTTTACTTTGTCGAGGCTGAGCAGAAAAGTGAGAATGGTAAAAAGAAAAGGAAAACAAAACAAAAAAAAGAAACCAAAATAAAGACAAACACAAGACAAAAACAAAAACAAAAAAAATTTTTTGAGAGGTTTGTGCTATAGGGTGCATGCGCTTGCCAGAGAGACAGAAAATGAGAAATCACTCCCCAGGGGGGATGGCCATACCACAATCCTTTCTCCTCCACTTCCCTCTCAGCATCTTGGGCACACATGCACACGTGCCTGGCATGAGTTTAAGCCACTGGGTCCGGGACTCGAACTGTGGTTGACTACATGGGAGTCCAGCGACATAGCCATTACGCCAACTGCTGATCTCTCCCCCAAATTTTTTTTGACAAAAAATGAAAACCATGTGTGCACTAGTGCAGTGTGCCAAAGGGGCTGCTCAGAACTTGAATATAGATGGCTGCTGATTGTCTTATCCTATGGGGGGGATAGGGGAAAGGTAAGAATTAAAAGGAATGACAGAGAGCTAAGAAGTTTAAACATTTTATTTAATTGAAAAAAAAATTGAAAGAGAGAGATGGAGAGAGACAGAGAGAATATGTAGCTTGCTCTAACCTGGCTCCTTGGCTAGATCTGGGGGGGCAGGAGCGTGACGTCTGGGCCGAGGGTCTTCGGTGGTCCTGATCCAACAGTATCACTTCTTAATGACAATGACCCATTTTTAAAGTGCAAGCTATAGTTACTTTGTTCAAGATAAAAACAAGAACTAGTAATATTAGAATTGTAGAGAGGGTTTTTTTTTTTTTTTTGTATTCTGAGACTATGATGGAGAACGTTAATGCCATCCCTGTTAGAGATGAAATTTATTTTGTTTTGTTCCATAAATTGTAGAAGTCTTTCTCTGGAAGAAGTACCATCTGCCTTTTAAATCAGCTTTAAACAATTTAATTTAGAGCTTAATTTAATTCTTTCCAAATCCTTATGAGACTAATCTCATTGTTGTCACTTTTGATTTTAGTATAGATACTGATACAATTGAACTAATACACACATATTAGGTCATTGGGAAAGTCATGGCATAGTTTTCTATGATTTTCTATGCAAAAATGCATCATGACTTTCCTGATGACCCAGTATATATAATGTACTCAGAGTAAGGGGTTTAAGGACTTTTTAATCTGAAAGTTAAAGGAAAACTGTTTCTCTGCTCATAACAATTCTGACATGAAATGCATGAGTTTTTACATTTTTATTAATTCTTTTGATTTTTGCCATAGTGCATGTGCACTCACCAGAGAGAGACAGAAGGAAATAAGAAATATCAACCCTCAGCGAGGTTGGCCATGCCACAATCCCTTCTCCTCTTGCAATTTTGGGCATGCATGGACACGTATTCTGCATGATTTTCAAGCTGCTGGGTCCAGGACTTGAACCATACAACCAGCCATGTGGGATTCAGTGCCTTAACCTCTTTGCCACCTGCGGCTCCCCAAATGTAGGCTCCCTGAAAATAGTCACTATTGGTCCTCAATCCCTTTTGAGCTGGTGAAAATGAAGACAATGATGAAACGATGGAGAAGTAAAATAATATGATGACTTGAAGTTGGCTTTTCTGGAAACTTCCAAATGGTAGCAGCTGAAAGAAGAAATGAGCACTTGACTGTTGGGATGCTTATAGAGAAGAGAACATGATATTGAAGTCAGACAAACTGTAATTAATTATATATTTTTTAAAAAATGGAGTGAACACACGTGGTTCAGGGAATAGGGGAGCTAGGTATTTTTGCAGTCTCACCTCGTAGTGATTCTTCCTGCGTCAGGTGCCCAGTTAGCTGGGACGACAGGCATAAACCACTGCTCACAGCCTTTTTAGGTTGGGCTGGAAACTTTGCCCCATCGGCGGCACTCTCCCACCTGCTCCGTGGCTAGGCCATAACCAAGATTTTAATTTCAGTCCCACTACCTGCCAGCTGGGTGATCTTGGGCAAGGTACACAATTTCTCTGCTTTTGGGGCTTTGCCTCTGTAGGCCACATTTCAGTTATTACACTGAACGATGATGCATCAAAGAGCCTTGCCCATGTCTCACACAGAGTGTTTCCCCATAAGTGCTAGTTCCTTCTCATGTATGTTTGGCTTACCCAGCAGTGTAGGGAGCCAGGGCGGCCAGATCAGTGACTTGCACGGCAAACCAGTGACCAATCCAAACTTTGGATGGGAGGAGAGCCTCTTGTGAGAGCTTTCCCTTTTAAATTGCCTTTAATCTCCAGAGCCTCAGTCCTAGGAGCCAGGGAGATGACATCAGGACTGTCATCTGTGGACGGTTGTATAAAGGACACTATACTTGCCCAGAGGAAGGCCTAACCCCATACCAATCAATTGACTGATCAGCCAGTGTAGTTTCTCCTGAGAAGAAACATGTACAAAAAAAACTTGAATTGACAATAATAATGAGAGAGCATAGAACTAGAGGTAGGACAAAAAATAAAGAAATAAAAGGCTTTGTGCCAAAAATAAATCCCCTCTTTTAAAAATTGATTTATTCGTTTATTTCAATTTGACCAGAGAGAGAGACACAGACACACAAACACAGAGAGAGGGAAAATGAGAAAGCAAGCCACTAGGTCTATCACTCGAACTGTGGCCAGCCATATAAAAGGGTCCAGTGCCTTAACAGCCATGCACCTGCTGGTCCTCCAAATCCCCTTTTTGAGACCCAACAGTGTAGCTCTTCATGCTGTTTGTACACTGTCCTCTGCCCATCACTCCTGGGTTTGCCTCTTGTCTTGGAGCTGGGTGCAAGCCCTTTGACATGCACTATTACTATACAAAGGTTTGTCTAACTATCTTACAAAGTGCTCAGAACAGTTTAGATGCAGAATAAATTCTGGAGTGATTTAAACAATATGTTAGAAATTCCCTTTTGTAGATGAACTTCGGCATCTATTCAAGCAAACACATATTACTTGGATAGTAAACATTTTTAGAGTACTGTGTATGAGAGAACTTCAGAAAGTTCATGGAAAATTACATTAAAGTACAAGTTTATTTTGGTGCAAAGAAATTGAAATCCTGGGCCAGCCAATGGCATTGTGGTTAAGGTGACTGGATCCCACATGGCTGACTGTGCAGTTCAAGTCTAGACCTGATAGCTTGAAAAATACTTCGGATGTATGTTTATGTGTGCCCAAAACCCTAAGAGGAGAATGGAGCAGAATGTACTGTGGCATGGCCATCTCCCAGGAGGGTGCTTTCTCTCTGTCTTTTTCTCCAGCAAACTTATGTGCCTTATAGCAAATTTTAAAAAATGAAATCTGTGGATAATTTTCCCATAATAGACTAGTTAAGTAAATTTTTTGCCCTATAGGGTATGTGCACTTGCCAGAGAGACGGAGAGAGGAAAATGAGAAATCAGCCCCTAGGGAGGATGGCCATGCTATAATCCCTTCTCCTCCACTCCTTTCTTGGAAATTTGGGCATGCACATGCATGTGCACAGTGTATTTTTCAAGCCATCAGGCCCGGGACTTGAACCACACAGTCGGCTATGTGGGATCCAGCTGCCCTACCTCCATGTCACCTGCTGGCCCCATAATACACATTTTCCATTAACTTTTTATAGATTGTTTGCATTCTTTCATGCTTTTTAAAAGATGGTCATAGGATACATGTGCTTGCCAGAGAGAGAGAGAGAGAGAAGAAAGCATCCCCCAGTGGGGAGTGGTCATGCTGCAATCCTGTCTCTATTTCTCTGTCCTGTCAGAATTTGGGGCACACACACACGTGCCGGTATGTTTTCTAAGCCATTAGGGCCAGGACTTGAACTGTGGTTGGCTGCGTAGGAGCCATTCAGCTCCCTTAACTATTGTGCTACAAGGCTGGCCCCAACCCTTTGTATTATTTTATTATTATTATTTTTAGGTTGCCAGAGAGAGGCAGAAAGGGACTGAGAGAGGGAAAGTGAGAAATCACTTGGCATGATGGCCATACCACAATCTCTTCCCCTCTATTCTCCTGCCATGATTTTGGGCACATGCACATGTGCCTGGCATATTTTCAAGCTGCTGGGTCTTTGACTAGAACTGTGCAGCAGCCATGTGGATCCAGCTGCCCTAACCAGCATGCCACCTGGCTAGCCCATGGAGGGACATCTTTAAGATAGTTATCAACTTCAGGAAACCTTTTTTAGGTTTCTCTTTTATGTGAGCTATAATAGTTAAGGGCACACTGAGTTTTCTAGTGCAGGGGTTACTCTCAAATACCCTTGAATTGATGACACTCTCTTGCTGTGTGCCTCATTGGAGAAAAGTGTTATGAATTTTCTGGTATCAAGGCCAAGGCCTGGGTCAGCAAAGGTGTGGCACTCAGTGCGTGTGTGTGTGTGTGTGTATGTGTGTGCGTTTGCATGCACATATGTGGCGTGTGTGTGTGTGTGTGTGTGCGTTTGCATGCACATATGTGGTTGGGGAGCCATGGGCAGAGGACTAGTGTGCTGAAACCAGGCAGTTAGGTGGCAATTAGAGTGCAGTGCTGCTAAGTGGCTGGAGAAAGATCCAAAGCCTGGACGGTATTGCTGGATTGCCGAACACATGCAAACTAGATGGGTCACAGGCAATGGGGCCCACACACATGGACGGGAGGCCTCACCGTGCCCCTGGCCAGCCTGTGTGAAGATGCTTGTCAGTGCTTGCAGATGACCGCGGACCACATACACCCCCCTCTCTCTACCTGTCCTCACTGAACCCTGCCTCAGCCCTGCCTTTCCAGGTCTCCAGGATGGCTTGGTGTCTCCATGCCATGGTCTGGCCTGGCCTTAGCCATCGCACTTAAAAAGCCCTCTCTTCTGTAGACTTTCCTGAGACGTTGGTAGAGCCCCTCTGGGTCTGAGAAGGGACTTGCTGTAGCTTTTTTGGCTTTCTAGCATAGCCATCTCTGCCCTTGTGAATAGTTTGAGGAGGGGCGGCACTCCCTCATCCTCACCAGGCTTACTTTTGTGTTGTCTTCTCAGGGGAGTGGGCGAATGACCAGCGACATGGCTATGGCGTGTACTACTACATCAACAATGACACCTACACAGGAGAGTGGTTTGCTCACCAAAGGTTTGGTTTCTATCTTTAGCTTTGTGGACTCGTTCATGTAATAAGGTGTGCCGATGTCTTCAGATTGCTTACACTTTGAAACAGAGTTGTGAGAAAAGTCCATCAAGGCAGGTCACATGTTCCTGTGACTTGGAGACAAGTGGGCTGGAGGACACAGTCTTGAGCAGGTGTAGACTTGGGGCAGAACACGTGGGGCCATCACCTGGGAGCCCCAGGGCACGGAGGGCACAGAGAGTCATCTAGGGGACAAGGTCGCAGCTCCCAGCAGCTGTGCTCCTGCCTGGGGCATCCAGCTGATGCTCATGAAGCTCTCTGTATTCAGCGGGTGCCACTGTCTTCTGCACATCTGCGGATGTCCTCTGCTTGGTCACACTGAGCGGGAGGTATCCTTTCACTGACACAGATACAGAAGCTAGATTGCTCGTGAGCCTGCGTCAGCCTAGGCCCCCTCAGTGTTGGTGTCCATGTTGCACGCCTGAAGAGTTTCACTTCACTGGAACAGAATGCAATGGGCCTTGTCTTAACCAGGCACGGGCAGGGCACCTACTTCTACGCAGAGACGGGCAGCAAGTATGTCGGAACCTGGGTGAATGGCCAGCAGGAGGGCGCGGCCGAGCTCGTTCACCTGAATCACAGGTACCAGGGCAAGTTCCTGAACAAAAACGTAAGTCCACGGGGAGCAGTATCTGTTGATGAAATGTGCAACACCCCTTCCCCCAGCCTGAGCAAATATGTAAACAGATAATCCCCAGAACTCAGGAAACTGGCCCATTCCCTCCAAGCATGGGGAACAGGACAGCTACATCTCTCTCTCAGCCCATTTGGGAGCAGGGAGGAGGGCATCTTAACCTCTTGCTGTGTTCCTTCTCATTGGTGAATCCCGGGCTTTGGCTTTGTTCCCCTGTGAGGGGTGGTGCCAGTGCCCCGTGGAGGAAGGCCCCAGACCCCCTTGTGCTGCAGGTCAGCTCACCTGTTCCTGCTCCTACGGCAGGATCTGGGGCTGCCCGAAGGGCTTGGCCCTGGGTCTGGAGCTTGACCAGTCTTCAGAGGTCTCTGTGTTTTTGCTTACACTTCTTGTAGGGAGCAAGAGATGGGATGCAAAGAAAACCTGAATAATTCAGACCATGCAGGCATTCGTGGTAGCTTTGATCAGGGGTTGAGCAGAAGCTGCTGAAGAGAGTTTGCTGAGCAATTTGGTGTTAGAAGCTGACGTAGGCAGTGCTTACCTGAGTGAGCTCTTCAGACTGTGAAAGCCCAGTTTTCATTATACCTGGTTCATGCCCTTGACCACATATTTTACTTCTAGTCTTTGTTAAAATAGCATTTTAACATTTAGGCAAGCAGGTGGCAGGGAGGTTAAGGTGGTTGGATCTCACATAGCTGACTGCAGTTCAAGTCCTGGACCTGGCTTGAAAATTATGCCAGGTGCATGTGTCCAAAATCCCAAGAGATGAGAGAAGGGATTGCAGTGTGGCCAACCGTCTGGGGAGCGATTTCTCACTTTCTCTCTCTCTGTCCTTGGAAAGAGCACTCGCCCGAGAGCAAACAAACAAACAAGTCCAGCATGTCCTCCTCAAGTACAGTTCTCAGCCGAACTCCCACAGGGCTCTTGAGATGGGGGTGGGAGAGAGAACTTGACAAAATTTAATCTAGAAGAATCAGTAAGTGTGAACAGCCTCCGCCAACCTGGAAAAAAAAAATGCAAAGCAAAAATAGAAGCTTTGGGGGAACCAGCAGTTAGCGTAATGGCTATGTCGCTAGACTCCCACGTAGTTGACCGCGGTTCGTGTCCCGGACCCGGTGGATTAAAACTCACGCTGGGCACGTGTGCGTGCGTGCCCAAGATCCCGAGAGGAGAATGGAGGAGAAGGGATTGCGGCGTGACCATCCCCCCTGGGGGGTGATTTCTCGCTTTCTGTCTCTATGTCTCTCTCTGTCTGTCTGGTGAGCGCATGCGCCCCACAGTGAAAATCTCTCAAAAAAAAAAAATAGAAACTTTGTTCTGCTAGTTAATAAAACCTTGGAAGTTATACAAGAGAGACCTGAGTACATTCCACCTGGAAAACAAACCAGAACCTTGTCCCGCCCACTGCCCTCCAACCTCCCTCCTTCCCTAAGTCCCTGGGACCTGTGTTCTCCCATGCAGTTTCCGTGCGTCATGTCTCCATGCACTTCCACACGCAGCGTACCTGGACTCACAGCCACGCCTCACTTCCCGGCCTCCCTCTCCAGAGAGGGGACTCCCCTACCCCAGTCTGTGTCTCAGGAATTCCCTCACAGCCGTCCCTTTTCCAGAGTTGCTTCATATTCACTACAGAAAACTTTCTCAACCACGCAGGGCTGTACATTTCGTTTATAAATGTATAGTTTATCACCCACCCACAGTAGTATTCAGAATAAACAAAAATGATTATGAAAGAATTATACTGTTGCTTTGTGGCATGTCTCGTTACTTTCTGGTGCTTGTCTAATGTATGCTTTTCGTATGAGTAGACTTACAGTATTCTAGTGTGGCGTATCTATTGCAAAATATCTACCCTGTGGGGCCATGACATACCACATTATATCACCTTTAAGAACCTCGCTTAGGGACCAATTTACTTAGCAACCTAGTCATAGGAACAGAGCTCGTCCTAAAGTGAGGAGTGCCTGTGTGTGTATAACTGTGTGTGTTTGTGTATATATTTTAAGTTTATTTTGAGAGCGAGCGAGAGGTACCCTTGATAGGACTCACCACGTTTGGTCCTGCCCCCTGCCCTCCAGCCGTCAGGATCACAGGGGCATCTGGCATGCTGAGGTCAACAGAGGTTGGAATCTGGGTCTCACACTAGCAGGGCTCCAGTATCGTGCAGCGGTGCCCTGCCATTTGTGCCGCTGTGGCTGGGCCTTTGGGATTTTAATTTCCTATTAGGCTCACAGTATATATAGACACAGAAATATACATAAAGATGCATTTTTCATCAGTTTGCACATTTGGGAGTATTTATGTAGGTTAGGTCATGAAATTGCTAGAATTGCTGAACCAACCTAGAAAAACTGACTTTTAAAAATTAATTAATTAATTAATTTTTTGAGAGGTTTTTGTTATAGGGCGTGTGCACTTGCCAGAAAGACAGAGAGAGACAGAGAGACAGAAAGCAAGAAATCACCCTCCAAGGGGGATGGCCACGCCACAATCCCTTCTCCTCCATTCTCCTCTTGGGGTCTTGTGCACACATGCACACGCACCCAGCATGAGTTTAAGCCATCGGGTCCGGGACTTGAACCATGGTTGGCTACATGGGAGTCCAATGATATAGCCATTATGCCAACTGCTGGTCCCAAGACTGACATTTTAAATCATGATTGATACTGCTAATTGTCCTAAAAAGCTGTGCCAGTTTATGCTCTTGCCAATAGAGAATGAGTCTCTTTATCATATATTTTCACCAAATTGGGATATTATCAGTCTTTAACATTTTTTGTCTTCTAAATCTGATGGGTGAAATATCTCATTTTTTGGTTTGTTTTAAATTTTTTTAATATCTGGTACATGGTATGTGCACTTGTCAAAAGAGACAGACAGAAAAAGAGAGAAAAAGAGAAAGTGAAAAATCACCTTCTGGGGGGAATGGCCTTACTGCAATCCCTTCTCTGTTCTCCTCTTGGGATCTTGGGCACTCACACAGATGCCTGGTATGATTTTCAAGTTGCTGGGTCTGAGTCTCGAACTGCAAAGTTTGCCATGTGGGATACCAACCCCCACGCCACCTACTGGCCTGCTATCTCATTGTTTTAATTGTATTTCTGGAAGACTAGTGAAGTTGAACATCTTGCCACACTTTCATTGATGGTTTATGGGATACCAACCCCCACGCCACCTACTGGCCCGCTATCTCATTGTTTTAATGTGTATTTCTGGAAGACTAGTGAGGTTGAACATCTTTCCACACTTTCATTGATGGTTTGTTTCTTTCTCAAAAAATACTTGTTCACATCCTTGTTGACAAGTTACCAAAACATGCTATTGGGTCATCGGAAAAGCCATGACTCATTTTTGCATAGAAAAGCATCGAAGAGCATGCCATGACTTTGCCGATGGCCCAATATAAAGCTTCAGTAGTTACAACAGTGTGATACCGGGAGAGGGGTGCACCCTTCACTGAGGATGACCAGAAAGTGCGGAGACACACCTGAGTAGGTGCAGTCATGTAACACGTGGTGAGGATGTTGTTTAAATTAATGAGGCCCTGATGAGGAGGAGGTGGGAAATGCTGCTGAGGCAGCTCAGCAACCATTTGGGAGAAAAATAAAACCAGAGCTTATCCCTCAGCATATAGATGCAGGCTCTCTCTAGAGGAAATATTTAAATGTAACAGAGAAAGTCACATAGGAAAAAAAGAAAAATACCACAGATGGATACTTGCTAACTTTGAAATGAGGAAATAGGATTTTTTTTTTTTGAAGAGGTTTTTGCTATAGGGCATGTGCGTTCTCCAGACAGAGAGAGACAGAGAGACAGAAAGTGAGAAATCACCCCCTGGGGGGATGACCACACCATAATCCCTTCTCCTCCATTCTCCTCTCGGGATCTTGGACATGCACGCACACACACCCAGCGTTGAGTTTTAAGCCACTGGGTCTAGGACGCGAACTGCGGTCGACTACATGGGAGTCCAGCGACATAGCCATTATGTCAATTGCTGGACCCAAGGACTTTATAAAACAGAAACATAAAGGAAAAACCGACAGATCTTCATGTGAGCAAGGCCATCCAGTTTCGAAACACGATAGAAAGTTTCCGAGATGAATGACAAATGTGGACGGGATATGTGCAGCATTAAATATATAAAGCACTTGGAGCTCTTGTTTTCTTATTTATTTTTTTAATTGTCAGAGGGCACTTGTACTCACCAGAGACTGAGAGACAGAGAGAAAGAGAGGGAACAAGCGTTCTCCAGTGAACTGTGGTCACATTGCAATCTCTTCTCCATCTCCGCAATCTGTGGGGATTTGGGGCATGCAGGCGCATACGCACAGCTCGTTTTCAAGTCACTGGGGCTGGGACTTAAACTGTGGTTAGCCATGTGGGTCTAACCCCTTAACCAGTAGGCGGTTGGCTGGCCCTAATGCACTCACTATCAATCGATGTGATGTGAATGGCCTAAAATCTTGAAGCTACTAATAACTTCAAAGATGTGAATTTAATTGGTGAGATTCTATTTTCTTTAAGATATAAAAATATGAGTCAGCAGGTGGCATGGTGGTTAAGGAACTGGACTTCTATACGGTTGATTGTGGTTCAAATTCTGAACCTGGTGGCTTGAAAATCATGCCGGGCACTTGTGAGTGTGTGTGCCCAAAACCCTGAGAGAGGAATGGTGTGACCATCCCCCCTTGGGTATGATTTCTCTTTTTCCCTCTCTGACTCTTTTTGGCTCTCTCTGGTAAGCAAATGTAGCCCCTCCCCATCCCCCCCAAAAGAAATAAAAACATAAAATAGAACAAAATGCTAGAACCCAGAAAAAAACAAGGATTTGAGGCCATCCATGGGGACCCTTAAGAACTGTTGTGGGAGTAAAAGTTATTAAAGCCTCATTCTAGCCAAAACACATATAGACTTTTCCCTAGAAATTCTGCTTCTGAAAACTTACCATAAGGAAAACATGAGGAATGTACATGAACACTTAACTCAGAGTATGTTTACTATGGTATTCTTTGTCCAAGGAAAATGTCCGCATACAACGTATCAGTGATAGAAAATGATCAAAACAGATCATGATCCGAAGATGAAATAAAACACCAAGTAGACAACTGGTGTTTGTGGAAGGACGTTCATGAACGTGGGAAGTGGCTCGTGCCATGTTCCCAAATACAAATAGAGGACAAGTTACTGTGTGTAATTACTACCAGATTTTTGTTTAAAAAATGTGTGTATTAGAAAGTTTATAAAGAATACATCAAAATATTAATAGTGGTTCTCTCTGGCTGGTTTGCTTATGGGTGTTGTCATCTTTGTAATGAACACAGCAATTTTTATTTATTACCTTTTAGAGTGAGAAATATCCCCCAAGGGGATGGCCATGTTGCATTCCCTTCTCCTCTGATCTACTCTCGTGACTTAGGGCATGCACACACACACACCTAGAGTGTTTCCTAAGTCGCCAGGTCTGGGACTCAAATAGCAGAGTTGGCCAAATGGGATCCAATGCCTTAACCACCATGTCATCTAGTGACCCCGAAAACAGCACTTTTATAAAGCAGTAAAGTGGCCCAGCCACCATGGTCCATGGTAACATAGTGTCTTGCAAGGCTGGCAGCTGCATGCTGTTGCTGGTTCGGATCCTTGGGTCTGCCTGAAAAAGCACCAGGCCCAAGGTATTGAGGAGCTAGCCCGCTGGGGACACGGGTTTGTGGCATCATGAGACCCAGTCGGTGGCACACTCTCTCTCCCTATTTCTGTCTTGAATGTATATGCATGCACTCTTGATTATAGGAAAAAACACAAAACAAAACAAAAAAGAGGAAGTAAAATATGGTTTAAGCTTAAAAGTAAACAAGACAGGATGTATGCTTTGAAATTCCATTAGCCATGAGTTCATAAGAGCATCCTATAATCCATATTGGATTCTACCCCATTATATGATTTTGGGAGTTTTGTGGCGGTAATATTTATAAAGCCTTCTGTATTGCACTTAAGAGTGAAGAGCCTTTGGTGTCTCTACTTACAGCCTGTTGGCCCTGGGAAGTATATATTTGACATCGGCTGTGAACAGCATGGTGAATATCGCTTGACAGATGTGGTAAGTGGCAGTGTCTCTTGTGTTGCACATTCACAGGCCAAAGAGCTGCTCCGTCATACACCCTACGAGCTGATTTGCCTAGACATTATGCCAACTCTTGAGAACACCTGCACCTTCATTCTCCTGCTTTATACACATGTGTATAGCACTAGATTACCAGACGTAATCAATACCATTTCACAGTTATTGGGAAGTCTAGACCTAGTTTTTGTCAATAGGAACCAGCCAGTCCTGAGGGGGAGAGTTCTGGATGGCATTAGGTCCCAGCAAAGACAACTGAAACCCGTAACTGTAACCATTTGGTGACTATCACAATGTCAGGCGTGTGACTTGCACTTCATAAAGCCGCATTGTTAAATAATTTTCTCCTTTTGAATTTCCAATTACATGGTTTTTTTTTTGGCCAGAGGGTTTGTGTGTGTGTGTATGTGTGTATGTGTGCGTGTGCATGTGAAAGACAGAGAGAAAGCACCCTCTCACCACCGTCATGGGGCATAAGTTTGCTGCAATCCCTTCTCCTCCATCTCTCTCTCCTTTTGGAATTTTGGGCATGTCCACTCCCAGCGTGTTTCTCAAGCCCTTGGGTCTGGGACTTGAACCACACTAACTAGCTATGTGGGATCCAGCCTCCTTAACTACCATGCCACAGGCTGGCCTCAAATGTCCAATTTTTAACATTAATAGTGTTACCCTATGGTCAGTTTTAGGCATTCAGATAAAGCTGTGTGTGTATAGGGAAGGATGTCTGTGTTTGTATTTCTGTCATTGCTAATGCTTAATCAATGCTTGCGGGTAATTACAAATTTAGTAAAATTCCTGAACCCAGCACTGGTTTTAATCCTTCTGACCTTTTTATCTATCCGATAACATTCTCACTGTGAGGAGTTTTGAACTTTAAGGAGAAGTCTGAGCCTGGCAAAGAAATGTCACGTTGAGTTTTATTTATTTATTTTAGTCTCTGAAGTTCTCAGATATCTTTTTGAGAGAGTTACAAATATATCGTAAACAAATGCTCTCATGTTTTCATATTTTCTTTGAGAGGTTTTTGCCTTAGGGCGTGTTTGCTTGCTAGAGAGAGAGACAGAGACAGTGAGAGGGAAAGTGAGAAACCACCACCCCCCTCCCCAGGAGGGTGGCCATGCTGCAATCCCTTCTTCTCCATTTTCCTCCTGGGATCTTGGGCACTCATGCATATGTGCCTGGAGTGTTTTAAACCACCGAGTTCGGGACTCGAACCTGGCCATGTGGGAGTCCAGCAATGTAACTGCTGTGCATCTGCTGGCCCCGCATATTTTATTTCCTGAAGGAAGCAGAGAGCTGAGTTTGGGTCTACTACCAAATCAATACTCTTTCTATTTTTGCAGATTCATCATTCCCTCACTTTCTAGTTACCAGAGGGGTGTGCATAAGAGAGAGAGAAAAAGAGAGAGAGAGAAGGAGGGAGGGGGAAGGAGAGCAGGAGGGAGATGGAGGGAGGGAGGGAGGGAGGGAGGGAGAGAGAGCGAGAGCGAGCATTCCTCAGTGGGTGTAGTCACCCTGCAAGCCCTTCTCCATCCTATTGACATTTTCAGCACACATGCCAGGCATGCTGCTGGATCTGGTATTCAAACCTTGGTTGACCACAAGATCTGGCTCTCTTATCACAGAGCCGGTCCAAGTAATCTCTTGTTTATTTATTTTTTGGTGCTTTCTCTCTTGTCAATCCTCTGGCATTACCCAGAAGGACTGGTTCAAACTGACCAAAGTGATTCTTTTCTGTCCCCTTTGGGTCAAAGTCAACTGTGGGACTGGGAAAATCACACTTGGTCACAAGAGGTAGAAGCCACTCTGTGGAGACGTCAGAAGACTGCCTGAGTGAGATTCTGAAGGGCCTCACGCAGCGCCTGCGTGGTGGCTACTTCTTGGCCGTCATTTCCACTTAATGCTTCATCCCGTTGGCTCAGCCTTGAAGGCAGAGGCTGACCTCATTACCAGTTTTTCCATTCAGTGCTCCTCAGACATTTTAATCCTGACTTTCTCCCCTAGAGTCCCTCAGATCCTGACACTGAGAGGAGTCTGTGCCTCTTCCCTTTCACCTGCCACAGCCAATGGACTCCGAGACCCTGCATTGCTGCCCCCTGGTGGCCAGAACTGGGCATGCCCGGAACTGCCCTGGCTTCCCTCCTGGCGTGGCAGGTGGAAAGTTAACAGACAGTCCAGGGTTGCCCATGGTCGATGGAGTAGACGTGCACCTTCTTCGCTGCTTTTGCTCCTGTGATTATGCAATAATCTGCCTTTTTAGTATCCTCTCCTCCTGCTTTGCTCCAGAGCCCTTTGCTATAGCTGAAACAAGCCATGGGCTAGGGTTGGGTTCCTACCAACTATAAAATCAAAGGGCCAAAAAGCTTGATTTTGCTGCTAAAATGAAGCTTTACACTCCCGATCATCATTTCTACATGGATCTTAGGGTGCTCCAGTCTGAGCTTAAGGTGGTTTCCATAGGCAACTGCAGCCAACAGAAGTATGGAGGAATTTGATGTTATCACCCTCCCGTGTGCTCCTACCACAAAATGCATTTATGCTGAGTCTGTAACCACTCATGCACATAATCAGAACTTCAGAAAGACATGGTTTCATTGTTTCATTGTGACAGTGACAAACCTGACGCTTCATTGGGCTC
Source organism: Tupaia belangeri chinensis (assembly GCF_000334495.1). Lineage (NCBI taxonomy): Eukaryota > Metazoa > Chordata > Mammalia > Scandentia > Tupaiidae > Tupaia > Tupaia belangeri. Next base: position 328,814 of record NW_006160004.1, read on the forward strand.
TCTGTGGGCTGGACGCCTCTCACCTGTCTCCTGAAAGAGCCGCCCCATGAAGTCGGTTTTATTGCCACACTAGGAATAAATTGAGCCTTTATTGTCTTGGTGGTTTTGAACAGCCTTTTAAATTTGCATAGTAGTAAGAACTAAATCATGTCTTATGAACTGTTTTGCATTTTGATCTCCCTGACCAAAGTTAATAGAAGTCAGTATTCTGGATGATGAGAAGAGAGCAGAAAGATCATCAATCACATCTAAGGGGGAGGTATTTGTACAGGCCCCGTCACTGTTGTGGCAGGAAAAACCACCTCTTAGAAAATGTGCACATCTGAAGTCCTGTGTCTGAGGTCACCCTCAGGGCTCTGGACTCTGGATGACACAGAGAAGCCCAACTGTTCTTTCTGCAATAGAGCAGGGCTTGGCAGACTGCAATCCCCACCAAACCTGGCCCATTGCTGGTTTTGTCTTCTTTTTTATTAAATTGTAGCTGATATTTACAGACAGATCTGCTCCTTCGAGACCTGGGAGGGCTGAGGCTGTGCCAGGCCCCTCCTGGGCTTAAGATGCTGTCTTCTTGGGACCAGCAGTTAGCATAATGGCTATGTTGCTGGACTACCATGTAGTCGACCGCAGTTTGAGTCCTGGACCCAGTGGCTTAAACTCATGCCGGGTGTATGTGAGTGCGTGCTCAAGATTCTGAGAGGAGAATAGAGGAGAAGGGATTGCGGCATGGCCATCCCCCTGGGAGGTGATTTCTCACTTTCTGTCTCTCTGGTGAGTGCACGTGCCCTACAGCAAAAACAACAACAACAACAACAAAAAAAATCAACAAAAAAAACCCAAAACCTCCAAAAAAACCTGTCTTCCCCTGTCTCAACAACAACAACAACAAAAAACAACAAAAAACCCCCAAAACCTCCAAAAAACCTGTCTTCTCCTGTCTCTTCACACCTCTGTCTTTTTGTGAATGTCAGTGTCCTTTTTTTATAAGGACATTAGTCGTATTGGCTCGAGTCCTATCTAATGACCTCATTTTGACTAAATTTTCTGTGAAGACTCTGTTTCCAAGGAACAGCCCTTTCTGAGGTAGCTGCTGTTGAGACTCCATCATGTCTGTTTAGAAGGAACACAGTCAGCAGCCCTGAACACCGAGCAGGCTCCCCAAGCCTGAGATGTGCTGCCAGCGCGGTTGGGAAGTGCGGTGGGGTGATGGCTGGGAAGGAGTGAGGGAAGTAGGATTGTTCAGAAGCAGGGGCTGACCTTGGCATGACCTCATGGACAGGTCTGAAACTGGATGGTCCTTCAGAGTGTCCTGCACAGAGGCAAGGACCAGGCTGTGGGCTACCACTGCCTTTGGGCAGCTGTGAAACTTGGGCTCTGCAACTGCGCTTGGAGGGCGTGGCTCCTTGGGAGGGACTCAGTCAGGCGCAGGGAGGAGCGCCCTGCCAGGTGGCGACCTGGGGACCAACTGCAGCAGCACACATACAGGCTCAGCCAGGCTTCTGAGTGCGGCCCCTGCACATGCATCTCGGCCGGAGTTGTCCGGAATTCGGTTAGATGGTATCTTAGTGGCCCCCTGAATCGGAAACGCTGGGGCGGAGCCATTCGTCTGGACTCTAACAAGCTTCTGGGTGGTTCTGATGCAGCTCAGGTTTGAGCACCACTGTTCTGGGGCACTGGTGTCAGCCTTGTCGGGGATGAAGCTCAGAAATTCAGAAACCAAATACCGTGAATCATGTCTGTGTGGCTCAGTGGGAGCACTAGGCAGATCTGTTACTTTGCGTAGGAATCATCACCTACGAGACCGTGAGGTCTTCCCTGTCTCCAGGGCTGCTGCTCAGATCCTGCGAATTTTGTGATAGTTACGAAACCGGAAGTGTAGTTGATCAGACCGACCACGCTTGGCAAAATAAACATGTTGACTGCTGACTTGCTGGAATTACATATTATTATACAATGTTCCACATTAAAAATAATGAGCTCTCATTCTACTTTAATTTAATTTAATTTTCCCCTAGAGGTTTCATATTTGTATCTCCTTTATAAAGGAAACTTCTTGGGACTTTTTTTCTTCCTTTCTTTCTTTCTTTTTTTTTTTTTAGTTTACTATAAGGTATGTGCACTTGCTGGGGAGGAGGGAGGAAGAGAGAGAGAGAGAGATCACCCCCTCAGGGATGACGGCCACACCACCCTTCTCCTTTCTCCTTTTTTTGGAGAAGTTTTTGCTATAGGGTGCATGCACTCGCCAGACAGACAGAGAGAGACAGAGATAGAAAGCAAGAAATCATCCCCCAGAGGGGATGGCCATGCCACAATCCCTTCTCCATTCTCCTCTCGGGATCTTGGGCATGCACACACACACACGCCCGGCATGAGTTTAAACCACAGGGTCCGGGACTCGAACCATGGTTGACTACGTGGGAGTCCAGTGACATAGCCATTATGCTAACTGCTGGTCCTCTCCTTTCTCCTTTTTGAGACTTGGGCATGCATACATATGTGCCTGAAGTGATTTTCTTCAAGCCACTGGGTCCGGGAATCAAAGAGTGGGGTCTGCCATGTGGGATTCAGCTACCTTAACCTCCACGCTACCTGCTGACCCCTTAGGCCTTTTCTTATACAGATGTTAGTTTCATCGTTGTTGTAAATAATCTTAGAGTTGGAAAATGTGACTGAGCAATTAAAACTATAGTCTTGGCCATTCTTTAATTCTTGTGGACAGCTGGGGTTTGCTAAGTCTGGAAGACTTTTGCAGCATCCTTTGGAAAGAACATGGGACTAGCCTTGCACATAGTTTTTTCTCTCATCCAAGCTCGTTCAAGATCCATTTTCATCCCTATTCAGTTAGCCCGATCACTGAATAGTCATGCGAAGGCTCAAATCCAACTCAATTTTGCCTTTCATTTTTAATATTCCAGGCCAAGATTACACAAATGTTGGTAAATTTATATTTTTGCATTTAAAACAGGAAAGAGGAGAGGAGGAAGAGGAGGAGGAGACAATGGTAACTGTCATTCCCAAATGGAAAGCTACCAAAATCACGGAATTGGCCCTGTGGACACCCACCCTCCCAGAGGAGGTGCCACCCACAGAGGAACCCGGCCAGGAGGAGGTCCCAGGAGCAGAGGGTGCGGAGTACCTCTGGGGCATGCGAGTGTAGACATCCTGTTCTTAGGCCTGGTATGGGCCAGGCTCTCTGAGAAATACACCACTGGGCAGGTTCATGAACAGGGTGTCATTAGGGAGAAGGTCAGGATCAGAGACTCCTCGGGAGAGAGGGAAGAGGATGGGAGAGACTGGACGGGGGAGGAGCAATGTCTGGGGCTAACTCATCTTTTGCGTCCCCTCACCCTGGTCACTGACTGCATGAGTGTGACCTTGGGCCAGGCACTGATTGCAGCTGGTATGATAAGCTCTTCCTTGGAGAAGGATCCAGAACACCCCCCCACACACACACACACCCCACGTCTTCTCTCTTTGAGGAGTTGGAGGAAGTCACACTGGCTGAGAGTTCGTCTATTGCAGGTGGCTGAAAGCCAGCCCAGAAGGCCCAAGTGAAATATTACCGATGCTACTCGTGATTCCATGGGCCCTACGGCGGGAAAGCTCAGGGATGGACACAGGCCCATCGGGTCTCTGCTCTCATCTGTGCTGGCTCTGCTGGCAGCAGTGTCTTCCCTGTGGAAACTAATGCCCATCAATGTCATCACATCATGACCCAATCAGCTCAAGATCCCTTGCAGAGAGATAGTCTCATTTAAACCCTAGAGAGTTCGAGTGGTCAGACTAACTACGGCCATCCTGGAGCCCTTTGCTGTAACAGGGCATGGATGCTCTCAGGTCAGGGCTGGAGCTGGTTCGACTGACAGAGGTGCCCTGAAGGAGAAACGAGGCACTGCTGCCCAGGGTTAGGGGTGCTGGACCCCCTGGGACCGCTGCCCACTGCACGGCTCTGCCGTCTCCTTCACTCCGCTGTCCTCAGTCTTCTCTTCCTTTGTTGTATTTCAGGCATAGGAGATTCTGGGGAGGACACCCAGGGGCTGCTAGAGGCTTCTGAGGGAGAGATGGAGATGACGCGGCCTGGAGATGAAGACGCGGACATACTCAGGGAGGAAAACCGGGAGGAGGGCCGAGACGAGTTCCGCTATGACATGGACCAGGGTGAGAATATGCTCCCTGCACAGCAGGGGAATGAGAGTGAGCCAGTCAGAGTTCGCACACTGCGAGGAGCAGCAGGGGCCTCTCTTCTTCCATCACTGCCATCCTTGGGTCCCCAGGGACTCAGGGAGGGTTTCCAGAGAGCTGCTGTGAGGTGACATAGAATCCAGTAGGACTGTTTCTCTCCCTGAGTTGCCCCTGCAGACCTGACCTGTAGGAATGCCCGGGGTGTGGGATGGTTCTCACACTCACTGTCACAGGGGACCAGCAAGAATTGGAGGGCCCCCCTCAAAATGTAGAATGTGCCTTTGTCTTGTTACATAGCTGTTACCACAACAGAGTCACAAGAGTAGGGGTAAGAGTGAATGGTGCTGGAACTAGCTCTTTTAGAATGGGCTTGGATGTACAGTGAATCTAGAAGCTTCTACCTCCGCCAGGTCATAGGGCAGGACTTTGCCCTAAGTCTGACTGAAGCTTCAGGTTCCAGGAATTTAAACAATCTTTCCTCAAGCATTCATGTGTGCCATCAGAAAGCTCAGAGAGAAGTCTCCTCTCTTAATTTAACTTCATCTGCTGTAATGCAGATCTTGGTTGTAAGGGCCAGGCTGTCTGGGAACAGCCTGGATGCTGAAGGTACCTGGCTCTGGATTGCAGGCTCTGGGTCTGGAGACCCGATGTAGTTCGTCTCTGTTGTACATTAAGAATCAATGTGTTTTCCATTCCTTTGAATTATCTGAAATCTGAAATAATTATCTATTATCTGAAATAATTAATCACATCACTGTTTTCTTTCTAAATGCTTTAAACACATAGACTTTCATTAGCCATAACTACCCTAAATACTGTGATAATGCATCTTGACATCACATGGTGGCATGGCTTGATCCCGAGCACTGTGGGATGTGGCCACAGCAGGACCTGTAAGGGGCCTGCACCAGGTTTGCCCTAAGCTCCTCTGGGGCCAGTAAAGGATGAGTCCCCCAAGGCACCTGGGCCTGGCAAGGCAGGAGGCAGGAAGCAGGATGCTTGAGGAGGTGAGACTCTGCCCAGAAACTATGGTGAGGGAGAGAAAAGAGGGGGACAGAAATGGGAATGAAGACCCTCCCTAGGACTGGCCTGGGAGAGTTTGGACCAAGTCAATGATGTCCATGCCTTGCTACATCTGAGCTGGCAGATTCATGAAACAGCTTTACACTAAAGGACCATCACCTTGACTCAGTGCATTTGGTCCCAAGGGGACATTCGGCGATGTTGAAGATGGGGGTGGAGGAGAGGATGAAGGTGGTGCTACAGGCGTCTTCCTGGGTGGAGGCCAGGGATACTGCTAAACGTGCTGTTGTGCACCAGAGCAAAGTAATCTCCAGTTCAATGTCATAGTGCCTTAGTGAAAAGTGGACTGAATAAGGGACCAGCACTTAGCATAATGGCTATGTCGCTGGACTCCCATGTAGTCGACCGTGGTGTGAGTCCCGGACCCAGTAGCTTAAACTCACACCGGGCGCATGTGCGTGCATGCCCAAGATCCGAGAGGATAATGGAGGAGAAGGGATTGTGGCGTGGCCATCCCCCCTGGGGGGTGATTTCTCGCTTTCTGTCTCTCTGTCTCTCTGTCTCTCTCTCTCTCTCTGTCTTTCTTGCAAGCACATGCACCCTATAGCAAAAAACAAACAAACAAAAAACACAACAACAAAAAACAAAAAACCCCACTCCTTAAAAAATAAATAAATAAATAAATAAAAAAGAAACGTGAACTGAAAAAAAATAAGCTTAGGACCAGCAGATGGCATAATGGTTACGTCTTACGTCGCTGGACTCGCCCAGAGTTGACTACAGTTCCAGTCTCAGACCTGATGGCTTAAAAAAACTCACATTGGGTACTTATGTGTGCATGCCCCAAATCCCAAGTGGAGAATGGAGAAGGCATCGTAGCATGGCCATCCCCCCTGGAGGGGTGATTTCTCGCTTTCTGTCTCTCTGTCTCTCTCTGTCTTTCTGGTGAACTCATGCGCCTTATGGCAAAAATTTCTCTTAAAAATAAAAGTAGGCTTGGGGCCTGCAGGTGGCATGGTAGTTAAGGGCATTGGACTCCCACATGGCTAATGGCGTTTTGAGTCCTGGACTTGGCGACTTGCTTTCTCACTTTCCCTCTCTCTCACTCTGTTCCTCTCTGGTCAAATTAAAATAAATATAAATAATTCTTTTAAAAAAATGTAGGCTTAGTAGGTACGACATTTTATCAAAATAATAAAAGTTCAAGATCTGTTTACCAAGCTTCCCATGTGGCATCTGAGATTCACTGTACTAATTTTCTCTTCAACGTAGAGTTATAGAATTTACTTAAGGATTAAAAATAATTCCAAATGATACAAACATTTAAATATAGCATTTATAGACAGTTAGACAATTCCTGCTTTTCATGTCATTCATGGAAGGGCCATGCAATGACATGTTTTGTTTATAAAGCAGGTTTTTCTAGACAGTTTTTGCAGGCATCATGTAATTATTAATATTAAATGATATTCTTCTCTTAGCATTTATTTTGAGTATGTCTTTGTTTTTGCTATAGGGTATGTGTGCTTACTGGAGAAAGAGAGAGAGAACGAGAGAGAGCGAGCAAGAGAAGGAACATGAGAACCCCCCCCCCAGGGGGTTGGTCATGCTGCAATCTCTTGTTCTCTATGCTCCTCTTGGGATTTTGGGCACAGACACACACATGCACCCAGTATGATTTTCAAGCTGCCAGGTCTAGGACTTGAACCATAGTTGGCTCTAAGGGAATGTAGCACCTTAACCACCACACCACCTGCTGGCCCCTTAAATATGTCTTTTCCTTGTTTCATTACTGGTGCCAAAAGAAAAGCTGTAAAGTTTGTATCACTGAAGTTTAACATTCTATTTTTACCTGATAAATGCTTAATAGTTGCGGTATTTTTTTTTCTTGCTGCAGATCTATCAATGCATAAAAACATTAAAAGCAGAATGAAATTAATATGAAACCCACTCATGTTTTCTTTTTCTTAGGAGCTGTTAGTTTTGAAGAAGAAGAAACTAGACAATCAGATCTACCAGAGTAAGATGAAGCAAGCTGAAAGAATAGGAGATTGTATTAGTAAATTGCTTCTGTCAGCAGGTGGTTTATATTAGTCAGTTATTAATTTTTCTTATTCATTGTTTGTTAAGTTGGTTTACAATCGCAAATAAATCTCATTATCTTTCATTTCTGAAACAGCCTCTGCTTCCAGTTTTTTAAGCTGAAAGTGCCTGGGGTTGTTCTGCCATGGTCTTTCATCATGTTTACTCCTGGGATGAAGAAAACTGAAACTCTGCAGAAGGTGGTAGATGGACTCGCTGGGCTGAGGAGTCCTCCCCTCCTGCGACAGCCCTCGCGCATGTGCGTCCAGAGAGCTAGGAAACACCTAGAAAACAAGGCTTACTGTGTACAGTACTCATAAAGCACATGGTGACAGTGACGCTGCAGGCTCAGGGAAGAGCCACAGCTGTCACTGGAAGGTGGCGCTCCCACTATCCCTTCCCATGGCCCCTCCCATGGCCACCTCAGGCTCCTTGGTGGAGCATGGGCCTGACTTTGGCTTGCCTTATGTGCTGCTCAGGTTTCTCAGTGGGCAGAGGCTGACCTCGAACCACTCTCACATTCTACGTGGTAGCTCGCAAGGGCCTGTCCTTTATCCCCTCAGCACCTGTTCAGTCCCTGTGTCCCTAGGCAGGTAAAACCACAATCTTGTCATCCGCACTGTTCCAGTTTGTGCATCCTCCTCCTCCCTTGAGTTACCCAGAGGGCCTGTGTCTTCATTTACCCCCAATTTCCTTTAGTCTTGGTCTGCCTCATCAAAGGTCATGCACGGCATCTGGTGGTGACGCACCGGAACACAGCCTCTGCAAGAACAGAATAGTACGAATGTACTGTCTCCAGGCCTCTTGGGAGAGAGCATACTGCACTATGAATACAGAGTTATGTTAAAAATATTTACAGGGCCAACAGGTGGCGTGGAGGTTAAGGCAGCTGGATCCCTCATGGCTGATTGCATGGTTTGGATACTGGGCCTGATGGCCTGAAAATCACACTGGGCACATTTTTGAGTGTGCCCAAAATCCTGAGAGAAGAATGGAGATTGCAATGTGGCCATCCTCCTAGGGGATGATTTCTCACTTTCTTTCTTGCTCTCTCTCTGGTGAGCACGTGTACCTTATAGCAAAATAAATAAATAAATAAATTATGATAAGAAAATAAATTTCAATAACATTACAGACTAAACAACTGAACAGCACAACATCTAGAAAATGACCAGAATTCTGTTATTAATGCAGCGCTTCCTCTAATTCAGTCATTACTTTTTTTCCTTCACTCTTTGTCAGCACTCTTTCATCGCCTCTTTTTATGATCATAACTTGGTCATATTTTCACTAGGGGTATTAGCAACATAATTGCAGCGTTTCTCTAATATGGCTTATTACTTATTGCGAGCTGAGGGGCACAGAACATCTATCTTCACATGCAGAAGCATTCCTGTCCACTAAACGGCTACAAGACTGTGCATTACAAATAGGCGTCCTAATAAATCCCACTGCATGCGATTCCCAGCAAAACCTGCATTTGCCGCCTCATTATATCCCCGACAGGAAACAGTCTGTTCTGATTAGGTATCGAGACGCCTCTCACAGTCTTACATGTCCGGTGATTAAAGTAATTTCCCAGGCTGTAATGACGGCTCCTGGCTCTCGGCGTGCCAGACCTCCTTGCTCCCCGCTCCACATAGGAAAGTGCTGGAGCTGCACAACCAGCTCTGCTGGCGTTTGAACTTCGGCCCTGCACCTGTATGTCACAATGCTGAGTAAGCTAAGAAAATGGGTGGGAGGAGTGTTTCTGGAAGCTATTTTTACTGTGGAACAGCTAGTGAAAACCGAGCTACACGCGGAAGTCATGACACACCAGTAATGTTCACTAGGGTTCTTCTGAAAGTTCATGAAAAATGGGTACTGTGAAAAATCTATGCATGGATTTCCATATTCTTTTTGCACTCAAGTAAACTCATGCTTTTTTAAAAAAATCATTATTACTTGCTATAGAGAATGTGTGCTTGCCAGAGACATAGAGAGAGAGAAAGCGAGAGAGTGAGAGAGAACTCCCCAGGGAGGATGACCATGCCACAGTCCCTTCTCTATTCTCCTCTCCGGATTCTGGGCACACACACACGTCTGGTCTGTTTCTCAAGCCACCCACTGAGTTCAGGATTTGAAATATGCAGCGGGCTGTGGAATTCAGCTGCTCTAACTACCTCGCCACCCAACAGGCCCAGTGAATGCTTACTTACTTCTTTTAAAGAGTTACTTAATTTATTGTTATTATTTTTAAAAGTTTGGTCAAAGTGAGAAATCAAGCCACCAGATCCATGATTCGAACTGCAATTGGCTACGTGGGAGTTCAGTGCCTTAACCACCACACCACCTGCCTGACAGTAAACTCCACTTGTCCATACAATTTTTTTGTTTTGGCTTGTTTTTGCCTGTGCTCACCTGTGCTCACCGGAGAGAGACAGAGAGAGGGAAAATAAGAGATCATCTCCCAGGGAGGATGGCCATGCCACAATCCCTCCTCCTCTCTTATCCCCTTGGGATTCTAGGCAGGCACACACAAGTACCTGGTGTGATTTTCAAGCCACCAGGCCCAGGGCTCAAACCACAGTTGGCCATGTGGGAGTCTAGTGCCTTAACCACCATACCACCTGCTAGCCCCTGTCCACACAATTTTGAAGTCCCTTCATACAAATATTCTGCTAAACCCAATCCACTAAATCCATTCAGTTTAACCAGTGCTCTCTGAAGCAGATTCTAAAAGTGCCTTTGACTTCGTTAATGTCATTAAACATAAGGGGATACACGTCTGGAAACCAGAGAGGAAAGTGACAGAAAGGTGATGAAGGTTAAAATACTTCACATCCGCGACACAGACAGGACACATGACTGTGCGAATCTGGCGTTGGGGCCTGGGAAGGGAGCATGCAAATACAGGCTCCGAAGCTGCCTATACTTCACTCTCCTTTCGTTGAGCAGTCCTGGTACATCCTCAGAGCCAGGTGCCTCAACAGAATGTCTCACTTTCTGGATTTCTCTGGGTGTTCTGAGCTTGCGGTTCTATTTCCTGCCTACTTCATACAGCTAAAGAAGCGGTAACTTCAGTTTTGGTGGAGTCACAGTCCACGTTGTAACTAGAATTCATCGTTGTGGTGCACATTTCCTGTTTCATTTTAGCAGAAGAAATAGTACGTTTGGTTGCCCCACTGTCAGCGGTTAACCTCTGGCAGCGATTAAGGCCCGATATCTTTGGGGCCATTGTTAGCCCACTACAATTATGGTTTGAGAAACGACATTCCCCTCACTCCACCTCTCCTTCTACAGTGCAGTCGAAGTAGGCTGTGGAGTACGGACTTACTCGGCTTCCGTGAAATACGGTTCCTCCTAGCAAAGCAGGAAAAGAGCTCCGATCTTCCCCTTGGATGACACATTTATAAGTGGGATGGTAGTTTGATAGAAGCTTCAGGTAGTGCCACATTTCTTTGTTCCCTTCCTCTCCTTCGTAAGTGGCCGTTAGGGATTCATGGCTTTGCACTGCGCCAATGTGTGTTATAGTGTGATTATTAATATTATTATTTTTTCATTTAACTCATTTATTAATGAAGAAATTTATCAGCTTTTACAACTGATAGATTTCTTCATTAGTAAATGAGTTAAATGAAAACTGATTCAAAGGAGAATTCACAGAAATTACATATAGGCAATCAAGAATATAGAACTTGGGGCCAGCAGTTGGCGTAATGGCTATGTCACTGGACTCCCATGTAGTCGACCACAGTTCAAGTCCTGGATCCAGTGGCTTAAACTGGCTGGGCACGTGTGCGTGCGTGCCCAGGATCCCAAGAGGAGAATGGAGGAGAAGGGATTGCAGCGTGGTCATCTTCCCTGGGGGGGGGGTGGGTGATTTTCCACTTTTTGTCTCCCTGTCTCTGTCTTTCTGGTGAGCACACATGCCCTATAGCAAAAATCTCTCCAAAAAAAGAAAAACAAAGTGTAGTACTAGGTACAAAAATAATCACTATCCACAAAGCAGTAAATCAATTGGACCGCCAATGGACAAAAGTCATTTTCATTTCTATGGACAGATATTATTTGCATTGTTATCAGTGTTTTACAATTCATAAAACAATAAAAAAGAGTAGATCCCCAACAGGGGTCTCTAGAAGGACATCAAGTGATTTTTCTCCCCATTTCAGTCTTACAATTTTTCTTTCTTTTTTTCAATGTTTCTTGATAAGCGGCATGAAACTGCAGTTTCAAGGTCACTGCTGCTGTACACGTCCCTTCCCAGCTCATCTGCCTCCACTAAAGCCTGTCGCAGAGACATGGTGTGGTCACCAGCTGGCATTCAGTGAGGCCCAGGAGCAGAGCGGCTCAGCACAGCCTGGCCCATTTACAAGCCTGTCATAGCGTCACCCGGCGTGTTGCTAGGTCTACTCACTAGATTCCTATGGGTAAGGCAGGACAAGTAGCAGTTATCTTCGTCACACTGTTAAGGAAACTGAGGCCCAGAGAGGAGTCAGGGCATGTCCTGGGTCACTCGACATTGGTGACAAGGCTTGGGTATACCCCTGGGGCCCCTCCCTTCCCTTTCAGGACTTGCCTTCTCCACTCCTCTTACCCCACCTCCTTATCCTCAGGCAGGGGAACTTGTCACCCAGAGCCTTCTCCCCTCCCCGGTGAGCCACCTGTCTCTCCACACTGCAGGACATCTGGCTCGGGGATTGGCTGTGGCCTTGCAGGCCCTTGTCCATGTACAGACAGCAATCCTGGGGCTCTGCAGAGCCTGCACCCCTGCCCCTGCACCCGTGCCCCGACTCTCCCCTGAGCACACTCACACCTCTGTTCCCTCCTCTGGCTTTGACAGCCCCCAGAACAACGCCCAGATGTGACTGGCCCAATCCTGCTGTGTCAGGGCCACCTGCTCTGCCTCCTGGGCTGCCTACCCTGGCCACTCGCTTCTATTGGTTTCCTGCTGGTGTGTGGCTGGGAAGTCATCTGTGAGGCCAGGCAAGCCAGTCTGCTGGAGCCTCCATGCAAGCCGGCCTACGGAGCAGCTCCAAGCACTGATGGTGCAGGACAAGCGCTGATGCCAGGTCAGGCAGCTGGTTGGCAAGCTGGCCACCTGCTCGGCTCACAGAGCGTGAAGTTCTGGTTGTGCTTTGATTCCTAGAGTCCAAACTGTCAGAGCCAAGAAGTTTTGGAAAAAGACTAGTCCAGCTCGCACTATTCAGTGGGGTCTCTGAAGCCCAGAGAAGAGTTGAGCCCTGTTGAGGGCCGTGCTCATAGCCTGGGAGCCTGGGGGTTGGGTGTTCCAGGTCAAGCAGGGGTTTAGTACTGACTCATCCTAATGGTCTACTTCTGGAAGGCCCTGTGGAGTTTTAGAGGTCCAAGGTCAAAGGGCTGCAGGGCAATGGGCAGCACATGGTAAGACTGAGCAAGGGCAGAGCGACACGTGTGTCTGTATCCGTCTACACTGTGATTGTTGTTGTTTATCACGCTCAGGCTGACACAGCCTCGGTCCATGGTAGCTTCCTACACTACCTTCTTGTCCTTTTGACATGACCTTATTAGTCCTTGAAAACTTTATTATAATTAATTTTTAGAGAATTTTTTTCTTTTTTCTTTTCTTTTCTTTCTTTCTTTTTTTCTTTTCTTTTTTTTATTTTTTGCTATAGGGCACATGAGCTTTCCAGAAAGACAGAGAGAGACAGAAAGCAAGAAATCATCCCCACCAGGATGGATGGCCATGCCACAGTCTCTTCTTTTCCAGTCTCCTCTCAGGATTTTGGGCATGTACACACATGCGCCTAGCGTGAGTTTAAGCCACCAGGTCCAGGATTTGAATAGCAGTTGACCATGTGGGAGTCCAGTGATATAATCATTATGCAATCTGTTGGTCCCTTGTAATTTATTTTTATGTGTTTTCAAAATTACAGGAAAGTTGCAAGAATAAGAAATGAAGCTCCTATATGCTCTTTACCCAGATACAATAATTATTTGCATCCTGCCACATTTGCAAGAGAAATAGTGTATCTAGGGGTACACATACATATATAGTATACATATGCTTTCTCTTCACAACCATTGGAGTGTAAGGTATATTTATTTCAGTGTATGCTTTGCAGAAACAAGTATGTTCTATGACATAAAAAAAGATTAATTATCAGAATTAAGAAATTTCACATTGAGTCTAGTGGTTGAGAGAGCTGGATTCCACATGGCTAACTGTGGTTCCAACCCTGGCCATGGAAACTTGAAAAACATGCCTGGCTTCTGAGCATTTGTGTCCAGAATGCTGACAGGATGGAGCAATGGAGGAGAGGGGACTGCAGGGTGAGCACACCCCAGCGGGGGGTGCTTTCTTCCCCTCTCTTTTTGTCTTTCTCTCTGGCAAGTGCACACAGCTTCTGGCAATTAGGAAAAATAAAAACACTTGAAGAAATTTCACATGGATGTATTTTCTCCAACCTATACTGCATATTCCTGATCGTATGAATTGCCCCTATAATGTCTTTTTTTTTAAACTAATATAGTTTTGAGCATTTATGTGCTTACTGGATATTTGCACATCATCCTTTGTGACATGTGTGTGCACATATTTTGCCAGTTTTTGCTGAGTCATCTCTTGTCTTCCGGAGAGCACAAGTACTGTGTACGTTCTTTGTCAGATGCAGGTTGTCTTTCAGGCTGTGGCTTGCTAATTTGTTTTCTCGACAGTATCATTGATGAGACATGTGCGGTTTTGATTAATCTAATTTAGACAGAGTTTATCCACAGAATTTAAAACTCATTTTTTGTTTTTCACCCTCGGATTTTCTGCTCACTTTTCAGCAGCTATGGTTGCCACAAACTCCATCCTGGGGCTCTTCAGACCAGGGCGGCAGCAGTTTCTGTGGGCATTTCAGTCACTCTGCACCGTTCTATTGCCAAGGTTATAGCTACTGTCATGGAGACTCTCCCTTGACCATCCTTTCTTCTGAGCGTCAACTCTCTTCCAGATTTTGGGCTGCTCTTTCTTTCTTTCTTTCTTTCTTTCTTTCTTTCTTTCTTTCTTTCTTTCTTTCTTTCTTTCTTTCTTCCTTCCTTCCTTTCTTTCTCTTTCTCTCTTTCTTTCTCTCTTTCTTTCTTTCTTCTTTTTGACCCTCCACTGACATCAGGCTGTTGGGTTTTGTAATTCCTCCAGAACTGATTGTGTGTGTGTGTGTGTGTGTGCATGTACTACGGGGCACTTGCACTTGCCAGAGAGAGAAAGAGAGAGAGGACGCCTCATGGGGAATGGCCACGCTGCAATCCCTCCTCCTCCATTTCTTCCTCCTGTTGGGTTTTGGGCATGCACACATGGCTGGGGTTTCTCAGGCTGCCAGTCTGGGACTCAGCACTGCTCAGTTGGCTGTGAGGGATCTGGCTGCCTTGAGCACCAGGCCCCTGAGCCAGCCCCAGAGCTGCTGATGTAATCTGAGGAAGGACTGGGTCTGGCAGGAACTGCAGCATGTCATGCTGGGTAGAGAAGAGTTTCTTTCACCGAATATCTTTATCACAAATGGAATGACTAAGGTTCTCCTCTTGAACTCAATATGTACCCCATTCATATTTCAGATATTCCAGGTACCCTGGCTGCCCACGACTTCTACCGGCCCTTCTGAATCTCTCTGGTGTCCATACTCTCAGAGCTGCTCCCTTTGAGTCCCCCTGCCTGATGGCCTTCCTGGTCCTCTTGGAGAAGACCCTCTGCTCTATCCCTCCTCTTCTCAGCACCCAGAGGATGGCCAGACTCTGGCTAGCTCCCCTCCTCTCTGGCTGTAAGAGGACAGATTCAGAGGTACCTCTTGCCGAATGCATGCACAACACTTCTTTGTAGCTGTGGTTGTATTTTGGGCAGTGAGCAGGGGGATAGTGGAGAAGGAGCAGGCTTGAGAGAAGAACATCACTAACTAGTGTGAAGCAGGGACAGGAAAGAGGGTGGAAAGGGTAAGAGACAGACAGGTGTGGAGACCAGCCATGGTGGTACAGCAGTAACGCAACGCTCTGTGATGCTGATGCCCAAGGAAAATACCCGGCTTCATGTCCTGAGATCTCTCAATATGCCCTGGACACACATGTGCCCACGATCCTGGCTGGCTGAGGCTAGGGGTGGATCGTGGATTGATGACTCCACCCCGTTGAGGGTTTCTCTCTCTCTCTCTCTTTTCCTGCCTCTCTTTTCATGGAAGAAATACATAAACAGAAAAAGTGTTTAAAATTTTTAAAACGGGAGGTTTGAGGGATGAACAAAGCTGCTGACTGATACCCAAGATAGGGAATTACACTGGCAAATATGCTTCTATTAATATTTTGAAACCTAAAAGTAGCATGCTGTGCTGGAATTCTGGAAACCAATAGTCAAGCACTAGGCCATACATAATCGGGTCAGCCATGCCTCACCTGGGTCCCTCGCCTATAAGGGCTCTGGGGTGGGAAGAAGGACAATGCAGCATGTTTGTCCCCACAGTCTGCTGCTGTGTGACAGCTACAGAGACAAGATTTACTACAGGTGGCATCCAGCCCTCCTCTGCTCCCCTTTGTGGTGCTCAACCCTCTGCCTCGACCTTAACCCCCAACTTCCTGCCCCACAGGCCTCTCTTCTGATCACGTCCTACCACTTACCTCTTCACAAAGGCCTTCCAGACTCTCTTTTAGGCCCCTCCTTAGTGTCCTACCTCCTAGAACTCTTTGGGTTTTTCCTTGCTGTCATTTGTCATAATTTGCAAGTCATTTACTCAACAGTATTCCTGAAAATCAGCTACATGCCAGGAACCGCGCTTGGGGTTGGGGTTAGAGCAAGGATGTCTTTTAGATACTTATTACTCAGACCTCACATGATAAAGCTGGTGGTGAAGAAGAACGATCAGACTTCCTTGAAAATACTTGCCGGTGAATGGACCACTTAAAGACTACTCTTACCTAACAGGTATCCCTGCTTAGTGTTGGCACCTGTCCTTGACCGTCGTGTCCAGATCTGAGCAGTCTGTGATTGTCAGCAGTCCACATTACAGGACAAGCGTAAGAGTGGATGACAAAGGGGCCAGCAGATGGCATGGTGTTCAGGGTGCTGCTGACTCCCACATGGCCAACCGAGGTTTGAGTTCTGGACTCAGCAGCTTGAAAATCATGCTGAGAATATGTGCATGTCTGCTCCAAATCCTTAGAGAAGGGAGGAGAAGGGATTGTGGTGCAGCCATGCTCTTTGGGGAGTGATTCTTCACTTTCCCTCTCCTGTCTCTCTCTGCCTCTCTCGGGCAAGTGCCCGCACCCACTAGTCAAAAAAAAAAAAAAGATGACAACAAAACAATTTGAATCGTATACCAGCTGTAAGATTTCAGTCAGCCAGTGGTGTGATGGCGAAGGTGACTGGATCCCACAAGGCTAACTGCATGACTCTAGTTCTATATCTAGTGGCTTGAAAACACACTGGGCATGGCTGTGTGGTGTGGCGACCCTTCCTGGGAGTACTTTCTCACTTTCCCTCTCTTTCTTTCTCTTGCTGGCGAGCACATATCTCCTATAGCAACAAACAAACAAAACACACACACACACACACACACACACACACACACACACACACACCAAACAAAAACTATTGGATTTCATGGAATTGGTTAAAATTATGTTGGAGGACTGCTCAAATTATACTAAGCTACTGACAAAGAAGGCTGTGGGGAAATTAGTGTAAATAACAATAGGGAATGGGGAAGTCAACACATGAACTGTGACAAGGCCTTCAAGACAGGATAATTCAAAGGATGGCAAAGAGCTCTTGGGAAAATTAAAAGCTATAAGCATTTTTGTAAAAAAAAAAACAAACCCAAAACGACCCCATTAATGAATATACTATTAAGTCTAACGTGAAGTCAAAGATGTTGCATTATGTGCTGATAAAATTAGAATTACTATTGCTACCATTAACATTGATTTGTTCTTTATTCTAGGGATTTGGGCATAGTTTCAATTATTTTTCTGTTTTGTTTTAACTTGCAATAGGGTGCATGAACTAACTGGGGAAAAAGAGAGAAAGAAGGAGGCAAAGGTAGAAAGCACCCTCAGGGGAGATGTCCACTCTGCAATCCCTTCTTGTCCTTTTTCTTCTTAAAAGTTTGGGCATGCATGCATGCCTGTCTAGGACGTTTCTCAAGTTGTCGGGACTGGGACTTGAACTGTGCAGTTGGCCATGAGGGACCTAGTTGCCTTAACTACCATGCTACCCAGCTTCAATTTTTCATAATTTACCATTTGTTAAATACAAGGTAAAACTAACCTATGTTCATCATTTTTAATTTCTCAAGATAGAATCTAAAACAAACACGACTTCACTACTAGAATGCTGGCTTCTGTCTCAACTGGGTTTGCTCGTGTGACTTAGTGCTAGTGCTCTTAACCCTCTGGTCAGGAGAATCACTGGTATAGTCACTTTGTAATTGCATCTGCGGCAGCATTGCCCACCCTGAGGTGGAGGGTCTGAGGAAGCTCTGCCCTCCCAGTCAGGGTCCCAGTAGGAAGCAGACAGCCTCTCAAAATAGAGAACTGATAATGGAACTAAGCAGAAGGGCGTGTATAGGGTGTCCCTGCCCCATCTGGTCATATGCCGTCCCACCTGGCATAGTACTGGCAGCATCCACCTGTCTGAGTTCATTATTGTGCTGCTAACAGAAGTATTTGAGACTGGTGATTTATAAAGAATAGAGGTTTATTTGGCTCATGATTCTGATGGCTGGAGAGTCAAGAGGCCTAGGGTCAGTATCAGGCAGCTTCCAGTGCTATGTCACTACATGGCCCATAGAAGCAGAGAGAGGGACCAGCAGTTAGCATAATGGCTATGTCGCTGGATTCCCATATAGTTGACCATGGTTCGAATCCCGGACTCAGTGGCTTAAACTCATGCTGGGCGCGTGTGCGTGCGTGCTCAAGATCCTGAGAGGAGAATGGAGGAGAAGGGATTGCGGTGTGGCCATCCCCCCTGGGGGGTGATTTCTCACTTTCTGTCTCTCTGTCTCTCTCTGTTTGTCTGGCGAACACACGCGCCCTATAGCAAAAACCTCTAAAAAAAACACAAAAGAAAAAGAAGCAGAGAGAAAGACCAGCTTGTGGAGAGAGAGAAAAAGAGAGAGGAAGAGAAAAACAAATTTTCTGATTCCTCTGTTGATCCACTTCCAGCTGACGGGATAGTGTTGCTCACACTGAAGTTGGATCTTCCACTTGAAGGTCTCACCATCTCCCAGCACCATTATACTGGGGACTAAGCTTCCAAAACATAAACTGTGGAGAACCGACCATTGCCCAAACTGGACCACCACTCTCAGCCTTGCTCCCATTCTCCTGCCAATGGCTGCTGGGCAGACCTGCAGGTCCCTCTAACCCCAGGGAGGTCTGATGTCTGCTTCCCACAGCTTTGATGGTCTCAGTCTTCTCTGGGAGCAGAGGCAATGAGAGGTGATGGGTAGGTCCTGAGAAAAACGGACATTGGGCCTGGAGAAAATTTCCCGAGGCCTGTTACTGAAAGGCTTTTATAACAGAGGAAGGTTGGTTTCTTTGAGGGAGGACAGAGAAGGGGAGGAGGAGAAAGAAAAAAGCGAGGGGGAGGGAGATACCCACAGACAATGGGGGTGTAGGGGAATTTGCAGCCCCACCTTTTCAGCCTCCCATCCATTTCTGCTCAAGTGTCTATTTCCCCCTAGGGGCCTTTCCCAGTGAGTGTGTAACTGGCACCTTGGCTCCTCCCCCTTAAAATCGCACCCCCTTGTTGGCCCAGTACCAGAGGGGAAGATGGACTCCCTCCAAGCTACCCTGCGGGACTGCTGCTTACCTACGCCTGTTCTTACTTACGTGTTCATGGTTTGTGCTTTCTTCTTTTCCTGGTGTGTGTTCTCCAGGGCCATAAGAGGCATCCATGGGACTTGGCCATCTGTGCAATTGCTCGTTGCCATGGTGACTCAGTGCCACAGCTGTGGGTCCCTGTGGCTCACCCTCCACTTGCCCTGCATCCTTTGCCACCCTGAGGATGATTTGAGGAAGGTGGTGCTGCTGCACCACGCTGCGGGCAACCTAAGCTCTTCTCTTTCTTTTGTTTAAAGACAGGTTTTCAATTAGCAATAATCGCGCCTTGGATAAACCTCATTGGCTACGATACTGCCACTGCGCAAAGCTAAGACAGGTTTTCACAATGTCATGATCCTCCCACCTCAGCCTCCCAAGTAGCTGGGATTATAGGTGCCCGCCATTGTACTTGGCCTTCGGGTGAACCAGGAGATAACCTGCACCCCCTGTGAGGCCCCTTCCTGCAGAGCACAGTGTATTAGCAGCGTGTGCCCCTGTGCTGGTGTTTCTAACCAGCAAGGAGGTTTCCTGCGTTTGTCAGTAATCCAGAGTGAGCTGATGGGACTTAAGCAAAAAGGCAGGAAGTGGATTTCTCAGGACCCCCTAGGCTGCCCCACTGTGTTGTACAACAACCTAGAGCCTGACCCATGACCAGAGGTCCCATAGCCCTCCCAGCTAGCGGGCGGTGCTCTGTGGCCTGCCGCGAAGTCCTCGACCACATTCCCATTACAGGCATGTGTGAGGAGACAGGAGAGCAAGTGCTGTCTGAGCTCGCCGGTGAGCTGGGCACAGTCCTGGTCTTGTCCGTGGAGGGTGCTGGAGGGAGTTTCGAGACAGAGGAGCTTCTCCTGGTTCAGCTGAATCCGTTTTCCTTCTCTCTGCTCAGGCTGGACATTGTGGTGTTCTTCCCTGCCCAACGGCCCCCAGTGGCCGGGCACAGTGCCTGTGCCCAGGTTACACCCATCTGTGTGGGCGGGTGGATCCCAATAACCTGATAACCGTGAAGAGAAACCTCTTTCTGAGTCTGTCCTTTTTGGGGTGTTCTCCCTTGGCTGCAGGGTGTGCTGCAGAGCTCTCTGGGCATCTTTATAGTTGTCCCCTTGTAATAGCTAGTAATTTTTTTTTAAATGATGGAATATGTGCATGACAGTAAGTGAGAAAAAAGAGACAGAGAGATAGTACCTTTGATGGGGTCTTGGAACATGGTGATCCCCTTTTCCTAGCCCTCCAACTCCTCAGGATCCTGGGAATGTACACATGCCCGGCTTGTTTTCAGGTCACCCAGGGATCACCAACTCTGTGGTCGCTGTAAGGCTTTTGGCCTTACAGGGCTCCTGCACTACTGCTGTGCCACAGTGGCTGGGTCTAGTTAGTACATCTTTAATTAATTAATTTATTTAATTTTTAGTTTTGCTATAGGGAGCATGCACTTGTCAGAGAGAGACAGAGAGAGGGAAAGTGAGAAATACCAGGGGGGATGATCAGACCATAATCTCTTCTCTTGGGATTTTAGGCATGCATGCACATGTGCCTGGTGTGATTTTCAAGTCTCATGTCTGGAACTCGAACCATGAAGTCGGCTGTGCGGGATCCAGCACCTTAAACTCCACGCCACCGGCTGTCTCTCTACTTAGTACATTTTTTGGTTAGACCTTTCTGTTCATGTTACTGGGTAACCCATGTCTCCTGAGTGGACCGTGACTGATATACGAGCCCTTTTGGTCTTTACTGAGTGCCCTGCTGATTCTGTGAGGTCCCTACTCTGGCTGGTGGGAATTTAAACACTTCCTGGCACATGGAAGCTTGGGGGCTTGTTCTGCTTGCAGCTTTTTGGTCATTTTTCTCCTGGCCTCCTACTGTTTCACCCTCATCCAGTTCAGCTCTGTACCAGCCAGAGACTCCAGGGAAACTCCATATAGACCTCCAGACCTCTGTCTTTTATTTTTTTTATTTCATTTTCTTCCATACATTCAATCACATTATTATTTGTCTTACAAAATGTATATTTCAACAGGTGAACATTTCTCCCCAGTCCACAATCCCTTCTCCTCCATTCTCCTCTCGGGGTCCTGGGCATGCACGCACATGCACCCAGCATGAGTTTAAGCTGCCGGGTCCAGGACTCAAACTGCAGTCAACTACGTGGGAGTCCAGCGACACAGCCGTTATGCCAACTGCGGGTCCCCAGACCTCTGTCTTGGGTAGCTCTCTGGGTGCCCTGCCCTGCAGTGTCTAGCTGCCTCACTCACCCCAGCACAGTCTTTGTCTCCTCAGCTCGCAGACCTCCAGGCTCTGTTCATAACCACTATGCCCAGTCTCTGACCAGATATGGTTTGGATATTGCTTCCAGAAGAAAGCTGCAATAACGTCAGGATTCATTTTAATTTTTTCCTATTTTCTTTTTTAAATGTATTTTTCTTTCGACTTATTTTAATTGCCAAAGGACGTGTGCACTTGCCACAGAGAGAGAAATCACCCCCCAATGGGATGTAGTCATGTCAATATTTCTTCTCCATTTCTCTCTCCTGTTTCTTTTTTTTTTTTTTTAGAGGTTTTTGCTATAGGGCTCATGTGCTCTTCAGAAAGACAGAGACAAAGTGAGAAATCACCCCCCAGGGGGGATGGCCACGCTACAATCCCTTCTCCTCCATTCTCCTCTCAGGATCCTGGGCACGCACGCACACGTGCCTGGCGTGAGTTTAAGCCACCGGGTCCAGGACTCGAACTGCAGTTGACTATGTGGGAGTCCAGCGACATAGCCATTACACTAACTGCTGGTCCCTCCTGTCAGGATTTTAGGCATGCACATACATGTGCCCAGTGTGATTTTTAAGTCACCAGGGCTGGAATTTGAACCACAGTTAATCACGTGGCATCCACCTCCCTAACCACTAGGCTTTAGGACCAGCCCTTTCCTTTTTCCAGTGGTTGCCATCTTGCATTGCCTGTGGTTCATCTGAAAACAAAACAAAACAAAACAAAATTGTTCATTTACTCTTGTAAACTTTCTAGTTATTTGTGGTAGGAAGACAAGTCTTACAGCAGTTATTTCTGGAACTCTCTTTTTTTCTAATATATTTTTACTTCAATTTCTTTTATACATTCATTCACATATGTCACTTAGCTTGCAAAGTGAATATTCAACATGTATACATTTCGTACCAGACCATTCGAGAATACTAAACGTTACCTTCAACAGATAATAACCCATTTCTTTGTCCCATAAATGCCTTGCCTCTCTATTTTTCTCCTTAATGTCCTTCCTCAGCCTCTCCTCCTTCACCCACCCTCTCCCCACACTGTATCTGGTATGTATAACCATTTTCTATGTTTCTATATCCTGTAGTCATTCAGTTTCAGCCATAGAGTGTGGACAATCGGTATATATTTTGCTACTATTGGGTCATTGAGAAAGTCACGACGCATTTTTGCTTAGACAAACAGCAACCTAATAGATTTGTTTCCTTCTGTAGAACTGCGCCCATCTCTTCCCCGTCTGGAATCCAAGGTGTCTGACTCACTGAGTCACCTGTTTTCACTTACTCTATCACCAAGGCTATTCACAAAGTGTTAGGAACATAAAACAAAAGAGCAATTTGAGAAAATGACAAAGCATCCTGTAAAAGCTATTACTCAGATCTGGCTCTTTTCAGGAGCTGTTTCTGTAATTACTTCTTTCTTCTAGAACACCCTGATTTTGATGACAACAAAATGACTGTTTTACCTTTCTGTACATAATTCATTGACATCCAAGTGCATAGAAAAATGGATTTTAACAAATGGTATTTCTTGCACACTAGACCTCAGGATGTGAGATTCAAGCCCATCTGGTTTCTCCCTTGCAGAGCTCTGTTAACAGCCTTCTTGAGTTTCAGATCCTGCTGCCTTATCTCTTCACAGAAAATACCACCCATGCTGCTATCCATGAACTATTCTGCATCTGTGCTCACAAGAGCCCAGGTGGAGAAGAGAATACAACCTGAAATGTTTTCTTGGTAATCCCAGATATAGTATAAAAAATAACCAAGTTGCATGAGGTCCGCAGATGGTGTAGTGGTTACATTGGTGGGCTCTCACATGGCCGCCTCCGAGGGAGCTCCGGACTTGGTGGTTTGACACTTATGCCAGGAGTCTGTGTGTGTGCCGGAGATCCTGGGAGGAGAATGGAGGAGAGGGGATTGTGGTATGGCCATCTTCCCTGGGTGGTGATTTATTACTTTTCTTTTCATTGTCTCTCAACCCCCTCACAAGTGCATGTACCCTAAGGCCAAACCTCTTATCTACAAGAAAAAAAAAAGAATACTCAAGTTTCCAAACCAAAATTATGTTTTAGGCACTGTGCTAAATACATTATATAAACAATGGTGGCTAATATTCACCTTACAACAATCCCTTGAAGAAGATAGTAACATATGCCCACTTTATGGATGAGAGAATAGAGGATTAGAGAATTTCCAAACTTAGTTCAGGTCCCAAAATGGGCGAGTGTCAGTATCTGGGCTTAATTTTCTGATGGGCTGGAGGACTGGAAGGACAGGAGTACGACCAGATCCTGTGGGGAGAGCCTGCCTTGCTCTCCCTTTTTAGTGTCAGAAGTGGGATTCTCTCTTTTTCTCACACTCTCATGTGCATGTGCTTGTGCTCCATTATAAATAAAGAAAAAAATTAAAAACAAGAGTTTTAGTTTTTGGCGCATGTTGGATTTCAGGTTTTCAGATTAGGGATGCCTAATTGTATAGAGAAAGTGGTCCTTCTTGCACGCTGGACCTCGGGATGTGAGATTCAACCCCATCTGGTTTCTCCCTTGCAGAGCTCTGTTAACAGCCTAGTGAGACTAGGTCATTTCCTGCCCCTCTCATTTCCCAGAGGCCTGAGATCTTCACCCTCACAAACCCTCATGAGTTTAGAGACATATAGACCAACCTGAATAAATAACCACTGTTTAATTCCATCCATTTGATTTGTACATTTTTATTCATGATCACAATTCACAAGTGTGCAAGTGTCCACAGAACAGGCAGGAAGACTCCTTCCTGACCATGGACTCATTGGATGGGCAGGAGAGGATGTTCAAATGCTCAGGGTGGGACATATGGCCAGCCAATCACAAGGAATCCATTTATTTTCTGGAGAGCACCTGGTGGGACACATCTGGGATTATTTCACTGAGGACTTACGATACCTACAGACACAGGCACGGCCCAGGAGTGGCTGAGCTCTGCTCTGCGCTATTGCCGTGTTCACTTCACACTTCCCTGTTTGGATGAAGAAAACTTATGTCACTAATAAAATAAAACAAGGAAGAAATGTGTCTTTCACTGTGGAGATAGACTTCGACTCAAACACCTGGGACTTGCCTGCTGGGTGTAGCCTCCTCGTGTGTGCAGCCATGGGGTACTGCCCCCCTCTCGGCTCAGGCCCGCACCGTCTCTATTTCTGCACATTCCCTTTTCTTGTGTGCTCCAGGGCTGGCCTGGGAGATGGAGGGGCTGGGGAGTGAGAGGTGGGGCTGCGGAGTGAGAGGTGGGGGAGGCCGCAGGTGAAGTGCAAAACTTCCTGTAAGGTCTCTGTGTCATTCTAGGGGAGGCCAGCCACAGCCCCGCACTGGAAGTGTAAACAGGAGCCAGGGCAGTTGGGGGTTGGGGGTGGAGGTGGAAGAGAATAAAGGCTGAGACTTGGTGTGATGGGATCTTCCATGCAGCCTAAGGCCTGGCCTGCCTGGGCTGTGTGGACCGGTGTGATTCTCAGGAGGTGGGGAGTGGGAGGACACTAGGGGAGATTCCACCCATTGTTGGACCACCTTCTCAGAAAGTCTGTGCCACCATGGGGTCTACTCCAGCATGGGCAGACTTTACTTTACTAACCCTTCTCTCAGTTCCCTGTTAAGTCCGGGGACCTCACGCCTCCTATGTACAAAGCCCCCTCCTCACTCCCCTTTGATCAGAGTGAGAAAACAGAAGCCACAGAAGACCTGAACCAAGGGGGAGGCCTCCAGTCCTTACTCCCAGGCTCCTGGGTGGGCAGCCCCAGTGTTCTTGGCAGGATGGGGGAACTGTAGGCTAAGGAATGGCCCCCAAAGACATCCACGTTCTAATCCCCAGGACCTGTGACCATATGTCCTTACATGGAATGCAGACTTTGCAGTTGTGGGTACGTTCAGGATCTTGAGATGAGAGAGGAACCTGGTTACTAGGTGTGTCCAGTGTGTGTGTGTGTGTGTGTTGGCACTGCTTGGGTGGTTTTCATTTACCACTGAGTTCAGGGTGATTTTTTTTTTTTTAATTTTTTTCAAATTTATTTTTCTGATTCTTGTAGCAGCAACAGGAATGGAATGCCCGGGCTGTTGACACCAAGGAGCAGGTCCCGGCTTTCAATCAGGAAGATGGTTTTCTTGTATCGTTTTATTGGATAGAATACCTCTTTTCACTCTATGGGCAGAGCTAAAGAGCAGTTGAAAGGGAAAAGGACCAAATGATTTGGAGTTTAAGTAACGGGAACACAAAATAAGATGGATTTTTTCTGTGTGTGTGGGGTCGAGGGAATGAGTCACAAACACTTGGAAGTTGGGGTCTCTGTTCATCATTTCCCTCCAAGTCACAGCCTTGAGTTTGGGGTGCAGGATGTGGCATCCCAATCCAGCCACCTGCTCTGGGCTCCCAGCAGAGCTCACAGGACAACCGGTCCACAGGCAGGAGCCACGAAGGTGAAAGCACGTGGCAAATATTCCAGAATATAAAGTGCATTTTTGTGCTTCTCCTTATCACATTAGGCAAGACTGAGGTACCTTGGAAATAACAGGTCGTGCGGCCTCTGCACTTAGTCTCCCCACTTCATCGTGAAGTTAGAAAAACACAAAGCAGCGCCCAGTTAGTTGCCCAGGATCCAGTTCCTCCAGTTAAATGCCGAGTTTGACCCGTGAGTCAGCGTCTTGATGGGTGGGCTCACCAGCTCCCACTTCCCTTCCTCTTTATTTTCTTCACAGAAGCACATGCCCAGAGAGGGGATCTAGAACAGAGTTTTAAGTCACTTATGAATACTTTGTGATGGTCAATTTTAGACTAGTTCTCGAGCCCCTTGGCTGGCCTTCCTACACCTTGAAGGGTGGCACCGCTGCTCTGCGGTCTCAAACCATGCCTGCAACTACCAGGGGAGTTCTCAGCTGGGGGTGACTTACTCACCCCAACCTTGGGACAGTAGGCAACAGCTGGAGACATTTTTGTTCGTCCCAACTGGGAATGGATGGGTGTCACAGCTGACATCCAGCAGGTCAAGACCAGAGGTGCCCTCACATCCTGCAATGCCCAGACCAGCCCCAACAAAGGATCACTCAGTCTGCCTGGCCACGATGCCAGGGGAGAGCCTGGATGCCACTTGGAGTGGCGTACGTTCCCCCCGTTCAGCATTGTGGAAGACATAGACGCTGAGATTTCAGGCCCCAGAGAAAAGCACAAAATAAAACTTGAACTCAATTCCTTTATTTATAAAACGAATGTGTTGGAATAACGTTTCGTTTGTAAGGCTTTTTAAAATTTTCATGTTTTGCTCATCTTTTTTTTCCTTCCCTCTCTTGTCAATTCCTAAAAATTCCTTGGTCTGATGAAATTTGCAAAAATTCCAACATTCAGGAAGAGGTCGAGGGATCCCAGTGGAGGCTGGTGTCAACACAGGGATGGTCCTCCCCGTCTGGTATAAAACACGGAGGGGCGTGCTGGAGTGGGCAAGGGGAGGTGCCGAGCGGTCTTTCTGTTCCCAGCTGCCCCTGATTTGAAGGCCCATCACTTGGGCAGAGCCCACAGATGGACTTCTATTCGCATGAGCTAGTCTAGCTTACTTTGGCGTGGGGGGTAGGGTGGACACCAAATGTTCATAAGAAAGCCCTAGGATTTTGGAAGTCCAAAGCTGGCATCTGGAGAGTGGGGGCTGGGGTGAAGGGCCTGAGTGGGCGGTGGGAACTTTGGCCACACAGAGTAATAGGCTTTCGCGACAGCATCATGAAGTAAGTCTGTGCATGGCGGGTGCTGTGCACCAGGTTCTCAGTCACACGGACCCCAGTGAGCTGAGGGGTGGGGGAGGGCTTTGTGTGTGGGTATGGGGCTGTGGAGAGGGGCGGGAGGGGATCAGAGCACAATGACAGGGGACACGGGGACATTTGCAGGAACAGAGCAACAAAGAGGAATAGATGACATGGGGGATCCTGGGAGAAGCCCCAGGAAAATCCAAATGAACAGACATTTCCCAGTGTAGCCTGTGTCCACTACATTCGGACAATGGGTCTCTGGTGGCCCAAGACCCCAGAGGGCTGAGGAACATCTGGGTTGTGATTGGAAATACCACCTTGGAGATACACTGGAAGGGAAGCCTCTTTTGTTGGGGGGGGAGATTTTTTTTTTCCTTAGGGTGCGTGTGCTCGCCAGAAAGACAGAGAGAG
>NW_006160004.1:356397-358907 GCF_000334495.1 Tupaia belangeri chinensis
GGAGTGAGTTTAAGCCACTGGGTCCGGGACTCGAATCATAGTCGACTACGTGGGAGTCCAGCGACATAGCCATTATGCTAACTGCTGCAGATTTTTGACAACTGACTGATCAATGTGGATCTTGAGAAGTGGGGTAGAGGACAGGTCTGAGCTCCCGACTTCGTGGTGCTTCACGTCACCAGTGGGAGATCACCTGTGCTGCTTTGCTGGCTGATCAGTTTCCCCATCTTGCTCTGCACATGGACCACCTGTTTATCATCAGGTATTTATAGCACCGCTAACTGCTGCAGATTTTTGACAACTGACTGATCAATGTGGATCTTGAGAAGTGGGGTAGAGGACAGGTCTGAGCTCCCGACTTCGTGGTGCTTCACGTCACCAGTGGGAGATCACCTGTGCTGCTTTGCTGGCTGATCAGTTTCCCCATCTTGCTCTGCACATGGACCACCTGTTTATCATCAGGTATTTATAGCACCCAGGCTCAGCACCTGGGCCCCCTGGCAGCTATCACAGGATGACTCTGAAGGAAAGGTCAGCGATTCTCTTCACCCATCAGGCCCTGTTCATTCCCTAGAAGAATCCGGAAAGCAGCCCAGCAGGCATCCGTTCCCTCCTCTCTGAACTGCACTCCTTGCTGAGCCATCTGGTTTACTAGTGGAGTTGCAAGGAAGTGTACCGTGAGCTGACTTTTGCTTGTTTGCTGTAGAGTGTGTGCACTCACCAGAGGGAGACAAAGAGAAAGAGAGAAATCTCTCTCCTCTTGGGATTTTGGGCATGCACTCACACGTGCCTGGTGTGTTTTTTAAGACTCCAGGTCTGGGACTTGAACCATGCAGCCAGCCATGTGGGATCCAACCACCTTAACCTGTATGCCACCTACTGGCCCATAAGCTGGCTTTCTGAAATAATGCACCTTGTTCTTCACATTGTGTTCGCAGCATATGACCCAAATTGCTGCAATGATGATAAGATGACAGGGCTCTCCCATAGGCTCCCTGCCCAGGCTGCCCTTTCCATGAGAGCAGATGCACATGTCCCTGTTTCCCTGGCTGGACAGACACTCGTGTTCATTATAAGAAGGGGGTGAGATGAGCCAGTGTCTTTGGGGTCTGGAGGGTCGAAGCGGGCACGTACCTTTCTCACTAACTGGGCAAAATCCCCACAGTCCCGGGGGGGCAGTCCGAGGAGCGGCCGAGTGCAGGAGTCCAGAGCTGAGCCATGGCTCACAACCAGAATGACGCCCACTATGGAAAAAATCAACACCTCAAGTTCAAAGCAAGCACAGAGGGTACCTTTTATGAGAACAGGGATTCCTAAAGTTGGAGTGGAGCTACCTCACAGCAACCCAAAGCCTGGGAGACACCATGGTAGGAATCAGAAGGGGTTGGTAATGCTTAATAGTGCTCGCAGTTCTACCTGTCACTGTGTATCACATTCAAGGCACGTCCCCTCTCCATGCATGGCTACCTGCCAGCCTCAGTGTGGCATAAAACATGATCTCAGCCATTGCCCTCTTTGGCTGGTTGCTTAGGCACCATCTACCACAGATTAGAACCTAGTGGTGGCTACCGCCCAGGCCTAATCTGATTTGCTTCAGAATTATCAGCTGGTTTATCCCAACCAGCCCACTATGACTCTGTGTTAGATAAGGACACCAAGAGCCCACAAGCTGAGGAGCCTCCTTCAGGTGACACAATGTGGCCCTGCCAGCTCAGGGCAGGTGTTGGAGCCAAGACGTCTGCGTATGCTTCACTGAGACAAAGTGAGGCTGGGAAAGTGAGGCAGTCAGTGAAGAGAGCCAAGGCAGGTGTCCTGGACCCTGGCCCTTTACCCTACTCAGAAGTAGGTTGTGCTGACCCTCTGTCCTGTCTCCTGTCTCCTAGGAATCCAACCTGAGTCATTTGGACATAGGTCCCTTTGGCATTCAGCCCAGCATTGGGGGTCCCAGTGCCTGGACAGTGGTATGTGTCTATGTCCCCAGTGAAGACAGCAGCAGAGATAATCATATTCTACTGGCTGAGAGTAGGGGGTGGGGGAGGTTGGACCACAGATTCAGAAACTTGGCAAATTTCCACCCATAGGCCAGGCCTTGAACTCTGGAGCTGTTTGTACAAGGATGGGGCAAACTTACTGTCCTGCGAGCAGGTGCTGATGATCTGCTCCATGCTCACTGCACACCTGTGGACATACTCATCATAGCTCTCAGCTGGCATAAGGGAAGACAGGGGGAACGCAGGCCTGCGGCTCCAGCTTTGTGCTTAAAACTGGCAAAGGGTCAACATTTGATCTCCAGAGTGCAACCTTATTGGACACCAGAAAGTTCTGGGATGGCTGAGTCGGACAGAGTATCTGAGTGAATTCTAGTCAGATTCCTTGGAACCTTCTTCTTGACAAGGGCCTGACCTTTGGGCTTCTGTGTCTGTCCTTGTGGTCAGTTTTAGCAAGAACTGCCCACCCCCCAGTGTCTGATTCACCAACCCCAGGTGCTGTCTGGTCATTGTGCCCGTTTT
>NW_006160004.1:358938-362063 GCF_000334495.1 Tupaia belangeri chinensis
GGAATGCTGGTATGTCAGTTTAGCTAGGGTTATCCTGGCCTCATAGTAATTTCCATCCTCCACCCCAACCCCACTCTTTGGCTAGCAGTCCCTGCTCTTCCTTTCATTGGGAGCTGGTTCTCACCTTTCCTTCTGCAAAACTCTACTGCAGTGGTATCTCTTAGTCTTCCTAACCCTCTTTAATGAGTGTCATGAAACATTTTCTTTAACAGGAATTAGAAAAATCCTAGTAGCACAGGACTGGAGGGTGGCATACCTATAATCAGTGTTGACATTGAAATTTGCCTCCTTTAGCTCTTCCAAGTTCATGAGGGTCGGGGTCGTTTTGCCAGTCTCCCATTTTGTCCATTCGAAGATGCCGGGTTCTACTCTTATCTTAATTCTTTTCTCCAGTTTGAGTTCTGAATTCAAGAAAGCACAGTGTTTATCATATTCAGCATCTACTTTAGCTTTATGTGAGTAAGTTTCCTCTTAGACCTCAGGTTCTTACACACAAATCTAAATGACACCTTCCTTCTCTTTTTCTTTAATTCTTGTTTTTAACACTGATTATGATGACCTTTATTGAAAGTATAACAATTTCATGCATGTAAAATTCTTACACTACTTTTAATACGCATAATGTTTGATACAGTTCAAATGAGCTAACATTCAGGCCTACATGAGAGAAAAATGAAATTACCTTTTCATATAATCAGCTAAATTATTTTCTTCTTCTTTTTTTTTTTTTTTTTGGAGAGGTTTCCGCTATAGGGCGCGTGCACTCACCAGACAGACAGAGAGAGACATAGAGACAGAAAGTGAGAAATCACCCCCCAGGGGGGATGGTCACGCCGCAATCCCTTCTCCTCCATTCTCCTCTCGGGATCTTGGGCACACACGCACATGCGCCTGGCATGAGTTTTAAGCCACCGGGTCCAGGACATGAACCACGGTCGACTATGTGGGAGTCCAGCTACATAGCCATTACGCTAACTGCTGGTTCCCAGCTAAATTATTTTGTAAGAGTAAAAAGTTAATATTGGGATTTCAAAAACCTAAATTTCTAATGTTATTGTCAATTCAACAAGTATGAATATTACTTATGTCACAGGACTGCCCATTAGTCTTCCTGTTGGAGAGCAATTCATCTCTTGAACCACTTTTCCTCAGCTTCAGTTTTCTCAATAAACATATTTGAGGATTGGGACCACTGAAGACCCTCTGCCCAGACTTTGCCCTCCTTCCCCCAGATCTACCCAGGCAGCCAGGTTAGAGCACTCTTAGTCTCTTTGTCTCTCTCTCTCTTTTTAATTAAAATAATAATAATAATAATAATAAAAACTTTTTTAGCTCTCTTGGCTCCTTTTAATTCTTACCTTTCCCTCTGCCCCCACAGGATAAGCCAATCAGCAGCCATCTATTTGTGAGTTCTGAGTGGTTTTCATTTTTTGTCAAAAAAATATATTTTCTTTTGGTTTTGTTTCTCTTTCTCTCTTTTCTTTTCTTTTTATTTTTATCTTTCTCGCTTTTCTGCTCAGCTTCCACAAGGTCTAGGTTCTCAGTAGCCAAATGTATGAATACTTTTAGGGTCAGCTTAATTGTCAATTTTCATTGGCTCAGCTGTGCAAAGGGAGAAAAACGGTACTGTTTAGAGACTGCTCACTATCTCCTCCTGCATTCCTCTGAAAGCTCAGCTTTAACTCCACAAACTAGAAAAAAGCATATAGCCCATCAGATGGCCAGAAACCACTGCACAGGCATAAGAAATATGAGAAACTAAGAAAATATCTCTCCTCTAAGAGAAAAGAGTAACTTCTCTTCCTTCACAGAGAATACAAGGGAACTCATGGCAATGGCAGACAAATAATTGAAAATATTCATAGTGACAAAGCTAGCAGAGATACAAGAGAAGAGAGACAAGAAACTCCAGAAGGTGCAGGAGAAAGAGATGAGTTCCAGGGGTTGAGGAAGCTCCTGCACGATTTGAAAGAGGAGATACACATCATAAAAAAGAATCAAACAGAACTGTTAGAGAGGAAGGTTGTAATACAGGAAATCCAAACCTCCCTTGAAAATATACAAAGCAGATTAGATCATGAAGATCGAATCTCAGATATAAAAGATAGAGTCTCTGACCTGAAAAATTCACCCAAAAGACTGAGAAAATAACCAAAAAAATGAGAACAACATACAAATGATACTAGATAGCATTTAACACCCAGATATACAGATCATCGGTATCCCAGAAGGTGAAGAAACTAACATGGGCATTGATAATCTGTTACATGAAATCCTGGAAGAAAACTTTCCAAACCTAGAGAGGCACTTGAATATCCAGACCCAAGAAATGCAAAGGACCCCACAAAGATTCAACCCAAGAAGATTTTTCCCAAGGCACACCATAGCCAGATTGACCAAAACCACAGACAGTGACAAGATACTAAAAGTGGCAAAAGAGAAATGTCAAGTTACTTTCAAAGGATATCCCATCAGGCTAACATCAGACCTCTCGTTGGAAACAATGTAAGCAGGGAAAAAAATGGGAAAACATATTCAAAGTGTTAAGTGAAAAACAATTTCAACCAAGAATACTATATTTGGCAAGATTATCCTTCATATGGGAAGAAAATCCTGAAGTATTTTCAGATAAACAAAACCTAAATAATTTTCCAGAACAGCTCTTCAAGAAGTGCTGAAGGGAGTGCTATACCAGAAAAATTAAAGAGACAGACAGAAATAAGAAAACAAGAAATGACCATGATAAAGGCCAATTTAATGGTAGGGACAAGTTTAGAAATATCAATAATAATGTTGAATCTTAACTTCCGGGATTTAAATGGAAATATCAGACCACAGTAGCACTGCAAATTCAATAGAAGAGAGATGAATTACCTGAGTCTGAACTAGTGAAATAAAATTTTTTGACCTTAGACTAAAACGTTGCTCATTTTCTTTGATGCTTTGATTTCCATATTTAAGGATTTTTGTCTTCCCTTGAACTGTTGATAAATTCATCTACCTACTATTTGAACTGAATCCTAACTTTTTCCTGGCTTTAAGTTGTTTTTTTTTTTTTTTTTTTTGAGAGATTTTCACTGTAGGGCGCGTGCGCTCGCCAGACAGACAGAGAGAGACATAGAGAC
>NW_006160004.1:362073-396274 GCF_000334495.1 Tupaia belangeri chinensis
GGGGGATGGTCACGCCGCAATCCCTTCTCCTCCATTCTCCTCTCGGGATCTTGGGCACGCACGCACACGTGCCCGGCGTGAGTTTTAAGCCACCGGGTCCGGGACATGAACCGCGGTCGACTACGTGGGAGTCCAGCGACATAGCCATTACGCTACCTGCTGGTTCCCTCCTGGCTTTAAGTTTTAAGCAATTTTCTCAGCATTTTAAAAAATTTTGATCTATTAAAACTAGATCTGTTTTTCTTGAAATTAAAAAATGCATTAAAAATACCTATTAATACCTATTTAATGGCTGCAGCAAGCTATATAACCCAGCGAGGTGCTTCTTTATAGTATGCTCACTTCACTCACTGAGATTTATGCCTAAAGTCAATCATGTATTCATAGACGTATATATCAGCTGTGCTTGCTCTTGAAAGTTTTTAATTTAATTAAGATCTTTAGTGAATCAATAAAATGTGAAAAAAAATGCAGGAAAAGCAACTGTACATACCAGAGACAGTGTGGGATAATGGGGGAATTGGCAGAGGGTGAGAGGTAGGGAATCAAGGGGGCAAAAAAAGCGAAATATGTAAGAAACGAGAAATAGAAAATTATTTGTTGATGATAACATGTATGGTAATATTCTTGAATGACCCAATATACAATGTATTTTGGATGGAAAAAAATCTTATTTTGTATACTGTATTGATGCACAATGAATGACTGTAAATAAATAAATAAATAAACAAACCCAAATTTGGATGGGCCAAAGAATTGTCATCTTGGTACTTGATAGCAGTAGGGATGCTGCCAGGGTCTATTTTTTTTCAGTGCTGGCTGGGTCAGCAACTACTGATGCTGGTCCGGATGCTGAAGCTGCATGTTTCACTAGGTTCCACTGTCTTTTTCATTTCTTTACTTAATCTGAATGCTGAACAAAAGAATCTCTTCCAATAGCTTCAATACTTTTTTCACTTGTTCAACCAGAGTGGCTTGTTCTTCCTCTTTTCTTCTCTTTTTTCCCCTCCTTTCTTTCATTGACTTTTAATACTTCATCAACTTTTTTTTTTTTTTTGGAGAGGTTTTTGCCATAGGGCGCGTGCGCTCGCCAGACAGAAAGAGAGAGAGAGACACCCCCCAGGGGGATGGCCACACCACAATCCCTTCTCCTCCATCCTCCTCTCGGGATCTTGGGCACGCACGCACACGCACCCAGTGTGAGTTTTAAGCCACTGGGTCTGGGACGTGAACCGCGATCGACTACATGGGAGTTCAGCAACATAGCCATTACGCTAACTGCTGGTCCCAATACTTCATCGACTTTTGCAACAGCTTCAAGAACCAGTTGTAATCTGGCTTTGGCCTGTTCAGCTGGTGGTAGACGTTCTAGTCCAGCTTTGATGTTTCCTGATTCCCTACATTGATGTTAGTAACTACTGTCCTTGCCTTTACTCTTCTCCTTTTCTCGTCTCTCCTTGTCTCTGCCTTTACACTGTTCTCTATCCTAAGAGCAACTATGGGTTCTCCTGTGGTGTGGATGAAGTCTCAACCTGGACTTTCTATCATAAGAATGTGAATGAGGGATCAGCAGATGGCATAATGGTTACATCACTAGACTCCCACGTAGTCGACCTTGGTTTGAATCCTGGACCCGGCAGCTTAAAGCTCACACTGGGTGTAGGTGCATGTGTGTATGTACCCAAAATCCCAAGAGAAGAATGGAAGAGAAGAGATTGTGGCGTGGCCTTCCTCCTGGCGGGTGATTTCTCACTTTCTGTCTCTCTGACTTTTTCTGTCTCTATAGTGAGTGCTTGCACCCTATAGCAAAAAATCTCTCAAAAAAAGAAGAATGTGAATGAGGCTGGAGATCTCTGGACGAGGTCCTTGACTTTGATCTTGCTTTTCTTCCACCTTTTTATCAGCCGTATGTTCTACTATCTGAAGAGCTGCTTGAAGATGACTACCTGTGGTGTTTCTTTTTTCTTTTGCTTAGGATTTATTCTTCAGTATCTGATGACCAAAGTCTCATTTATGTAAGCTGGGTCTGGTCTGGACCTTTAGTCTCACATCTCTTGTTGAAGTGCAAGCGCTGTGGACCTGAAAATGTTTCTTCAGATCAGGGATGCTGTCAGAGTCCTCTGAACTTGCTTCGGTTTAAGCTCTAACTGACACCTTTCAAAAAGGTGATTTAAAAAAAAATTCATCAGAGAACATATGTGCTTGCTAAAGAAAGGGAGAAAGGCAGAGAGAGAGAGAGAGAGAGAGAGAGAGAGAGGGAGAGACCCTCAATGGGATGTAGTCACACTGCAATCTGTTCTCCATTTCTCTGTCCTGCTGGGATTTTGCGCACACATGAGCCTGGAGTGGTTTTCAAGCTGCTGCAGTGGGGATTCAAACTGTGTGGTCAGCCATATCCCTTAGGAATCCAGTTCTCTTAACCACTAGGCCGTGGGGCCAGATGCCTTGGAAAGGTGATCTTATTGTTGTTGGCAGATACAGTTCTGGGAGTGAGCCCAGCATGCTATTTCTGAGCTCCAAACTCTGAGTAGTTGGAAGATATCAGAGGAGCAGTGACCCTCTGTCTTTCAGGAGGGATAGAGTCTCCCAGGAGCTGTGAAGGCCATGGACAGCTGGCCACCATGGGCTCATCTTGATCACCCACAGCTCTGTCCACCATGGGGGCCTCATCTTCTGGGTGGGCTGAGAACAACCCTGTGAAGACCGAGCAATCCAACAACCCAAGGAAAGATGTGCCCATCATGGGGAAGGTCAGTCTCCTAAATACTGTCCTGACCTGCATTCATGCCAGACTGGGCAAGAGGTCATGGGCAGAAGGAAACCATCTTCTGGAACATTCTGACTCTCTGCAATTCACCCTTCCCAAGCATTTTATATCTTGACTAAAAAAATATCTACAAAGTAAGACCATGTCTTTGAGTGGAGAAAAAAAAAAAAGACCTCCATCTTTCATTCAACTCAAATGCTGAGAATAAAGTAAGTTTCCAAAATATTTTCTAAGTCCATGGAATGGATTCCTTTGTCAAGCAGTTTATGGAAGAGCGATTTAACCTGAGCTAACCAGGTTCTCAAGTTCTCCCCTTAGTCTGTGAAGGGCTTATTTCCCTGTGAATAGGTCACATGAAGAAAGAAGTTTGGGGGCCAGCAGATGGCATAGCAGTTACATTGCTGGACTTTCACATGGCTGACTGCAGTTGAGTCCTGGGCCCTGTGGCTTCAAAATTCACACCAGGCATGTGTGCGTGCATACCCAAGATCCCAGGAGGAGAATGGAGGGAAAGGGATTGTGGCATGGCCATGCCCCCTGCAGGGTGATTTCTTGCTTTCTGTCTCTGTCTCTCTGGGGAGCACATGTGCCCTATAGCCAAAATTGCTAAAACAAAATAAATAAAAAAGAAAGAAAATAAAAAAAGGAACAATTTGACAGGGGCCAGTTGGTAGCATAACAGAATACATTTGGACCCACAGGGGAATGTCACAAAGTAAGACCATGTCTTTGAGTGGAGAAAAAAAAAAAAGACCTCCATCTTTCATTCAACTCAAATGCTGAGAATAAAGTAAGTTTCCAAAATATTTTCTAAGTCCATGGAATGGATTCCTTTGTCAAGCAGTTTATGGAAGAGCGATTTAACCTGAGCTAACCAGGTTCTCAAGTTCTCCCCTTAGTCTGTGAAGGGCTTATTTCCCTGTGAATAGGTCACATGAAGAAAGAAGTTTGGGGGCCAGCAGATGGCATAGCAGTTACATTGCTGGACTTTCACATGGCTGACTGCAGTTGAGTCCTGGGCCCTGTGGCTTCAAAATTCACACCAGGCATGTGTGCGTGCATACCCAAGATCCCAGGAGGAGAATGGAGGGAAAGGGATTGTGGCATGGCCATGCCCCCTGCAGGGTGATTTCTTGCTTTCTGTCTCTGTCTCTCTGGGGAGCACATGTGCCCTATAGCCAAAATTGCTAAAACAAAATAAATAAAAAAGAAAGAAAATAAAAAAAGGAACAATTTGACAGGGGCCAGTTGGTAGCATAACAGAATACATTTGGACCCACAGGGGAATGTCCTGGGTTTGTGTCCCAAGACCTCCCTGTGCATACCAGTGATTCAAGCTGACTGGGGTAGGGGCTGGATAGTGGCAACAAGACCTTGTGGGTGTGTTGTCTCTCTCCCACTCTCTTTCTCTTTCTGATAGAAGAAACAAATGAAAGAAAGAGAAAAAAAGAGAGCGGGAGGGAGAGAGAGAGAGAGCAAGGGAGTGTGGACGTTTCCCAAATGGGTATAACCATGGTCTCTTCCTTGTAAGGGCACCTGTAACCACTGATGGGGAACGATCCACCAGGGTACTCACTGACATTAGAGCGAAATAAAATCTCACATGTTAACATCTCAGATGTCAATCTGAAAAGCAAGTCACTTACATTTGAAGACTTATAAGAAAGACTGGGTGTTTTTGTTTCATCTAAAGATTTTAAAACCTGTGCCTTTTAAATAGGCAAAATAATAATAATATGCATATAGAATAAAAGTCAATGAAAGAAAATGTTAAGGACATTGACATTATCATTAGCAGCAAACATTTCTGAGAACTTTTCATTTTATGTGCAAGAGATTCAAATAACAAAGGAGACTTAAAAGAGGCTGTGGAAAAGTAGAATTAGAGTATGAGTTTATTTTGGTGTAAATTAAACTAATTTTTTTGCCATAGTATATGAAGTCATCAGAAAAAGAGAGAGACAGAGAGAGGGAACATGAGAAATCGTATATTCTCCCCCACGCCCCAGAGATGGCCATGCTGCAATCCCTTCCTCCACTCACCTCTCAGGATTTTGGGCATACATGCACACGTGCCTGGCATGATTTTCAAGCCTCTGGGTCTGGGCCTGGGACTGGAACCTCAGTTAACCATGTGTAAGTCCAGTGCCTTACCATCATGCCACCAGCTGGCCCCTTTGCATGTTTTTCTATAGTACTCATTTTCTTTTTTTTCTCCCTCCCTCTTTCCTATAGTATTCATCTTCCACAAGCTTTTTGAAGACTCCTTGTAGAAGTCATAAAAATATTCACAAAAATTGGAATAAGTTCCATTCTTGTGGCCCAGTGGTTAAGGTGGCCACATACCACATGGCCAATTGCATGGTTCAAATTCCAGCCTTGGTAGCTTGAAAAACATACCAGGTACGTTCATATGCATGCCCCAAATGCTGACAGCATGGAGAAATGGAGGAGAAGGGATTGTGCTATGAGCACATTAAGGGGTGCTTTCTCTCTCTGGCAAACTAAAAAAAAAAAAAAAAAAAAAAAAAAAATTAAAAAATCAAAAAATATGTGAAGAGAAACTATGGATGGTGACAAAAAAGAATAAGATTATGAAAAATGCTTTAGAAGCTCTCAGTTTTTTTTTAAATGATAAAAACTGGCCAAAGGAATATTCTTTATCTTTTTATTTATGTGTGATTTCCATGGTGGGAGTGGTTGGGTAGGGAAGATGAAGCTCATTACTAGAAAAGAAACTTATAGTTTAGGACAATGAAAGTCCTGGGTGGGAAAAGATAGTTCTTAGAGGGCCTGGCTGGACATAGGTGTTGTGACATTTTATGGCAGCTCATTAGTGGACAGTCCCTGCATGTGAACTTCTCTAGCCCCCCCCTTCACACTCAAGGAGGAAAGGGTGGGGGTTGACACTGAGGGGCTGAGACCAGGCCTCCGGAACAGCTATCCTCCTCTGCATAGGACTGTACTTCCTGGAGGTGGGAGCTGCAGAGGGGGACCCCTGATGGCTTCTGGCACCATTGGCTCCTGAACATGTGGGACAGCTCCAACCCTCCTTCCAGCAGATGGTTTTTGTCTCTGAAGAACCACACATGTTGGACTTGGGAGGACCATCATTGCTCTCTAGGGTTTTTGTTGGTTTGTTTTGCCAGAGAGTGTCTACACTTGGAAGAGACAGGCAGAGAGAGGCAGAGAGGGGCAGAGAGAGGCAGAGAGAGATGAAGAAGAAGAAATAGAAGCGCTACTAATGGGCATGGCCATGCCATAATCCCTTCTCCATTTCCATATCCTGTCAGAATTCAGGGCATGTGTCCACATGTGCCCAGCAAGGTTTTTAAGCCACAGGGGCCAAGATTAGAATTCTGTAGTTGGTCATATGGAATCCAGCCCTCTTAACCTCTAGGCTGTGGGTCAGTCCTTCTCTAAGCTTTTGAATGCCCTTTCTAGGTGTTTCTTAAACACTGGGCGGAAGGAGGCCAGAGGTGAATGGTGTGATGACAGGCCCCTGGCACTCAGCCACCAACTCCTACTGGTCTTACAATCCTGGAATCCCAGAATCACTCATGGGCTCAGGGGGCCTGCTAGTAGTTCTTGGAAGTCTGGTTTCTAACTGCCCATGACTGAGTGGACTTGGACATGACCATCGCCCAGTTCCACCGGCATTCCCTTTCTTCTTTCCTTGGAGAACTGCAATGTCAAGGGAACAGAAGAAGCTCACAGAAGTCCTCACCAACCTTCTAGGATGTGCTTGGCGGTCTGCACACAGCGGAGGGCGGGGGAGGTGAAGACAGAGGTGATACTGACACCACTGTCCAGCAGTGCATTCCCTGGAAAACAGCAGGAAGAAAATGCTGTTATAATTCCATGAGGACAGGCGGCTTACTCCCTGTGGTAGGTGGGGTCCTGAGAGGCCCCTAGATCTCCTCCTCCTGGTGTATACACCCTGCACAACCCTCTTGTGTGTGGGTCTAACTTGTGACTCCAACTGCTCCCATGACTGTTACCATACGTGGCACCAAGGTGATAATCCCAGGTGGGCCTGACCTAGTCAAATGAGCCTATCCAAAACAGAGATTTTCTCCCTCCACTCACAGAGAGGAAGTCAGAGAGATTTTAAATGAGAGGGATTCAGCATGTGAGAAATTCTCTGTTGCTGGCTCCAATGATGGAGGGTACCACATGGCAGGGAATGTGGGTGACCTCTGGAGGCTGAGGATGGCCCTTGATGACAGTCAGCAAAGAAAAGACCTCAGTCTTATTGCTGCAAGGAGCTGGGCTCTGCTAATAGCCTGATGAGCCTGGAAGGGGACTGGAGTTCCAGGCGGGACTCAGCTGAGACCTTGACCTCAGGTGAGACGCTGAGCTGAGAAGCAGCCTGCTGAGCCTGGGTTTCTGACTTACTGGGTGGCACACTAACAGATGGGTGCTGCTTGCCATCTGCAGTCCTTTGTTCCACAGTGATGAAAAGCTCAAGACCAGCAGAGGCTCACAAACATTTCCTCTCGTGAGAGCAGAGATCCAGCTCTTTGGGAAAGAAGGGTCTCTACTGTACTGAAGACCCAGCACCAAGGCCAGTGAGGTTTCAGTACAGGCTATTATGGATTGAATTTCTCCCACCCCAAAAAGACATGTGGGAGTCCTCACTCCGGAGGGAACCTCAGAACATCACTTGACTTGGAAATGGGGTCTTTACAGAGTAATCAAGTAAGATAAGAGTGGGCTGTTACTCAATGTGCTTGGTATCCTTATAAAAGAGGAAATATGAGCCCAGAGATGCACAAAGGAAAAAGATGACATGAGAACAGAGGAGAAGGTGAATCTATAGGCCAAGGCAAGAGCCCATGACAGCCTCCAAATCTGGGACTGCCTCGATTTGGGACTCCCAGAGTCTGGATCTGTGGGATGATAAATGGCTGTGGTTGAAACTGCCCTGTCTGTGGTGCTTGGTTACGGCAGCAAGGCCATGAACACACAGGGCGCCAACTGCCCACACAGACACCTGTTCTCAGATCCTCCCCAGTACGCACACCGAGAGATGTGTAGGCACCTAGGTGAGGGTTTGGGCAGGAGGCACGGAGTGCAAAGGTATGTCACAGAGGGGGCATGCACGTCACAGAGGGGGCACGCACACCACACACACGCACAGACCACAGAGCCCGCAGCAGAAGGGGCCTACAGGGCGAGTGCAGTGGCTCTCTGACTCTCGGGAGAGCTGACTTATTTCTTCCCGCCTCTGCCTCAGTGACCTCACACTGGGAGCCTGGCATCGGCAGTGGTGCAAGTGCAGCATTTTCAGCACTGAAATCAGCAACTGCCACCATCAGGGCTTCCCTGCCCTGCCTGGAGGGCCGTGGTGAGTGCTGATGAGCACACCCCTGGGTGCGGCACAGGAGAGCCTGTTCTAGGGAGTCCTTCCTGCTGACCAGCCATGGGCACAGGACGTCCATTCAGCTCTAGACTGGACTTTCTGAGTTCATAAAATGAAGACCAGATGAACTCAATCGTCTCATCTGTTCCAAGAATTCAGTCACGTGGGACCAGAATCCTGAGACTTAAAACCAAAGCCCA
Organism: Tupaia belangeri chinensis; assembly: GCF_000334495.1. NCBI lineage: Eukaryota > Metazoa > Chordata > Mammalia > Scandentia > Tupaiidae > Tupaia > Tupaia belangeri. The sequence continues at coordinate 370,406 of NW_006160004.1, forward strand.
AATATTGAGATAAAAATCAATGAGGGAATATGGATTTTATTTATTTTATTTTATTTTTTTATAGGGTGTGTGTGCTTTTCAGAGACACAGAGAGAGGGAAAGTGAGAAATCACTCCCAGGGGGAATGGCCACACCTCAATCCCTGCTCTTCCATTCTCCTCGCAGGAGTTTTTGGGCATGCATGCACTTGTACCCAGCATGTTTTTCAGGTTGTCGGGTCTGGGACGCAAACTGTGGAGTCAGTCACATGAGATCTAGCACCTTAACTACCATGCCACTTGCTGGCTTGGGTTTTAATGTTTTAAAATAGCACCCTGGGACACCCAGCGATTGTTGATTTCCCCCCTCTCTTGTTCTTTCCATGCCTATTGGTCATTCCTCCTGACTGCTCCAGTATCTGTCCCTAGATCAAACCTCTGCATTTTCCTTTACTGATTGTGTGACTTCGGGTGAGTTACTTAACCTCTTTGTGCCTCAGCTTCGTCAGCAGCAGAATATGGAGAACACCAGTACTAGACACTGAGGGGCACACAGTAAGGATTGAACCCACTATCGCTGCTGCTGCTGTTACCCCTCCTCCCCCACTAGATGGAGCTCGAATGTACCTGTGATTCTGGACTGGAAAATTCCACATGATGACAATGGCGGATCGTTCTCAAAGTCTTTGATTCCACTGCTGCGTCGGGGCAGACTGCAAGGGAAGTTCAGGTCTGGCCTGTAGTACTTTCCTACAGCACAAATAAGCCTCGGATGGTTATCGTGTTAGTTTTTGTCCCGTAAAACTCCCAAGCAAAGGTCCACACTGCCAGCAAAACTCCTGTTTAAATGATCGTCAACCATGGTGTTTCTCGAACATGGTCCACGATGTGGATTCCACTCAAGGAGAAAGTGCTGCTCTGCTTGCGGGCCACATTTCCTCAAATACACAGAATGCAGGCTTCAGCCTCAGGAACCACGAGGGCCTCCTGTCCTCTCCTAACCACCCATACAACTTCCCTGGTAAAGGATCATGACCAGTTTAAGGTAACTTATTGAAAACCTCAGGTTAGGAACTAAGTTTGTGAAGCTGGATCTATTCCTAGCTTTAAGTGTATTGTGGCACCCATGGGGACAGGATGCCTGTGGCTGAACATGCCCTGCATTACGTGACAATCAGTCCTGGAAGGACAGGCTAGAAACTAGGCGGATTTTCTGGGACTTACCGCTTTCCAAGGCTGCATAGTGCCCTGGTTCACTTTGCTCTGACCTTGAGCTCTGAGATCTGACAATCTGGGTGCAAATCCTGGCACCACCAGCTCCTAGCTCCAAGCTCCTAGCTCAGAGACTAGAAACAAGTGACTTGATCTCTCCTTCAGTTAAAAGGGCAAAACAATAGCAATGCTCTGAAGAGTCAGTAAGATGACACTCAGAGCCTCTTGACAGCTGTGAGACGTGGTCACCATTGTCAAGAGCACTCATGAGCAAACCAATCGAGATCCTTACTGAGGACCTTGCACCACTCCAAGCCTTGGCTGGCCATCACATCAGTGATATTATTATTTTTTTGAGAGTTTTTTTGCTATAGGGCATGTGCACTCACCAGAAAGACAAAGATGGACAGAAAGACAGAAAGCGAGAAATCACCCCTCCCCCAGGGGATATGGTCATGTTACAATCCCTTCTCCTCCATTCTCCTCCTGGGATCTTGGGCACACATGCTCACACACCCAGTGTGAGTTTAAGCCACCGGGTCCGGGACTCAAACTGCAGTCAACTACGTGGGAGTCCAGCAAACTAGCTGCCGATCCCCATGATGTGCTATTTCAATCTGTAGTTTCAATGCTTATTTTATTTCAAGAAAGTTTCTTATGATTGTGTGTTTTAAATTCATCCTCATATCAACTTCTTATCTTCTCTTTTATTCCCTAAACCTCTGTATCTCTACTTAACCTTGTTTTATAGAGACAATTCTACTACTAGGTCTCTAAGCTCTGGGAGGTCTGTCCAGTCATGATGTATGCTCAGAATCTTTCTGGCATGTGCTTATCACATGCCAGTAGTTTTCTATATTCATTCTCCCCTTTCTTGGACCTGTTGGCTTTTGTAGGAATCCCAAAGGGCGTGGCTCACTGAGCAGCTTTATCACCATGAATGGGCTTTATCGCCATGTTCAGTACCTTGACCTCCTTGATGCCATGATTTAGAATTGTGACGTCATAGAGTTTTTGTTAGGAGGTGGACATTGAGAAGGACATTGATTATCAGGGCAGTGTGGCTGTGGGTATGTATATTGAAAAGCACTGTTTTTAGTCCTTAATGTTCTGAGGGGAAAAGCTGGGATGAACAAGAGGCACATGCAAGAACATGTCCATCTGTTAAGCAGCAGGAAATGGCCATAGCAGTGAAGGTGGCTTGGAGAGATTCAGCGCTGAGGTTGAGGGATAGGGCAGTGTCAGCGTGCCCTAGCTCTCGACAGGGCTCAGAGGCTTCAGGTCAAGGGGATTTGCTTGAAAGTCCATTCTGTGGATGCCACTAGGGTAAGGAGAACTGCTTGGTAAATACCCCTCTATCGTCCACAAAGGTATGTAGGGTCAGGTCTTATAGACAGAGACACAGATACCTCCTCAGCAGAAGGATGCAGCGTGTGTACCTCTCTCATGCACCATCTGTACATAATTGTTCTTTTTAAAAAAATAGATCAAAATAAAAAAAATATTAAGAGAAATTTACTTAAAACTTAGAGCCAGGAAAAAGGTTAGGATTCAGTTTAAATAGTAGGCAGATGAACCTATCAACAGTTTAAGAGAAGACGAAAATCCTTAAATATGGAAATGAAAGCATCGAAGAAAATCAGTAATGTTTTAGTCTGAAGTAAAAAAAGAATGGACCATTGGGGATTGGGTGCTGGGTAAAGAAATGGTGGAGGACCTTGTTTGCTAGGTCTGTGGTGTTTCCGTGCAGATCCTCTGGACTTGACCTACCATCTGGGGTGGAGCACTGCTGCAGCCATGACTTTCCGAAGACCTGGTCCACTCTCTCCCCGTGGCGCACCACCAGCACGCTCCTCCTCACTATCGTGGCCTGGAGTGGAAACCAAGGAAAAGCAACTTCATTCTCCCATCCACAGAGCTGTGCAATAGCACCTCTTCTGGCCAGCCCGTGGCTGAGTGGGAGACAGCGTCTTCCTTAGTGATCGGTTGCTACAGGTCAACTTGCCAAAGTCGCCACAATGAAATAAGGCTGGGAAGTGCAGGTGGGAACCTCTCCAGTTCTCTCAGCTTGTCCCTGGGTGTTACAACATCATAAAGGAACTGAAGAGATGGGGTTGGCCCTCACCATGATACATCAACTGTCTTGCTTCTCTGTCTCTTCCAAGTCCTAGCCTTCCATGGCGTGTGATCTGAGGACATGATCTCTATCTGTGTTATGATACATGTATTACATGTAACACATGTGGAGACGGAGGCCCTCTGGGGCTCTCCTCTGCTTTAGGCAGCCCCAGAATGACCTTGGGCTTCATGGTCTCAGAGTACCTGCCCACAGCAGTGAAGACTGAAAGACAAATCTTAGGGAGCTCATGCTTTGGTGAAGTAATCTCGGGGTCACACTTCAGGCAGTAATACGCCATCTTCCAGGAGGGACCCCCACGTGTGGGTGGTATGGAGTCCTGTCCTTAGGAGAGATGGGGCTCCTCCCTGTGGGATGAAGGAGTTGGCCCTGAAGGAAATCCACTGTGAATGAGACGGAGAGGGGAAGCGAGAGCTGAGAATGGCTCTGTGGTCATGGGGGCCACCAGGACAGCTCTGTGGAGCATGAGCCCTCCTCTGGGGGCTCCCAAAATAACTGGGACCCTTGAGGGAGGTGTCGAGGCTCAGATGTACTCTGAAGGGCACTCTTAGTCCAGTTGACAACCATCCCACCCTTGAATCCCAGAGAGATGCTGCCCAGTGCCAGGCCAGGCTGTCTGGGGGCTCCATTTCAGGTCAGGACCAGAGTCCTGGATCAACACAGACTCAGCAGTGCCTCCTATGGGCTCCTGGGACTTGTGCCCTCAGTGTCCCCTTGACATGGCATTCAGGGGAAGCATGTCAAATGGTGGAACACAGAACTGCAGTCTACAGTCCCCCTGTCCCCAGAGAGCTACAGATCTCCTTGGGACTGAGGGACAGACATGGAAAAATGAGTCTGGACAGAGGGCAGAATGGAAAGTTCCTGGTAGGAGGTGGGCCGTGGAGGCTTCTGGGAGTGACAGAATCTGGTCATACCTGGAGCAAAGGAGACCTGGGATGGACAGGCTGAGGTCACCAGAGGTGAGTGGGATAAGGAGGACACTGGGCAGGGGCTCAGCCGGCTCTGTCCTTCCCCTGTCCTGTCCTGGCTATGCAGTTCTCTGGGTGTTTTATGTATCTTGCTATGGAGTGGGCTAAGGAAGGGAGGTGACCAGATGAGATCTTTCTCTGTGTAACCCCCATGCATCAGCCCCAGCATGGCTCCCTGATTTTCCTTAAATGTTAGAGAGGAAAATGCAAATTCTTTTAACATCCAGACACCCCTGAGAGAAGCAACTCAGTGTCAACCAAGCCCATGCCACTGACCAGCACTTTGGACCTGCTTCTACAACGTGGTTGAGCCTCGGGGTCTGCACCAGCTGGCTGCTTCCTCCAGTGGACATGACCTATGTGGTGCCCCCTCACATTGTGTGGCAGTGGAGAATTTCTGGAAGGCACTTTTCCACCAGCCTTCTTGGGGACAGCGCCTGCCAGATTCTGCCAGCTCTTCATGAGGCTGCAATCTGGGCCATGCCAGATCCGCATGTGCCTAATGGTCTAGATAGCTCTCACTACATTTGGTTCATGCTTGAACTCGGTATCCATGACCCGATGAAGATGGCTGAAGTCTCCATGCATCCACTTTCCAGGCTGAACTCCAGTGAGACTTCCACCCCAGTTTCCCCGCTCTGTCAGTTTGGGAAAGGGGAGAACCCTGGGACTTTGCCTCACCACTGGGGAAAGCCCTGGGACCCTGCTGTCCTCTCACTCCCCCTGAGGGCAGCCAGCCCAGTCTATGCTGTGTTTCCCATGGCCTGAGTGGGCTAGGGGAGAAGCCCCTTTTGCTGGCTGATAGCTGGCAGGTCTTACTCCCTGGTCAGTGGCTCCTCGGCGTGGAACGTTCTTTTCTCTGACTGAAGACCTGGCTGAAAGGAGCCACATTTCCAGTGTCCAGCATCCTAGGCTCAGCTCCTGATTGGGCTGAACTCAGTGGGGCCTGGAGATAGCTCTTGGGACAAAGGGCTCCTGGGGAGGAGACTAGTCTGTCAGGCTGTTGTGACAAAGCACCGCAGACGGGCCTTCAGCAACAGGCATTTGCTGTCTTGCATTCTGGAGGCTGAAGTCCAAGGTCAAGGTATCAGCAGGGCTGGGTCTTCTCAGGCCCCCTCTTTGGCTTGAAGATGGTACCTACTCATTGTGTCCTCACATGGCCGTCCCTGTGCATGTCTGTGTCCTGATTGTCTCTTCTTGTAAGGACACCAGTGAGGCTGGATTGGGGCCACCATAGTAACCTCATTCTACCTGAGTCATCTCTACAGAGACCTGCAGGGTCCCCCCCAGGCAGCCTGCACTCCTGGCTGTGCCCATGTAAGGGGTATTTCTCGGTGTTGTCATGGAAGATGAGAAGTTGAAGCCTCAGGGGAGGTGATTTTTACAGGGTCCCTGGCTCCTTAGTGAGGGAATCAGGGTGAGAATTTGCTGTGGCCTCTTCCCTGCCCGAATCCTAGCGCCGTGACCAATGCTGCCTTCAGAAGTAGCAGATGGGCCAACAGGGTAGGTGAGTTTGGTTTCCTCTGCCTGATGGACTGACTGGGGCACAGCCCCCCAACAACTGGACACTGTGGGAAAGGCCTCTTGCTAATATGGGTCCGAATCTGTGCCCCAGGGCAGCAGACAAGATAAGTTTATGGAACAAAAGCTCTACCTACATAAGGAGCCATCCTGCCAGGGAGTTAATACATAGTGTGGCTTCACCTCATTTACTCAGAGGCTAAAAGAAATTGCATTACCTGCAAGTCCTGTAGGCTGCTAATACTCCTGGACATTGGTGGTGGACGAAACTCTCCATTCCGTCTGCCGCCGGCTTCACCGTCCCTCCTGGAGTTTAGGTCCATGGCTAGACTGAAGGTGTAAGTCCTGGAGGGAGACACAGAGAAGCAACCATGTTGTTGCCAAAGAAACACAGCATGGGGTCATGTATGTGCTTGAGAAGGCCCATGACAACCTTAGCAGATAAGGTCACCATGAGGACAGACTGAAACCGTACATGCTGAGTGCCGTGACAGAGCAGATCTGAGTAACTCAGTGCTTTATTACTGTTACCACCCTCTGTGATGGTTAACTTTCAGTGTTGACTCGACAAGGCTGCAGTGCTCAGTTATTTAGACAAACAGGATTTTATTTTATTTTTTAATTATTATTTTTAAAACTTTGCTATAGGGCATGTGTGCTTGCTGGAGAGATAGAAGAAGAGAGAGAATATGAAAAAGCACTCCCCAAGGGGATTGGCCATGCTGCAGTCTCTTCTCCATTCTCCTTTGGGACTTTGAGCAGGCACGCACATGCCCTTGGTGTGTTTTTCAACCCCCAGGTCCACAACCATAATTGTACAGTTGGCCATGTGGTATCCAGCCACCTTAACTACAATGCTGGCCTGACAAACATTGTTTTAATGTCACTATGAGGTATTTCTCAGATAAGATTGCATTGATCTCAGTAGACTTTGAGTAAAGTCCACTACTCTCCAGGTATGGGTAGGCTTCATCTCATCAGCTGAAGACCTGAAGAGGAACTTGGACTACAGTTCTCCGAGGAAGAGAGAATTCTGCCTTTAGGTCATCTTTGGACCTTGCCCTAGGTCTTCAACCTGCTGAGCTGCTTTACAAATTTGGGACTTCTCTCTTCCTCACTGCCCTCCTCTTTCTCTTTTTCTCTCCCTCTGTCTTTCCACATCCCACTGGTTCTACTTCTCTGAGGAACCCTGGCTAATCCATCAGCCTCTTAAATGTGCCTCCTGAAATAGTCAGAGGTGTGCAGATGGACAGAGTTGGGATGCAGGAATGAATGAACAGTGAACAGTCACATTCAGGAGCTACAGGACATCATTTTAAATGCTGTAATTTAGGAGGATATGCGCTTAGAGGATGGTTGTAAAAGCAATACCTAAGGAGTTGCAGGTGTCAGCCTCAAACAATAGGCAGAGAGAAGGACTCTCTAAAAGAAGACGATATTTATCAGGGAACGAGCATTTCCATGTGGAATATACTTGCCATAGTATAACTTGGCCATGTTCAGTAGGCAAGGGAAGACAAGTTTTTAAAAGTTAAATGAGGAGGGGTTACTTAAGTTGTTTGGGACAACTATCCTTGGCTACCAAGACGGATGAGTAGGGTTGCATCAGTCTGAGGTTGGACTGGTGGTCTTCAGGCAGATGTCCTTGCAGAAGTAGTTCCCGTGTCTGGTTATAGTGGTCTTTGTGCAAGGCAGGTCCTTGTGACAGTTACTGTTAAACACACTGGCTTGAGAATTGTCCCCTCCATAGCCTTTTCTGGCTCAGTTTAATCAAGGCTTAATACAAGTTGACATGACTGGCTCTGTTTTGATTCTGACAATTTTCATATAGGTAATGAGGAAATTGCTTCTTTTTATTTTTGGAGAGGTTTTTGCTATGGGGTGCATGCGCTTACCAGAAAGACAGAGAGAGACAGAGAGACAGAAAGCGAGAAATCACCCCCCCCCCCGGAGGAACGGCCACACCACAATCCTTTCTCCTCCATTCTCCTCTCGGAATCTTGGGCATGCACGCACATGTGCCTGGCGTGAGTTTAAGCCACTGGGTCTGGGCCTCTAACCACGGTCAACTCTATGGGAGCCCAGTGACATAGCCATTATGCCAACTGCTGGTCCCCAAATTTCTTCTTGTCCAAAGAACTAAGAAAAGTGCCATGGGGTGAACAGGCATTCAAAAGCTCTGGGGACCACTGAGGGGAAAGATCCCAGTGAAGTAGAGTGGTGAGAACTCCAGGCCTGGAACAGGAAGTGGGTGGTTGTGGGGCCCCCACAGTGAGTGTCTGGAAAGGACCAGGTGAGGAGAACAGATGAGAAGCACAGAGCCAAAGGTGATACATTCTCCTGGGAACAGCCGATGACTGATTTTCCCCAGGGGAAAATCACCATGCCACCTGCTGGCCCTATTTCTCTTTTCAAAAAACTGTATTTAGTTCTGGAGGGAGAGAGAAGAGGGAGAGGAAGGGACAGATATCCAGGATCATGAACAGGCCTGGTGTGTTCAGGTCAACCTGGGATCTGAGTTGGGGTCTCCCAATGGATCCCGTATTGCACGGCAGTGTCCTACTGCCCATGCCACCACACTGGACCTCCATTTCTTTCCGTTTTTTCATCACATGTGGATCCCAGGTCCAAGTCTGCTTCTCCAATGTCTAGCCTATGCCACTGACCTATTTGTTTTTTTCCCCTCATGCCAAGGCCTTATTATTGAGTTATAACATATTTTTAACATCTTGTAGAGTAAGTATCACATTATGTTTTAAAATTTTGCTAGAGCGTGCATACACCTGCCAGAGAGAGAGACAGAGACAGAGACAGAGAGGGAAAGCAAGAAAGCACCCCCATCCCCTGTGGGGAATGGGCACACCACAATTTCTTCTTCTCTATTTCTCACTCTTTTTAGAATTTTGGGCATGCACATACACCTGATCTTTTTTCATGCCACCAGGTCCATGACTAGAACCAAGTGATTGGCCATGTGGGATCCAGTTTCCTTAACTACCAGGGCATGGGCTGGCCTCTCCTCTCTTTATTTTTATCTTTCAAAGTTTTCAGCTTTTCTCTCCTGTTTATTCTCCCCAATCATTTGGTAAAGTCATAACAAATGATCCTATTAGGATTTTTCCTGGAATTTTATCAAACTCAGCAATGCCTTTGGGAGGGATCAATATATTCCCATGATTCACTCTCAGCCATGGATGTGGCCTTTCTCTACTTAACTCAGCCCCTTGGTAAACACCTGTATTTCTCTCATAGAGAAAGCCCCCAGGTCCTTCTACAACCAGCAGCAAATTTCCAGGCCTCCACCCTGAGATCTGACTTAAGCCAGGAGCAACTTCATTTCTCGTGTTCTGCCTTTTGCCTGGTGCCCTAAGATCATAGGCCTGGGGCTGTCCATCTCCTGCTTGGTGTGCGGGTTTAGTTCATGAATTTCTTGATCATCTGTGAGTTGTACTTCTCTTCTCATGACCTTGTTGCCTGTCCTGTCTTGATCCATGAGCCCCTGTTGTCAGGGTCAGGGCGAACAGATTTACTTTGTCGATCTATTGCCAGATGTTGTAGATCTGAGGTGTGCATGCGGCTGATCATAGCAGACACGAATATTGCTATTCATATTGGAGCCACCGGCCATTCCCTGTTCAAATGAACATGCTAAGCAGCTGAGGCACAATTCATAGACTCTCATGTTAGCACAGGAAGTGTTGGTTGGTTTCCTCTTTCTGAGGGCAAGGCGGGGACACCCACACCCTGCTCTTGGTGCATGAAGGCCTTGATATCTATAAATGACATCTGTGATGTTTACAGTCAGACAGATGATTGTGTTTTGCTTTTGTTGTTAGCCTTTCATGTCAATTACAACCAAGATGACAATGGGATGCTGGCGATGGGAGAAAGAAGGAAAGAGCTGGGCGTTTAAACATTTTCATTTTTCTCTTTAAGTTCAGAGAACCATTTATTGGTTAACTTGCATCATAGACATATTTAAATTGTCCTGTTCGTAAAGGGGCATAGCTGCAGTCTGTGAGGTTGCATGATAATGTCTCTGTTAGTGAGCTTGGGCTGTGTAACAAGCACCACCAACTGGGCACTTCAACAGCAGAATGCATTCTATCATATTCTGGAGCCCAGAAGTCCCAGGCCAGGGTGTGGCAGGGCTAGTTCTTCCTGAAGCTTCTTCTTGGCTTGTAGATGGCATCTTCTCCCTGTGTCCTCACACGACCATTCTTCTGTGTGTATCTGTGTCCTCCTCTCCTTCTCTTCTTCTTCCTCTTCTTCTTCTTCCTTCTCCTCATTCTCTTCCTCTTCCTCCTTCTCTTTCTTCTCTTCTTTTTCCTCCTCCTCTTCTTCTTCTTCTTCTTCCTTATTTAATTACCAGAGGGTAAGTGCACTCACCAGAGAGACAGACAGACAGGGGAAGGGAGAAAGCACCCCCCAGTGGGCATGGACATGCTGTAATCCTTCTCCTCCATCCCCCCCCCCTTCCTTTTTGGATTTTGGGCATGCATGTAAAAATACTTCATGTGTTTTTTAAGTTACTGGAGCCAGGATTTGAACTGTGTGATTCACTGTGTGAAATCTGGCTCCCTTAACCACCAGGCCACTGATCTCCTCTTCTTATAAGGACACCAGTTATGTTAGATTAGGTCTCACCCTGACGACCTCATTTAAACTTAATTATCTCTACGAAGGCCCTTTCTCCAGATAAGGTCACATTCTAAGCTACTGGGGGTTGGGGCTTCAACATATAAATTATGGTGGGACATATCTCAGCCCATAACAGTGCATTTACTATGTTTGAGCTGCTCGCCGCCAATTTGCTCTGTGGGTTTTTTAAAAAGTCACTTTATGGGACCAGCAGTTGGTGTAATTGTTATGTCACTGGGCTCTCACATAGTCAACCACTGTTTGAGCTCCAGATCCGGCAGCTTAAAGCTCACGCCAGGCATGTGTGCTTGTGTGCCCAAAATCTTGAGAGGAGAATGGAGGAGAAGGGATTGGGGTGTGGCCATCACCACTGAGGGGGTGGGGGGATTTCTCGCTTTCTGTCTGTCTCTCTCTATCAATCACATGTGCCCAACAGCAAAAATCTCTCTTAAAAAAGGGAAAAAGTCCCTTTACGTGGGTGTTCTCAGGGTTGAAGATCTTTTCGTCTGTGCTAGATGATAACAATTTCTCCTAAGCTCTGAAACGTGTGACTTCTCTGCTCTTGGTTCTAGAATCACACTACATCTATTCCCCTGTGGTCCGTGAGCACACTCCATCATGATCACTGTCTAGATCATCTCTGCTCTTCTTCACAGCGATGGGCAGATACTGGAGTGTGATTTTGTGGTAGATTAGGCCAAAGAATCCCAGAACCATTGGCATAAAGACTGGAGTAGTTACACTGGTGGGGGTGATGGGCGTATTAATAAGCATCATAGCTGTAAACACCTACCTGGGAATGTGCACCCCATCTGTGGCTGACAAGGGGCTCCCTGTGGTGTGTTGACGTGACTATTCTCTGTGCTATAATGCCAGCAGTTCTCGCTGTTCAGGGTGTACATGCTGAGTGTGGGTCCTGGGGCTGATGCTTGTAGGAGGTCTTTATCAAATGTCTGAATGACCTCTCTCTGTCCATAAGTCAGCTAGCCTTTGGACGGTGCTTCCTGGCCACAGTTCCCCTACTTATACCTGAGGGGTGTGTGGAGGCAGTCGAAGACCATATTCTATTTAAAGGATTTAAATGTGGTGCAGCAGCAAATCCCAATGCTCTGCAGGGCTGAGAATATGGGAGATTCCAGATACAGGCTCAGAGATCTCTCTGGGTAAAGCAGGTATGTGTGTGCCCGTGATCCAGGGCTGGTTGAGGCTGTATTGACATCCTGTTGGTGCTTTCTCTCTTGGTCATGGAAGAAAGAAAGAAAGAAACTTTTTTTTAAAAAGCCCTTGTTGGGGGTGCTATCTCTCTATCTCTATTTCTCTTTATCTTTCTCATGCAGAAGAAAGAAATAAAAATCTTAAAAATTATTATCAAAGATTTAGATGTTCAATAACTACTTCTAGCAGTTTTAGAAGACTGAGCCAGCACAACTGAGTCTGACAGTGCCTACCATCCACCATTATGGCCCTGGTCGCCCATCACAGTCCATCGGGGTGTCTCCCTGTGAGGGAGTGTTTCCAGTTCCTTCTTCCAAGGAAGGACGAGGTGTTTCTAAAACAGGACCAATCAGGCACTCCATAGCTGCTAGCCCAGTTCTTCTTTTTCTTTTCTGGTTGCAAGTTTTGTTAATATTTATTAATTCCTAAGAAAAACTGGTCTTTAGAAAGGATAGTAGCAGATCCACTAGGTAAAAGTTGGAATGGTTATGTTGGTAACAGGTCCTGAGGCGCTAATCGTCAAGTAAAAGAATGTTAAAACTACAGACTCATCCTCTGCAGAGTCTCCCAGACTCTGGGTAACTTCTGCACAGTTCTAGAAACACCTGCACTTGCGATTGCCTGGTGGTGTCTCTGTGAATGAGCTCTCCCACCCTGGGTATGAAGCAAAGGACCTGAGACTGTGGGAGAGCTCCCAGTCACCCTAATTAATCATATCAGTTAGAGTGTGACCAGAGTCTCTTATTCCGCTATTCCCTAAACTGTTCATTGGACCAAGCGATGGTCTGAGTTGGTAAGAGAGGAAACAACTGCTCCCTTAATCCTATAACAACATCAGGGCTTGCTATCTCCTGGGTCCAAGTTTTCTCAGCTTTGGAGGGTTGCATTCAGTTATCTCTGTGGTCCCTTGTGACACCAACATCCTGTGATGCGGTCACTGAACCCAGGGACATGTCTACATCAGTAAATTGTGCTTCGCCAGATCCTCTGGTGAGCACGTATCTAGGGGCTGTGACTGTTGTGTTGAGGGTATGTCACTATTTTCATCAAGTGTGGGAACGCTCCAAGCCAGCATCTCACAGCCTGCACAGTGTGTGTAATGTCAGCTCTGGTTTTTGCTGTCTTCTCTACCTTTATTTTCCCTTCCACCCAATTTCCTTACATTATTTCCATTGTATTTAAAATTACTGTATTTATATTCTGAATGAGTAATACATTTATGTGATTCACAAATTTTACACTTGTGGAAGATAGATAGAATGTCAGTTCTAGTCTCTGAGCTCCTACTCCCAACCTTCCGTAGGTAACTACTGTTAGAAGTTTCTAGACAGTCTTCCTTCCAGGAAGCTTTAGGCAGACACCTGAATATACACACATACCATGCACATATATGTACAGATAAATATGTGTTACTTCACCCTTTCCACACAAACAGTATCATTGGTCCGTAACTTACTTTTATAATTTGTTAGTATATCTTAGTTTTTAAAAAAATATCAGAACACAAAATACTTTCTCATGATTTAGAGCTGAAAATATTTCACTGTATGGATGCATCATAATTTATTTTACTGAGAAATATTTATCCATAACAGATGTCCAGCACAGATATGAAAATCTATAGATTGAGTTGATCGCTAATGCATCTGTGTTCAATTTAATGACTTCTCCCTTGGAGAAGAAAAACCAAGGGAAACTATGGAGATTTTTAGGGAATTAAGTAAGTGGGTGAAATAGTGAAATAGTTTGAAGGCCTCCGTCCTGGAAATAGAGGGATGGACATGTTAGTGTTCATTCAGATTCTCTTCCCCAGCCACACAGCTCTGGAGGCACCCAGATGCCCTGAACCACAAGATGTTTTTTTTTTTTTTCCTATATCTTTCTCCTCTGTTTCTCCCACTCTCATCATTCAATTGTTCTAACCACCAGTCTTATCATAGCCTTTTTCTGGGAGCTCCACCTCAACTTGCACCCTGTGAGGCAGAACAGCCTTTTCCTCTTCTCACTATGTGTGCACTCTGACCTCTGCACAGTCTTTTCCAGACAGTGTTAAAAGTATCATTTTGGTTTTTCTCGTTGCTTTTGTCAAGTGGGAGAAGAGATGGATAAATTGAAGAAGTAACCATTAAACAAAAAGGAACCGGGACCTGATGATCTCGGGAATCCTTAGCCTCACCAAATGCTAGTGATGCTAATAACGCTAACATTAAGAGATTCTCCAGCTGAGCATGAGGAAGTAAGCCACGAGGAGTCCTACAGCTTCCAGGAACATTTTGCCAACAACCATGAGAGCCCAGGAGAGGACTTTGAGCCTCAGGTGAGACCCTAGCCCTGCCCTACACTTTAATTACAGTCTTGTGAGACCCAAGAAAAGGACTAGCTAAACCATACTCTTGAACCATGAAAACTAGGAGATTTTTTTTTAGCTATAAATCTGTGGTAGTTTGTTCTACAGTAATAGAAGACTAACAATGACCCTTAGGACTTTGCATTTTATACACTGAGCACAAGACTAGGTCAGCCTCGCTAATGACATCTAGTGTAATTTACATATCAGTAATAAGGAAGTAATATTTTATGGTTGTTTGGGGGTGACTATCTCAGAAAAGTAAAATGGTGTCATTCTTATTTTTTGAATGTGACAGCAAAAACCACCAATCAATGCAGATAATGATTGTAGACCCTCAGCGATAATGTCACCAGCATATAAAATGTGATTTCGACAGTAATGGACGCGCGTGAACACTGTGACCACTTATTTTGGCTGACACTCTCAGTGTGTCAGGCAGCGAGGCGGCACTCACCTGTGCTTGACCCAGGTATCCGACTCGCTGACTCGCTCTGTGTAGTTTTCTGGCAGGAAGCCTTGGCAGCCCGTTCGCTGGGAGATCCCAATCACCCAGCCCTCACTGGCCTCCTCCTGCTGAGTGGGGTCCACGAAGATGTAGTCACCGGGACTTAGCATCAGCTCGTCTACATTCTGGGGTTTGTACTGGAAGAGGGCCCTCAGGGTCTAGAAAAGAGTCGGTGGTTTCATACCTCAAGCAAGGATTTGTGTTGGAAGCAACAGCAATTGGAGCCTGTAATGTTGTGCCTTCTGCTCCTGGATCTGCGCATGTGCTCTCTATCTCCAGGACACCACCCACCACCATTGCATTGCTTAACAACACGTAACCTAGGACGTAACAGAATGTGGTGGGAGGTCCTTGGGATAGATTCAGAATAAATGTTGGTATTTATTTATCATCTATTAGCCATTTACTTATTTTATATGCAAGAGATCTTAAAGCATAATTGGATTATTGCACCCATCGTCCTTGGCATGGGTCATTTATAGCTTCTCCTATGGTACAGAATATGGTGGAGTCATTCAGACTCACTCCCTGGGTCCAAAAAGCATCACATACTTTTTCCCCAAACCAATCAGTTTTACAAAGGAAGAAATCCTAGAATGAGGCTTCACTCAAATCATTACTTATAGTATTTGTTTATTTTTTTTTTAATTGCCAGAGAGGGACAGAGAGAGAGGAGAGATAAAGAGAGAGAGAGAGAGAGAGAGAGAGAGAGAGAGCAAGTATCCCTAATGGAGTGGTCATGCCTGCAATCCCTTCTTCATTTCTCCATCCTGTTGGGATTTTAGCACATATACACATGCGCCCACCATGTTTTCAAGTCATTGGTGCCCAGTATGCCAAGGGCCATGTGGGATCCAGCTCCTTAACCATTGCGCTCTGAAGCTGGCCCTTAAGTCATTACTTGAAATGAATTAATAAGCAAAACATGTATTCATATACCTTAACAATAGTCACCTTATAGTACCAGAGAGATTTCCATTTTGTTTTATAATTTCTTTGCATCTGAAACTCATATGTGAAAGAACACTGCTTCTAAGTTGCACTAGAAAAGAGTGGTTTTAGAAAAAAAATGGAAGTCCTCCCTTCTACTAAACAGCTGTACTCCCTGGGTCGAGGGTGCTGCCAGGTGGGTGCCCATTACCACAGTCATTTCTTGTGGAGGGTCTGGAACAGCCGCACTGCCCAGGGTGGGCTGAGTCTCCAGGCCGGCTCGCTCACCTGGTAGTGCACGAAACGCATATCTCGAGAATATAGCGCCGCAGTCCACTGGCAGCTGTGGCCCGGGTGGACAGCTTTGGCCAGCTGCTCCAGCGTCCTCTGGTGGTGGGGGTAGAACTTGTGTGCCAAGGTCAGATGCAGCTGCTTGGTGCAGGGCTTCACGGTACAGTCTGGAAAGTCAAGCAAACTTAATGATGCCAGCGGCAACTCACCTGGACAGGTAGCGTTACACGCCCGAATCTGGGGTGACGCTATATGTGGTGCTTCCTGCCTCTGCCCACTCCCTCCCGTCTCACATCTGGCCCACACTTGGCACCTCAGAGTTCATGCTGTGATGGAGGGAGCTGGACACCTGCAGAGTTCCCAAGGATAGGAAAAAGGAAGGTCTGGAGACGGGTCAGGATTGGGGGGCCTATTGATTTGCAAGCTACTTGCCAGAAATATGCAGAGCGAGCAGATTCTTTGCTCCCGAGGGGTGGTAGGGATGGGGAATGCATCACTCAGTGGCCTGGGGCTCCAGGAAACGCCTTATGCTTCACTTGTGGGATCTCAGGTTTAAACTCCCATAAGCAATAAAACTCCGTAAAACGCACAGCAGCTCTAACGTTTGCCTCACTTTGGTCAAGCAGAAAATCCTTGAGAGTGGCCCAGACTGAGTTTTTTTGTTTCATTTTGTTTGTTTTTAATTTTTGTTATAGGACATGTGACCTTGCCAGAGAAAGACAGAGAGAAGGAGGGAGGAAGAGAGAGAAGGAAAGTGAGAAAGCACCTCCCGGGGGATGGCCACACCATAATCCCTTCTCCACACTCCTCTTGGGATTTTGGGTACCTTTGCACATGCACCCAGTGTATTTTTCCAAGTCAGGGACTTGAACCATTCAGTCAGCCATGTGGGATCCAGCCACCTTAACCACCATGCTAGCTGCTGGCCTACTCAGATTTTTAGGTGACCTCTGCCCTTGTAGCCCCTGCCGCCTCCACCAGCTCCTGGTCTTCCTTGGGGGACTCTCAGGTTATAGAAATGGCCAGGATCTGATTTTAGCTGGGCTACGAATATTCTGTGTTCTGGGGAGCAGCCCAGGTTTGGAATCGGATAGACTTGGCTTATCCCCACTCTGCCTGTCTTAGCAGGGTGCCTTCGGCTGAGCACCTCCACCTGACTCAGCTTCTGTAACTCCAGGACAGCAGGAGCTGCCCACCGGGGCTGTGTCGGGAGACCATTCTCCCCCGTCATTGTCCCCCACCTGTGCTGCTGTTTCTTGGCGAGGAGCAGGACCAGCCACCACCTCAGGACAAGCCCCCTGCAAACAGGCCTGTCTTCTCCCTGGAGCATGTCAGGGAAGATTCCTGGGACCCTAGGTGCTGTCCTGCCACTGCCTTCCATGTCAGAGCTGAGCCGTCGGTGGTGCTGTGGAGCGCCAGGTCCTGAGCAAGCCCCGAGCTGCTGGCCGGGTGGAGCAGCCTGAAGCAGGAGTGTGGAGGTGGTGGGACAATTCCTTTACTGGCACATTTAGTGGTGGGAAGGAAGGTGTGTCACATGAGTCAGCATGGCCTGGGAAAGACCTGCCGCTAATTGTCACAGAGTAACATCACCTGGCATCTGAGGTGACCTCTGTGGCCTCATGGATGTTTCTCTGGAAAGGGCCAATGTGGGCAGGGGCCCTTACACCTGCCCTCACACACTCACACCCAGGACACTCGGAGCTGGTCAAGGGAGGCCCTCCTCAGGGTCAAGGTCAGGAGTGGACATGAGGCCAAGGACACTCTTGAGGAAGTGGGACTGGTCAGAAGGGAACCTGGTGGTGTGGAGCGAGGCAGAGCGGGCCCTAGTTTCACAGCTGACCACTGAGAGCTGTGTGGGTCCTGGGCTCTGGGGATAAATCTCCAGAACCTGAGGGCTTGACACACCGCAGTTTATTTTCTTGCAGTTCTGGACTCGTAAGTCTGATGTCACAGTGTCGGCAGGGCCATGACCCTTGAGGGCTCAAGGGAAGAGCCCTTGCTGGTCTCCCCCTGCTCGAGTGGCCCCTGGTGTCCCTTGGCTGCGTCCACGTCAGTTCGGGCTCTGTGTCTGTGCTCACATGGCTCCCTCTCTGTGTGTCCTCCTCTTTTCTTAGGAGGACACCAGTCCTCGGACTTAGGCTCACTCTGATCCAGTGGGACCTTATCTGCCAAGACCCTGTCTCCAAATGAAGTCACACTCTGAAGTTCACGGTGAGCCTGAATTGTCAGGGGACACTGGCCGGCCCAGCACTGTGATAGGCAGGCACTCTATCCTGTGCAGACTCAGTCTCCCCATTTTAAGACTACGCCCAGAGACTGACCTGGGAGGCAAGCACGGAAAGTCAGTGAGAAGCCTGCTCTGAGACGGGAGGCTGGTAGTTGAATAACGACGAGAACCATGTTGTCCTTTCAGAAGAAAGGACAGTAGCAAGCCATCATTTGATAAGGGAGACTAATCCACAAGGACCCAGTGACTCTATATTACCCAGCAAATATGACCACCAGACTCTCAAGACAGCCCCCAGATGACACCTGGGGTTACAACCTATCTGTGGGACCGGGCTATTTCACATGCGTCTGAGAACAGAGCAGACTGAACTCCTGGGGAGGGGCCGAGGAGTCTCCACAGGGCCCTATGGCCTGGTCAGGTCTCAGAGTCAGCAAATCATGGCACACTGAGCTCTGAGTCCTGGGAACCATGGGGGACGTCCCACAAAGCAAGCGTGGTTGTCACTGGAGGGTGAGAGCCCTTACCATTTCGTAGAGAAAGGAATTACGACTCGGGGAGTTGAAATGACTTGAGTTTGGTCTCACCAGTGTCAGAGACATTGAGAAACTCATGTCTTTTGAGCTGAGTTCAGCATGGTTTCCACTCAGCCCTAGCAGTAGCCAAATAAAGACTGGCTTTCAGAGAAAGAGTATTTTGCTAGTTTAATTTTTTTCTATTTAGTTTTTGCAATAGAGCACATGGATTATCTAGAGACAGAGCAATCACCCCTAGAGGGGATGGCCATGGTGCAATCCCTTCTTCATTCTCCTCTTAGGACTTTGGTCATACGCGCACAGGCACCTGGCGTGATTTCCAAGCCACCAGCTCTGGGACTCGAACCACTTAGTTAGGCATGTGGGATCCATGCCACCTTCTGGCCTGAATTTTGTTCATTTTCGAGGTGGGTCTGGATCATCTTTCCCTGAGAGGCCAAGGAGAGAAGACGAAACTCAGAGCTAGAAAACTGGGATAGATCATGTAGGACTTGCACTGCACCCACAGTAAGGAGGGGTGTCAGAGTGGCTGAGGGGCTGGGGAGCCCCTAGCTCCTGTGTGAACCAACCTAAGGTACGCGTAGGTGCATGCTTGTGCTTTGGACTGCCCTCTGGGACAGATTCCCAGGCAGCAGGCATAAAGCAGGTGCCCTGAGAAACCTCATTGATGTGAAGGCTTAACGACAAGACGACTCTTGGTCCTCAGATGCTACTTGCTTACATTTTGGAGGACACAGTGGCTCACCAGGAGGCCCTCATTAAACTAGTCATCCTCAGGTTAAGGCCACCTCAATGTGACTGGCTGCAAATCGAGAGGCTAGAAATGAAATAAGGAAACAGCAGTATAGCCCAGGAAAAAGCCTCGAGCAGCTATCTGACCTTTGACACTGGCCTCTGCTCTTGGTTATTGACCTCCGGCATCCACATGGATGAGCGCAGCCTAAAGCCCCAGGGCCCCCTTGCTGTTTGCTGGGCTGTAAGTCTGCAGTGGGCTGAGGTGCCTACCTGCTAAGACAGATGCCTCCGTGGCGAACAGCATGGCAAATTCCCGGATGACGTCTGCAGGGCTGTCGTCAATGAAGAAGCCGAGGTAGCTGATGGAAGAATGGAGAACCAGAGGCACAGTTGCAGGGAAGGAGCCCAGGATCCTGTCCCCAGCCCTCTTTAGAGCCTCATACAAACATTCCACCTTCTGGTCTTCACACTAAGGGAAGAGAAACAGGGCATGCATCTTCTAATGACTTGTTACGAAGTCATCTAGTAACTATTAACACTAAAACACAATGTGGCTAGTCCCTGTATGTCTGGGCTGTGGGTTTGTTCTATTCCTGGTGCTCAGATTTCTGGATAATTCAGGTAGAATTCCTTTTGGGATAGAATCTCTTTTCAGTGCCAGGTTGGAAATCCCCTTGTGTCCCCTCCCTCCACATCAGTACACCCTGAACCAGCCTCTCTCTCTCCTCCTGGGGGCCTGTGGCTTTTCTCAGAGCTGCACAATTGGGCTTCTGGAGGTTTCTAGTAGACTCCGTGGCAGCTGCAGGGCAGGCGCTGCTCCGCACCCACAGAGAGGAGTGGGGTTAGCAGGCACTGCTGACTGCCAAACCTCTGGCTGAGAACAGGCTGTGGCTTCCTTCCCCTCTCCTCTGCAGCCTCGAGACTGGCATCCCAGCCCAAGGCTCACCTCTGGCCACTCCTTTCTCCTCTGCTTTTTTCCTTCATAGGCATCTCTCTCAAATAACTCTTGGAGGAACAGATCCAACACAGACTCTGGTCCTGCCCACCCTGCCCCCTAACCCTCTGTACACAGCGCTGCTGGAGCACTCTTCCTGTGCTGCCCCCATCCTGCCACACTCCACCTCATCCTGGCAGGTGCTTTCTCCGCCACCCAGAGATGCCATCTCTGCTGCTCAAACTGACCTCCAAGGCCCTTGGGCTCTGGCCTAGTGCCCTGTGCCTGCCTCATCCATCCCTCACTCCCACTTGGGCCCTCCAGCCAGGGCCAGCTTCTGGGCTTGGTGCTATGTGGCTCTGGGTCCTGGCAGCTTCTTGGGCTTGAAGGCCTTCCTCAACTTCCCTGGCACTCCAGACCACAAGGAAACCTACCAGGAGGTGGGCAGGTCCCTCTTCCTCATTCTCCTTTCTCCTCTAGCAGCCCCATGCCCCCTCACATGCCAGTGCCTCTGTGATGCTGCTCGTTTGACAATTTTTTTTTTTTTGAGAGATTTTCACTGTAGGGCGTGTGTGCTCGCCAGACAGACAGAGAGAGACATAGAGACAGAAAGTGAGAAATCACCCCCCAGGGGGGATGGTCACGCCACAATCCCTTCTCCTCCATTCTCCTCTCGGGATCTTGGGCACACACGCGCCCGGCGTAAGTTTTAAGCCACCGGGTCCGGGACACGAACCGCAGTCGACTACGTGGGAGTCCAGCGACATAGCCATTAAGCTAACTGCTGGTTCCCTCGTTTGACAATTTTGTAAATCAGTGTGCTGGGCCTTGAGGCTTGGAAAAGCTCTACACTTGTGACCAGCCAGCCACCACGCCTGCTCCAGCTGGCCCGTCATGTGTTGGGAATCGCCCGTTCTGATTTAGGCACGTCTGCATCTCTGGGGGATGAAGAGAAGTGAGGCATCCGCCTTCCCTGCACCAGATACAAAAGGCTGTTGGGAGCACCGAGGACAAATGCTCTCTGCCTGGGGAGCTGGGAAGACTCTTTTTTGAAGGAGTTAAGTAAGTTGGGTCCAGAAGGATAACTAGGAGTTGAGCAGATGAAGACGAGTGGGGATGTAAGGGGCCAGCTCATGCGATAATTCTGGACCATTTCATTAAGAGAAATCAGTTGTATCTTATTGTTGTCTAGGTATCAGAAAAATGACTCCAGCTGCTCTGACGAGAGTTCAAGGCCTCATGCGTGGACTCACCGTGAAGAAGTCGCAGAGGGTCACGTGAGGGAAGACCTCGTGAGCTCTGTTCTTTGCACACTGACGCTTGCTCTCTCTCCAGAACTCCTGAAGTTTTTCCAGCAGAGGCCCCGTGGGGCAGAGGAAGAGGGCATACTCCTGGGGGATGGGGTCGTCCAGAGAAGGGTCATTGCAGTGACAATTCAGCCTGCAACAGAGAACAAGCCACCGTCACCTGGTCTCAGGACAATGCACAACAGTGAGGCCACGCAATAGCAATGACAGGGTGCCAGGCAACCGACAGCAGGGCAGTGAGCACAAGCCTGTGCTCAGACCCAGGCAAATCTGGTTCCAAAGCCAAAGGCAGAGGTGAAAAAGTGTCAACACTAAGACTCAAAATCTGGTCTTCACATGAGTTTTGTGGCCCAAGAAGCTTGATGGTGTTGAAAGATTTTGTAAAAGAAAAAGAAAAAATCCATTTGCATTTTATCTCAAACTTCAAATTAATGTAAAAATCAAAACCACAAAAAATTACACAAAATTTTGGTGGTTGTTATATTTCTTTTGATTCAGAAAGCTATATTAAATTAAAAAAAGACACATGTCCACAAATAGTTCATTCTCAATAATAATAAAAACAAAAATGAAAACAACCATGAGGCACCATTTTTCTCCAATGACCAAAGATAGTTTTAAAGAATAAAAGTCAAAAATGAATGAAACCTAAGGATGAATTTAAACAACTTTTATAAAGAGCAATTTGCCAATATGTATCAACAGCTTTAGCCTTTTGAAGCAGGATACTATTTCCAGAAATTTGTCCTGAAGAAAGAGCAAAATGTTTAGGCCAACTGCATGTATAAAGTGTTTATTGTAGGGTTATTTAGAATAAGAAAGGAGGGAAAACTAGATAGAGGCTAGTAAATCTGTTTATCATGTGTTCACCAGAAAGTATGACTTTGAGGAATTTCTAATAACTTGGGGAAGTGCTTGTGACGTAGTATTAACTTCAGAAAGCAGTACACCACCGGCCAGGCCTAGCCCAGGGCTTAAGGGAAGCTAGACACCGTATGGCCAAGCACACAGTCCAACATCCCAGCCTCTGAGGCCTGAAAAACATGCTGTGCGTGTGTGTGTATGTGTCTATGTGTGCGTGTGTGTGTGTGTGTGTGTGTGTGTGCGTGCACGTGTATGCCCAAGACCCCAGCAGGATGGAGAGATGAAGAAGGAGTTGCCGTGTGACCACACCCACATCCCCATTAGCGGGTGCTTTCTCTTTCTCTCTTTCTCTCTTTCTCTCTTTCTCTCTCTTGATGAGACCAGGTGCCCACTGGCAATTAGAACAGTGGCAAACAACAACAACAACAAAAATGAGCTAGAAAACAAAACTGCATACCAGCAGTTGGAAAACCACTGCATAAATACGTTCTTCTTCATTAAAAAAAAAAAAAAAAGTGGGTAGAAAATGAACCCCATTCACGTTCCTTCCCTTTCTTTTTTAGCATTAACTCCAATTGTGAATTTGCTTTGTTTCCTCTCAGGAATTTATGTAACAAATCTATAGCTAGCTCTCCAGGGTGTTTTATATAAATCATAAGCTATTATTCAAATTATGTTGCAACACACATTTTTTACTCAACAATATTTTTTTTCCAATTTATCCAATGCCAAAACATACATGAGGCCAGTCTGTGGTGTGGTGGTTAACGGGGCTCGATTCACATGGTTGACTATGTGGTTGAAGTCCCAGACCCAGCAGCTTGAGAAACAAGCCAAGCATGAGTGTGAGTGCCCAAACTCTCCAAAGAAGGGAGACAGAGGAGGGATTACTGCATGAGCTTTCTCCAGGAGGGGTGCTTTCTCACTTTCCCACTCTCTCTCTTTGTCTCTGTACCCTCTGACAAAACAAAACAAAACAACAAAAAACAAACAAACAAACAAACAAAAACCAAAAAACAAAACACGCGTGGTTAAGTTTGTTAGGGTGAAATTTTAAGGGCTGTGTAATAGTCAAAGGTATGTAACACATGTAAGATTGCATTGATACATTTTCATATCCATGAACGTTTAAATTGCTGGACGTTTAAACTATTTTCTTTCTTTGGAATTCTATACCAGTGTAATCAAGACCTTAGGACTTGTCTTTTTAGGTCCTCTGTGTTTCTCCAGGGGATGTGCTTAGATATGAACGGCTGGCTGCTTGGCTATGCTTGTCTTTGACCTTGAAAGATACGCAGCTTGCCTGTCACAGGGCAGCCAGGAAAGTGGGAGACCACCTTCTCCCACCCTCAGCAATATCTACCTTTTTTGCTCTAAGAATGTTTTTGTTTTTGTTTTTAAGAGATTTTTGCTATAGGGCATGTGTGCTTCCAGGAGAGACAGAGATTGAGAAAAAGAAAGAGAGAAATCATCCCACGGGGGGAAATGGCCATGCTGTAATCCCTTCTCCTCCATTCTCCTCTAGGAATTTTAGGTATGCACACACATGTGCCTGGTCTGTTTTAAGCTGCTGGGTCTGGGACTTGAACACTAGTAAGCCACATGAGAGTCCAGCGCCTCAACCATTATGCCATCTGCTGGCCCCAATAGTTTGCATTTCCCTGATTACTAGTGACATCAGGCCATTCTCAGCTGAGTACAAGGGATCTGCTGTCTCCTCGCTCCTTGGTGGGTCTCAGTCCTATGGGCAGGTGCTGGCCGTGGCCCTCACAGCCATTCACACTTGGTGACTGCCTTTAGAGCAGTCTGGCCCAGAGGGTTCTGAGCACTGACTTTCGTGCCATGGAGGAGTACATTCTGCTGTTGGCCTGGAGTTTTTAAAGGAGGAAGAGTACCCTGGGTATGCAAAGGCCCCCCCTTTAGCAATATCTGCTATCCTGCCATGAGGAGGGCAACTTGGTGGGGTCCATTTTTGTTGTTTCACTTTCCCTGACTAGAGAGTAAGGGGCTTCCCCTCAGGGGCAGAAAGGTGGCAGCACGCATGTCCAGGCTGGCCTGAGGTTTTTCAGGACAGATACCTGGCTTCCTAGAGCAGAAAACTGAGGCCTTAGCTGTGGGCAGCCTGCATTCCTCCAGCTGCATTCCTCCGGCTGGGACAGGCTGGAGCTGCCTGGAGCTCTCACCTGACCTAACCACCTAGTGCTTCTTCAGGTGCAAGGAACCCATGCCTCAGGAAGATTCATGACCACTGTAAATTCTCTTCCCATCAGAGGCACCAGAAAGTATGGGGACCTCTATTTGATATGGCAAAATGGCTCCTCCCCATTTATCCAGTAAATCACTTTTTTGTTTTAGTTTAATAATCAAATTAGATTAAGTAATTTTTTCTTTAATTCCTTAAATTTTATTTACTGTTATTATTATTAATTCATCAGAGAGTGAGAAAAAGAGAGGGAAAGTGAGAAAGCAAGCTGTTAGATCCAGAACTCTAACCATAGTCAGCCATGTGGGAGTCCAGTGCCTTAACCGCCATGCTACCTGCTGGTCCCTAAGTCATGTTTTTAAGTGAAAGACAACTTTGTTCAAAGTTTTCTCTCTGCTTCACTTCTCTTGGGCTGTGTGGGTGATGGGTGGGCATGGAGGTGATGGTGTTCCCCTTTCACAGGGGCCTCTGGCCTCCCCAGCAGTCACTGTGAAGAGCAGATGTCCTCAGAGCACAGCGTGGTCCAACCCAGCCATGCTCAGGTCTGCAGAGCCAGCCCCACTCACCAGTCTGAGGCTTCCTCCACGGTCTTCCTTCCCGTGGCTGCCAGAGCTTTCAGCCTATAGAAAAGCAGACAAAAGTATGCTCAGGGCGTGCCCTTCATTCTTTGAAAACAGGCCAGAGAAACAGGGTATAGCCTCCTACCCACTGGGCCTCCTGGTGTCCCCTGGTAGAAGGCTGGGCTGCTGGTCTCTGTCCTAGGGCAGCTGTCACATGGTTCCTGACAATGCTGGCCTGTCCACTTCGTTGTGCTAAGTTTCCTTCCCTAGGAATCTCCCTCCTGTTCTTGTCTTGGGGACAAGTGCTTTAGACCTGATTTCTCTGCCCGTTCCTGCAATCCATGCCTCCTCCCCAACTCTGTACCAAGCAAAACCTACACGCTGTGGATCCTGGAGCTGGCCGTGACAGGACGTGCCCTGGCTTGGATGTATGCTTTCCTGACACAGGCAGCCCTGCCCCAACATCCCTTAGTGAAATGGCGCTTTTCCTCCTCGACCTGGCTCAAATATGCCTCCTCCTCTGGGAAATGCCCTTCCCAGGCCGCCCAGGCAGCCCAGAAGTCTTGTCCTGGGTTTCCCCTTGAACAAATGCTTATCAGGTTCTTGCCATGCTTTCCTCACACCCACGTGTCTCCCCAGTGAGGCAGCCATATCCCTGAAACTGGGCCGCGGGGTATTCATCACCGGATGTATATACCTCAAATTGAATTTAGCTGAACTGGACCGACCAGAGCAGAATGGAATACGGCTCA
>NW_006160004.1:396305-403190 GCF_000334495.1 Tupaia belangeri chinensis
GAAAGAGTGGGTGTTGATGAGGGAGCTGGTTCAGCGCTACCCCAGCTGTTAACTGGGTGAATGTGATGGGACGCGGCTGCCTGAAAGTTCCAACAGGGAGGCCCGGGCATGAGCCTTATTTTGAGGTACCCAGCGTAATTGAGACATAAAACACCCTCCCCTAAAATCACTGAGTATCTGATATTTAAAGTACAGGGGATGGAGTATAAGCCACACTATGGCTTCTGTCGTAAAATAGCACAGACTCCTGTAGAGACACTGAGGGGGGTTCAAGCCCTGCCCTGCCACTCACTGCCCTCTCGGGCCTTGGCGCCCTTGTCTGCACCCGGAGGTGAGGTTAGATGAAGACGTCCTGTCTGCATTGCCCGGAGGGCACCTGGCACATGGCACTACCCTGCCCATGCCCGATTCCACTTAACCTACCCCTGGTTTGCTAGGAGTATAAGGTCGCGGCAAAGTCCTGATTCAGGGAGGAAAAGAAAGGGGTCTAGCCTCAAGTTAGTTCATCCAATGTGGTTGAGGTTTTGCTATAATGTTGAAGAAAATTTTGCCCCATCTCAGAACTGAGGTTACTCAAAGTATATTTCTTACGTATTTTTCATATTTCTCCTGAAAAGGAGCCATCTAAGAAAGCGGTTTGTTAGGACAGCTGCTCAACTCTTCCCTCTCCGAGTCAGGCACGTCCTAAGGTAACGTTCCGCATGCTGACCTTTTCCTTGGGAAAGTAGGTAAAAGTGGCCCACTTAAGCCAGCCCGACTGCATCTTGTACATCGAATCTCAGCCTGGTAGTCTTTGTCTGAGAGCTCTCTAGGAGCACCAGGGAGACACACTCCTGGATAATCAACCTGGAACCTGAAACAATGAGGAATATTCTGCTCCAGGGAACTGAAACTCGTTTTTAAAGACAAATTGCTTGATTGCACCCCTGGCTAAACCAAGCTAAAATGTAGCCTGACCTGTCCTTTTCTGCAGGTGCCACTAGCCCCCAGTTTCTCCCCTCCCCAATAAAGGCATCTGTCAGTTGGCTGAGCAGTCGAAGATACTTTTTCATGTCTCCCCAGTGTGGCCACACAGTAATAAATTCTCCTTTCCTCTCTCACCGACAACTTTGCCTCTCTGTGTCTTGTTGAGTGGCAAAGGGCTGGGACTTTGGGTCTCTAGACCAGAGAGGGATAGGGCCTGTTGTACAATAACGACTAGTGCAGTGATAGGAACAATGCTATTGTTTACCTGTTTTGTTCACTACTGGACATTTGAGAGATTTTCCCTAAGGACGACAGGCGTTTCCTGTGTATTTTAGAAATACAACGTCACTGATGTTTCTCTTAGCAGGTCTCAGCATTGAGGACTCACTGGGTTGGGAACTTTGCACGTTTGAGTGTGCAATACGTTTGAGTGTGCAATCTCACCGCACACAGGGAGATACAACCAGGCCTTCCAACGCTACAAGGTGAGGTGACCCTAGTAACAGCAGATGGCTCTTAATTGCCGGTTTCTAGGGCCCCCCATCAGCCAGCCAGAGGAGTTGGTCCTTCAAAGGTAAATATCATTTCATTTATAAAAGGCAGACAAAGAACTTCTTTTGAGACAATGTCTCACCCTGCAAGGAGCACCACTTAGACAGGAAGCCGGTGCCGTGAGACAGTGCCAGTGGCCATGAGGGTCTGCTGGGGCTCCGAGGTCCCTGGTACACACACATATGTGGCTGTACTTTGGTACTCACGCGGTGTGTGCCGGAAAGCCCATGGCCAGGAGTGGGTCGAGGAGCGAGGGCGTGCTGCGGCCCTTGAGCTTGTTGGAAACCTTCGCGTAGATCTGCGTCTCGCCTGCTGCCGCCATCTCTTCCTGCCCCAATGCAAGAGGCTGCCTGCACACTGAGAGGAGGAGATAAGGTGAGAGAGGAGAGGGAGGGGAGGCTGAGGCGGTGAAGAAAACCTCAAACCCTTTTGATCTTTCTGACAAAAGCTAGTATCCTGTTTGCCTGAGATATTGGTTTGCAGAGTCCCCTTTGCAGGGTCCTGGGTGCAGCATCCATCAGCCCTAACTGCTTCCACAGCGGGTTAGGGTCCCAAAGGTCCAGCTGAGGTTCTGCAAGTGGTCAGCACCCTTACTGCCTTGGGCAACGCTTGATAAGAATGCATGAGGGCCCGAGAGAATGGGGGAGCAAAATGGGCTTCAAAGTCAGGGATGAGGATCCTTTCACTGGGTCTCTTTGGCCACCTACCTTGAGCTACCCAATGAGAAATTAAACAGTGAGACCAGCAGTTAGCATAATGGCTATGTCGCTGGACTCCCAAGTAGTCGACCGTGGTTCGAGTCCTGAACCCGGTGGCTTCAACTCACGCCGGGCGCTGTGTGTGCGTGCCCAAGATCCCGAGAGGAGAATGGAGAAGAGATTGCGGTGTGGCCATCCCCCCTGGGGGGTGATTTCTCACTTTCTTTCTCTCTGTCTCTCTATGTCTTCCTGGTGAGCGCAAGCGCCCTATAGCAAAAATCTCTCCAAAAAAAAAATATATAGAAATTAAACAGTAGTATATATATGCTGGCCCTGTGTGCTCTAAAATTTCATGGCTCTTTTGATTTATTGACTTTTGTTTAATTTCAAAAACTTTTAAAGTGTACCATGTATAATGAATCATACATGTACAGCTCAAGGAATTTCCATAAGGGCAGCACATACACTTAACGCCTACAGGACCAGCAATAAAGCAGTGACCTGCAGCCAGGGGAGTTTTGCACCTCCTCCTCCAAGGGAACATAGCAGTTTTTGGTAGTCATGCTGTGGGGGATGGGAGAGTTGTGCTACTGACACCTAGTGGGTAGGGGCAGGAGTGCCACAGCACACAGGACAGCCTCCACACCAAAAACTGATCTGGCCCAAAATGTCAATAATGTCCCAGTAGGGAAATTCAGCTCTAGAACATTCCCAGAGCCTCAGAAGCACCGTTGCCCCAGCCTATCCGCTCTCCCCTGCAGAGGTAACTGCTGTACTCGCTTGTACACTAACTGCCTGCTTTTGAGCCTCAAATGAACAGCAGCACACAACATGTGCTCTTTCCTGTCTAATTTTTTTTGCTCAAAATTATCTTTGTAAAATGTATCCATGGCCCAGCCAGGTGTGTGGTGGTTAATGTGGCTGAATTCCACTTAGCACACTGAATGGTTCAAGTCCTGGACCTGAAAAACATTACCAGGTGCATGCGTGTGCAAAATCCCAAGAGGAGAATGAACAAGAATGGATTGTAGCATGGCCATCCCCCCTCGGGGTGTGTTTTTCTCTCTCTCTCTGGCAAGTGCCCATGCCCTATAGGAAAACTGATTAAATAATAAGTACCCACACTACTGATCATAGTCATAGTTCCCTCACTGGCCTTGATGTGTAGTGTTCTATGAAATAAGTATCCCCCAGGTCATCTATCCATTTCCCTGCTGGCGTTCATCTGGGCGTTTCTCAGTAGCTGGACTATTATGCATAGCAGTGCTGAGGACTTCTTGTGGATGTGTTTTAGGTCCTGCACATGCGTCTCTGTTTCCTATGTGTCTAGGCGTGGGATTGCTGGGTGTAGGCCGTGTGTGTGCTGTGCTGGCCACTGCCAAGCAGTTTTACAAAGCAGGCGCACCCCTTGCCCTCTCCCCAGCTGCGGATGGGATTGCCAGCGACTTTACATCCTGCCCACTTGATATTATCAGTCTCTTCAGTTTTCGTCACTCTGGTGAGCATGCAGTGGTATCTCACCGCAGTTCTAATTTGCATTTCTCTAAAGGATAATGATATTGAGCATCATCTGACAGGCTTATTGGCCATTTGAATATCTTCTTTGGGGAAGTGCCTATTCTGATTTTCTGCTCCTTCTTTTTTTTTTTTTTCATTGAGTTGCTTGTTTTTTCTTATCAAATTTTGGGAACTCTGCTTAAAGTTTTCAGCACCCTGTTCAAGAACTTGCTGTTAATCTAACAGTGATGAAGAAAATTTTCTGTGTTTTGTTCTAGAAGTTTTATTGCTTTTACTGTTGATACTTAACTTTATGATACATTCGAATTAATTTTGTGTATGTGTGAGGTAGGGGTAAAGTTTCATTTATTTTTCCATTAAAAAGGCCATGCTTTGCCTGGTGAATTGCAGTGCAAGTTTATTGTAAGTTGGGTGACCGTAATTGTTTAGTTTGTCTCTGACTATTGTGTTCTCTTGTTCAGTTTGCTATCCTTGGCTCATTCCACATTGATTTAAAACTATGATGTTAAGCCCTCTAGTTTTGTCTTCTTCAAGAACATCTCAGCTCTTCTAGGCCCTTCGCTTTTCTACATTAATTTAAAAGTCAGGTTGCCCTTGGGTAGTGCAGAAAGATTCATATACAGTCAATTCATTTTCAACAAAGAGCCAATGTAAGTAAGTGGGAGAAATGATAATGCTTTTAGTAAACGGTGCTGGGAAACTGCTTGTTGATAAGGGAAAAAATGAACCACAGTCTTTATCTCACACCACACACACAAATTAACTCAAAATGTAAAAGTTAAAATGATAAAACTTCTGAGAGAAACCCTAGTCGAAAAATCTTTGCTATGTCAGAGTTTGCAAAGCTTTCTTAGGACACAAAAATGCATGAAGCATGGAAGAAAACGTTTGATAAATTGAACTTCATCAGAATTGAAAACTTCTGCTTTTTGAAAGACACTATAAAGAAAATAAAAAGGCAAGCATGACTGTACCACCATACATATGCCTGACAAAAGACTAGTATCTGGGATAGACAGAGCACATCACATAACCTTATAATCAATAAGAAGAAGACTAACATTTAGTTTAAAAATGGGCAGCATATGTCTGAATGTACACTTGGTGAAAGAAGAAGCATGCAAAAAAGGGCACATGCACTTGGCAGAAAGAGAGATAAGAGACAGAGAGAAAGACAGAGAGAGAAAGTGACCCCCAATGGGGCATGGTCATACCACAGTTCCTCCTCCTCCCTTTCTCCATTCTGCTATGATTTGAGGCATGTGCCTGGTATGCTTTTAAAATCTCTGGAGTCATATTCAAGCCACAGTTGGCCATGGGGGACTCTGGTTCCCTTAACTACTAGGCTATTGGGCCAGCCCTACAAAGTTGTTTTTTTTTTTTTTGTTTTTTTTTTTTTTTTTTTTTTTTTTTTAGTGGGCGGGGGCCGCTCAGACAGATAGAGTGCGCTCTCCAGACAGATAGAGAGAGACATAGAGACAGAAAGCGAGAAATCACCCCCTGAGGGGATGGCCATGCCGCAATCCCTTCTCCTCCATTCTCCTCTCGGGATCTTGGGCACGCATGCACACGTGCTCCGTGTGAGTTTTAAGCCACCAGGTCCGGGACGCGAACCGTGGTTGACTACATGGGAGTCCAGCAACATAACCATTACGCTAACTGCTGGTCCCCAAACTACATTTTTAAAATAATTTCCATGTTCAATTGTTTGTTGTTAATGTTTAGAAATATAATTAATTTTAATATATTGACTTCATGTCTAATGATCTCGCTAAGTTTACTAAATTCTAAAATACTGTATATTCTTGTTTGTTTGTTTGTTTATATTTTTTTTGCCATAGGGCCCATATGCTTATCTGAGAGGGACAGAAGGAAAGAGGGAGAGAGAAGGAAAGTGAGAAATCTCCCAGGGGGGATGGCCATGCCATAATCCCTTCTCTTCCATTCTCCTCCAAGGATTTGGTCATGCACACACATGCACCCAGTGGGATTTTCAAGCTGGTGGGTGTGAGACTTGAACTATGAAGTCATCCATGTGAGAGCCAGTATCTTAACTTCCATGCCACCTGGCATGGAGGGTATACAACAAAAAATCAAGCATTACAATTTATCACGTTAACTGCATAAAGGAGAAAAATAAAATAATCTCAACATCTGCAGAAAAGGCATTTTATAAAATTAAAATATCCATGAAGCAATTTAAAAAACACCCCAGCAAATCACAGGTAAGAAGAAATACATTTACTCTAATAAAAGATATTATAATGGTTAATTTTGTGTCACCTTGACTGGGTCACAGACTGTCCATCTATTTGATCAAACATTACTCTCAGTATTTCTGTGAGAGTGTTTGTAGATGTCGTTAATATTTGAATCAGTAAACTTATGCTGGGCATGTGTGCATGCGTGCCCAAGATCCTGGGAAGAGCATGGAGTGAAAGGCCATCTAGCCCTTCTTTTGACTTTTAATGTACACAGTTCTGTAATCTTCAAATAGTGAGCTTTTCTCTTCCTTTGTAATCTTTATAAACTTTAATTTTTCTTGCCATATTATCCAAGCAAACAGGAAAAACAATAGATTTTATTGGTAAATATGTATATACTAGCCAGAGTTTTGTACTTTATATATATAGTTCTATTTCTGTACATATATATAATTTTATTATATATGTACACAGTTCTGTAATCTTCAAATAGTGAGCTTTTCTCTTCCTTTGTAATCTTTATAAACTTTAATTTTTCTTGCCATATTATCCAAGCAAACAGGAAAAACAATAGATTTTATTGGTAAATATGTATATACTAGCCAGAGTTTTGTACTTTATATATATAGTTCTATTTCTGTACATATATATAATTTTATTATATATGTAATTATATATTATATATGAAATGATATATGATTATATATGTATAATTATATATGTATTTATAATTTTTTTCCATCTAGTGTATGCTGTTTGTTTGTTTTAAGGGATTATGGAGGATGATAACTCCCAAGGCTGTAGTTGGCAAATTGGAGATGGAAGAACCAGTCGGGTAGATCAAAGTTGAAGGTCAGCAGTTTCAAGACCCACGAAAAGCTGATATTTCTGTTAAAGCCCAAAGGCAGGAAAAAGCTGGTGTCCCAGTTCAAGATAGTCAGTCAGCA
>NW_006160004.1:403289-418865 GCF_000334495.1 Tupaia belangeri chinensis
TTCGGTGTGTGTGCTCACCAGAGAGAGAGAGAGAGACAGTGAGAGAGAAAGTGAGGAGTCACCCCCATCCCCAAGAGGGATGGCCATGCCACAGTCCCTTTCACTCCATTCTCTTCCCAGGATCTTGGGCACGCATGCACACACACCTGGCATGAGTTTACTGATTCAAATATTAATGATATCTACAAACACTCTCACAGAAATACTGAGAATAATGGGCTTTTTTTTGTTTTTTTTGAGAGGTTTTCGCTAGAGGGCACGTGCGCTCGCCAGAAAGACAGAGAGAGACAGAGATAGAAAGCGAGAAATCACCCCCCGGGGGGATGGCCACGCTGCAATCCCTTCTCCTCCATTCTCCTCTTGGGATCTTGGGCATGCACGCACACGCGCCTGGCGTGAGTTTTAAGCCACCGGGTCCAGGACTTGAACCGCGGTCGACTACATGGGAGTCCAGCGACATAGCCATTACGCCAATTGCTGGTCCCCCTGAGAATAATGTTTGACCAAACAGACGGACAATCTGTGACCCAGACAGGGTGACACAAAATTAACCATTATAGTATCTTTTATCAGAGTAAATGCATTTCATCTTACTTGTGATTTGCTGGGTTGTTTTAAAAAATTAATTAATGGATATTTTAATTTTATAAAATGCCTTTTCTGCATCTGTTGAGATGATTGTATTTTTTCCCCTTCTTTATGCAGTTAATGTAATAAATTGAACTGCTTGATTTATGATGTTTTCTGAGATTGACCTTTTTTGGTTATAATATGCTATCCTTTTCAAAAATGTATTTTGGGATTCGATGTCTAGTTGTTTAGAATCTGCATCAGTGTTTGTAAATTGGCTTCGCCTTTATTTTTCTCTTTTGTAATGTCTTTGTCAGGCCTTAGTGTTAGAGTGGGAACCAGCTTGACTAACTTATTTTGGGGGGCTTTCAGATTGAGCACTTAATTCTAAAATTGTGTAGATTCTTTTAGGTTTTCTGTGTATATTCTCTCAGGAACTCTCTCAGTCCCAGGCAAATCAGGACTGTTGGTCACTTAAATATCAGCATTTGACTGACCTGAAACAATGAGTTGAGAAGTATTTGTTTTTAATTTGAACTTCTGTAAGGTTGGTACAATTTTTGTCTTAAACATTTGAAAGATTGATCAGTGAATCTGTGTCTAAAATTTTCTTGTTGGAAAGTTTTAAATTATAAACTTTATTTAATAGATGTAAATGTATTCTCTGTGTTTCTGTTTTATTAAATTGATTTTTAAAGAAATTTGCACATTTTATCTAAGTTGTAAAATTTTCTAGCATAGAGTTGCCAGGTCTTCTTTGTTTCTTTTTAGTTTTGTTACATAATGTTCTGTGCAGAGATCTTGAAATATTTATTAGATTATTCTTATGTGTTTCATCATTTTTAATGCCAGTATAGATTGTATCATTTAATCTATTTATGAATATAGTCTTTGTTGCTGGTTAATTAAATATCATTGATTTTACATTGACTTTATATCCCAAAGTCTCTCTTGATCTACTTATTGGTTCTAATAATCTATCTTTAGAATTGTAAACATACTCTATGTACAAAAACTAGTTTTGTCTGTGAATGATAATTGTATTTTTTTCTCAACAGTCCTGACTTTCTTTTAAAATTTCTTCCTCTCTCTCTCCTTCATTCCTCCTTCTCTCCCAATTTTCTTTTCTCCCTCCCTCCCTTCCTTCCCCCTTTCCTCTATTCCTTCTTTCCTCTTCCTTCTTTTTCTTTTATTTTTCTATTTTACTTGTTTGGGGCTTTATTGCACTAGTTTGAACCCCGAATAAATGTGAAATATATGTGGTAATACTGCTCCTTCTTGTTCTTTTTTTTATTTTTTTTTATTTTTAAGAGAGATACTTTTGCTATAGGACACCTATGCTTGCTGGAGAGAGAGAGACAAAGTGAGAAATCATCCCCCCTGAGGGGCAGGCCATGCTAAAATCCCTTCTCCTTATTTCCTTTTGGGATTTTGGGCACACATGTACACTCATCCCATGTGAGTTTTAAGTCACCAAGTCCGGGACTCAAACTGCAGTTGATTATGTGGGTCTCCTTGTATCGTTCTTCATCTCAGAGGGAAGTTTCAATGGTTCACCTTCAACTATGAGCTCATTTTATTTTTTATAATATTCCTTTTGCCTTTTTGTTGTCTATTTTTAAGGTGACTATAGTATTTTGATAAATTTACGCATAGTAAAATGGTTACTATAGTCAAACAAATGAACACATCCATATCCATCATCTCACATAAAACCTGTTTTTCTTTTTGTTCTTTGTGTGTGTGTGCATGCATGCATGTGTGTGTGATAACAGTACTTAAAACCTGCCTTCAGTAGATTGCCAGTATTCACTACAACTGTGTGCTCTTGTTGTTCCTTAAATCTCTAGACTTACTCATCCTACATAGCTGCAACTTTGTGCCCTTTAACCTTCATCTCCCCATTTCCTCTCCTCCCTGGCCCCACCCCGATAACCACCATTGTACTCTCTATCTGCGTACTTGACGTTTTTGGTCAAGTTCTCATACCTGTGAGTGGATGCAGTATTTGTCTTTCTTTACCTGACTCATTTCGCTCAGCAGAAGGGCCTTCTAGATTCATTGTCCTTTTCCTTTGAGGAATTCAAAAGACGGAATTATTTTGTTACTAAATAATTTATCTTGAAAGTTTAAAAATAAACAAATCTTATTACTCTGGATGGGGGGAAGGAATTTGGGGATCTGAAACATAGCCTTTTCTTAAGGATAACAGCCTTTTCTAAATAACAAACCTGTTTTTGAGCAATTGTGTTCATGATTATAACATATTAAAACATAAAATATTTCTACTCATTTCTCTTAAAGTCAAGAAGAATTTATTTGTAGAAGCCAGGAAATACTCTATTCAGTTTAAGCTCTTCATCTTAAATCAAAAAATTATCTTCCTAGCTCAACAGTGAAAAGCCTAGACCTTCTTGATGGACAGCTTCTCCCTTTGCTGGGGAGACTTGGAACGTGCCTGTAATTCTAACTGTGTGTGACAGTCACCAGAGCTTCACAGTGTTCCCAGGAGGCCATCGGGTAGGATACCAGCTCTCGTACCTCTAAGCCTGTGAGCTCAGGACATTGGCTTAACGAATGCCACACACCAGCCCCAAGTATGTATGTTCCTCTGGTTCTTAAACACCTCCTTTTGTACTCAGTGGAGCTGAGTTTTAAGTAAACCTTCCCAGAGGGCACTTTATAGTGAAGAGCCACCCTGAGAGGACTTCTACCTGTCCCATCAAAGCTGGCTTAACCCCTGACCTGCATTTGACCCAAGTGTTAACCTGCCTCCTGGCTGCTCTTGGTTCTCTGCATGTCTGCCCGCTGTTATCTGCCCATTTGGGTTTTTAATCAACACATCGGTGTATATGGTCCCCCATGGCACATTGCTGGGTATGGGTTTGTGAATACGAATGCATTCTAGCTCTGTCCTCTCAGTCTTACTCCAGTGGGAGCGATCTCTGTAACACAAGGGCAAAGAAAGGAAGGATGAAGTGCTGGACTCGCTGTCATTTTCTTGGGGTGAGGGGTGCAGTTAGGACAGGGATGAAGCTGAGTGCCCAAGCTTGAAGGGTACCTTGTGAGAAATCCAGAGACAGGAGTAGGTGTGTGGGCAGGTCCAGGAGGTGGAAACGCCAGGCCAGATGGAGTCATGATTGCTTGGATATGCTTCTTTGGTTATTGCCATCAACAAACCCTATCTTCAAAATAGGTCCCAGTCCAGCCAGTTCTCACTGTTGGTTATCACCTGTGCCCCATGCAAGTCGTGCCCTGCAGCAGCCTCCTAGGGCTCTCTGTGCCCCCCCCACCCTGCCAGCCCATGCACCGAGGGTCCACCCTGACTGCCCTGCGCAGACTCTCATGGCTTTCTAATACACGGACAGCAGCCCAGGGTTTTCCCAATACAGCCAGACCCCCGTGTCTGCTCATCAGACTCACCAACCTCATCTCCCACCACTCTCTCTTCATCGCTCTGCAGCTTTTGGGCCCCCTGGATGTTTCTCAGACACCCCAGCACATCCTGTCTTCTGCGCCTTTGTGTGATGGCCTCTTTGCTCAGAATCACCCTCCCGCCCCCCACTTACTTCATCTCATCACCAAGGTCTCAGCAAAATTGTCACTTCTCCCTGTCCCCATCTTTCTGTAACTCTCACCCAGCCTGATCTCTTCCTAATGCTTATCATTACCTAAGGCCACAAGTGTCCCTTTCTGTCTAGACCCCTGGCTCATGGCATATACTCCATGAATGTACAAGGGCATGGTTCACCAGCTAGGTCTGCTCCTCCTAATGAACATGGTCAATTTCCTCTTTTTGTCTGCAGAGCAGCTTCAGGACTAGACCCAGGGCCTTAGTCACTGGGGTAGACATCCCCAGGAAAGCATTCTCTGCCCTTCTTGCTGGCTGCTAGCTCAGCACTGGGCAGGGCCTGTTGATCTTTTAGGTAAAAAGAGTGTCGTAGTTCCAAGGACTCTCTTAAGTGAAGTCTCTGAGAAGTTTGCTTACCTTACTTACTAATTAAAGGGAAGCCATGTTTCCCCCCCTCCCTGCTCTTTGTAGCCATACCACCAAGGGCTACTTGATAGTCCCCTCCAGATTGGGTTACACGGGCACCTGAGATAATGCCATTTGCTACGATGATTGAGTCGACAAGGCTGAGTGACTTGGTGCAAATATTTCCCGATGGGACTAACCCTTTGGCAGCCTGCTTACCATCACTCTGGTTTTGATAATGAAAAAGGAAATTATTTCTGCTTTTCATGATGGCGGCTCCAGAAATGGTGAGTTATGTGGGCATGGGGAGGGAAGGTGCTTCTCAGTCTTTCTCCATGTTGTATGGACCGATAACCGTGGCCTGTTCAGGAGGGGACTTTCTCACCCAGGTTCGCTCTTGCAGGAAGTGTCCTTCCATTTATTCTTACTCTGTGTATAAAGGTAAACTATGTTGTTTACCACACACTAACAGTAAGCAGAAGTATCAGTAAGAACCAAAGCCAAAAATGGACTGCAAGTAAACTTACTAGCTTTCCTAGCTGTTCTTCAGAGCTGTGATAGGAAGGTAGTAAACAGCCTCAGTGCATAGCTCTCACTCAGGTTTCACAGGACTGTGAGACAGTTTGAAACTGCTTGCTAGTTCCCTTTGGAATTCCACTGTTAGAACCGGCAGCCAGAAGGAAATACAATGGGATGCTCTGGGTCCCTGTGTAAGTGCTCACTGGAGCCTCTGTAGGGTGTAGTGTAGGAGGATGCAGGCTCTAGGGAGCCCCTGCCATTCTCTGGCTTCCTCTGCATTTCAAAGTTCCAGGGAATGGCTGTGGGAGGCCTCTTTCTGGCCTCTTTGGCATCGCAATGAGTGGAATTCTCCGGTAGCAAACAGTTCCAGGTTGTGCCTGTGCACGTCAGGGGCCCCCAGCCAGTCGCTGCGGCGGGGGAGAACTGGGCACATGGCGTGCTCGGATACCTTTATCCTTAAGTGGGTCATGCCCGTGTGAGCTTGGGAAGAGCTGTGTTTATGGGAAGCTACTGACACTGGGGCCGAGTGCTCCTCCCCGGGTGCCGTCTACATTTGGGGAACATGGAAGTGAGGTGAGTATGGAAACTCCTTGTGTTTCTGGCAGATGTGTCTGTGCACAGACAGAGCGCCGAGCGTATGCTGGACAGACCAAAAACAATCTTGGGAAGTCCTTTGAAAGTAATCTGAAGAGTCAGGATACAGTAACTTGTAAATAGCAAAGGGGCATATTTCTAAAAGGATACTATGGAATCTCTTTTAAGATTGGTTAAACAATGAGGAAGTGAGTATTTTAGTGAAATTAAGTTAGTTCTACCACTAGCACTGGCGTTTCTGGTGTCTGTAGTGGTCAGAAAAAACTGTGTTCTTGAGAGACCAGCGTTTCCGACCAACTGGTACTAAATGCACTTTATGTGGATTGTCCGCTTCCGGAGACTGAGACTAGGACAAAGATGCACCTGATGCTAATGCTATGAAGGGGAAACAAACGCTTTCTGTTCTTTCTTGGCAAAGGAGGTGGAGGTGGAGGTGGAGCCGAATCTCAGAGGCCCTGAAATAGTCACCATGGGGGAAAATGACCCACCTGCAGCTGAAGCCCCCTTCTCCTTCCGATCACTTTTCGGCCTTGACGATTTGAAAATAAGTCCTGTTGTACCAGGTAGGTAAGACCAGGTGGGACTCTGTGACTGCTGCCCCGCCCGTGTTTAGATGGCAAATGTGGCCGTTGGCTGCCTGGGGGACATCTGCCCAGATGCTCAGGGCTTCCTTAGCCGTTCAGGACCCCAGAGAGAGGGGCACTGGGGAGAGGTCATTGTGCTCAGCCCCTTGCCAGTTCCTTAGAGACAGGAATTTGTTCTCTGGTTGGAGATTTTCAGAGGTTGGGGCTCCGTAGCTGTTCTGGAGGAGGTAAGATTTTAGCCTGGAAATCTCTGAGCCTTCCGAGAAGTCCTAGGAACCAGAGGCTACTAGCCTTCCCAGAAAACTGAAAACAAGTGCGATGTTACTAAAGGTATTAGATGCCTAGATTAAGATCAATGGCCGGTAGGTGACATAGCCATTTCTGGCAACTAAAGGGAGAGAATTTGGTTTTGTTAATAAGCTGCAAATTCTTGATAAAAACAGTCCACTCCATAGTAGGATAGGTCTTCCAAACGCTCATGAAAAATGCATATTATGACATCACTTTGCATGGACTTCAAAATTTTTCTGTACCAAAATAAACTCTTACTTGAATTCCATTTTCCCACAAACTTCTTTAAGTCCCCTTGCACCTAGACAGCTAGGGTCTCTTTGTCAAGAGCTTATCAGGACTCGTCAAAGTGAGCTGTGGGCTTGTTGGTCCCTGAAGCTGGCAGGTGCAGACGGAATCCAGATCCCTTGGGCTGGGGAGAGCACCATGTAGCTCTGGCTGAGGTACCAGAAAGCACTGGAGGAGGGGAGGTGGCTACCCTAATGACTCCTTTTAAAACATCTGGACAACTGCATGGAGGAAGTACAGGAAGGAGGTGAAGTGGGATAAAGGGTTTCAAGTAAGTGAATCCTGTCTGCCACGATGATTGAGTCATATAAACTACAAGACAGACAGTTTATTAATGTGGCTCAAAAGTTAGCGTAAGTGTAAATGAAAGGAAAATAAATATTCTGCGACCATCTGACCTCTCCCCACACCTACCTGGCTTCAATGTCTGCTTTCATTCTCTTCTCTTTTTTTTGGAGAGGTTTTCACAATAGGGTGCGTGCGCTTGCCAGACAGACAGACAGAGACAGAGAGACAGAAAGCGAGAAATCACCCCCAGGGGGGATGGTCACGCCGCAATCCCTTCTCCTCCATTCTCCTCTCGGGATCTTGGGCATGCACGCACACACATGCGCCTGGCGTGAGTTTTAAGCCACCGGGTCCAGGACACGAACCGCGGTCGACTATGTGGGAGTCCAGCGACATAACCATTACGCTACTGCTGGTTCCCTCATTCTCTTCTTGCCCTTGCCTGTAAGAATGAATTCACACACAGAGCAGATGAGTGCAGTGTCCCCAAGTACTCCGGTTTTTATCAATTCCTTCTCTATGGCTTCCCAACCTTCCATCAGGTAACTGTGAGATTCACATAGCCTCTCGATCTTCGTGTGACCTTAATTGCTCTGAAAAGTTTTATAATAGAAATTATATACACACACACACACACACACACACACAAACACACACATAGCCTTAGATTCCTTTCTGTTAATTTTTAATTTCTTTATGATAAAGAACTTTTAGAACTTTTCTTTTTAAATAAGGCAATGTACTGTTCATTATAGAAATAGTTTATCAAAAAGATTTTTTAAAATTACCCACAATCAGAGACAGCAGGTGGTGTAATGGTTAAGGAGCTGGACTCCCACAAGGCTGACTGCTGTTTGAGTCGCAGCCCCAGCAGGTTGAAAACCACAGCAGGTGTGTGTGTGCGCATGCATGCCCCAAATCCCAAGAGGACAGTGGAAGAGAAGGGATTGCAACATGGCTGTCCCTTCTGGGGGTGATTTCTCACTTTCTCTCTCTCCAGCAAGTGTACATGCTCTATGGCAAACAAACAAACAAGCAAAATTAGCCATGACTGCTCTTACTCTCTAAGAGGTAATCCTACTAACAGTTTGTTATTGAATGTCTTGCTTTCTTCTATTTATATTTCCCTTTGAAAGTGACATTAACTATTCACTGTAAAGCTTTTTAAAAACCTTAACAATATCATATTCATCTTTTCAAGAGGCTAAATAGTTAAATATCTCTCAGACACTGACCAACTATGGCTCATAGGCCAAATCAGCCCTCCCATCTGTTTTTGTCAGTGAAGTTTAATTGGAACGCAGACATACTCATTTGCTCACGTGTGTCTATGGTTGTTCTCATGCTGTCACAGAAGAGTCGAGTAGCTGGGTGAGGACATATGGTCCCCAAAGTGTAAAGTGTTTACCGTTTGGTCCTTTACAGAAGAAGTTTGCTGTCACTTTTTCTCTTTTATATTATGTCTTAAGTATTCCAATTTATGCGTATGTAATTTGCTATTTCACCATTTCCTTTTTGTTGGTTATTTAGGCTGTTTCCCATGCAACGATATGGTAATCGGCACTCCACTAAGTGTCATTAAAGGCAGAAATTTGTGTGCATCTATGATGACATGTTAGAATATGTTGCTAGGGGACCAGCAGTCGGCGTAATGGCTATGCCACTGGACTCCCATTTAGTTGACTGTGGTTTGAGTCCCGGATCCGGTGGCTTAAATTCACATCGGGCATGTGTGCGTGCATGCCCAAGATCTCAAGAGGAGAACAGAGGAAAAGGGATTGCGGTGTGGCCATCTCCCTTGGGGGGTGATTTCTCGCTTTCTGTCTCTCTGTCTCTCTCTATCTTTCTGGTGAGTGCATGTGCCCTATAGCAAAAACCTCTAAAAAAAAAAAAAAGAATATATTGCTAGAAGTGGACTTACTAGGTCAAAAACCTCATCCATTTTTAAGCTTTCTGTTCCATGTTTCCAATTTTACACAGTTGGAAAGTTTGCATCATTTAGCCCCCTATTGACCGTAAGTGAGGGTTCATTTTCTTTCACTTTGGACAGCGGCGGCCATAATAAGTCATGGTGATGATATATAGTTATGTCTGTGTCTGTTGGTTGCATGTTCCTTTTTTAATTTCCAGAGAAGTTGAATGTTGTTTTTTTCATGCATGTTTATTGTTTGCACTTTTTCTTTGGAGAGATACTACACATTTTGCTTTTTATTCCAGGCGTGTCCTCAAAGACAGACCAGAGAGGAGAGGGGGAGGCCGTGTGGGCCCCAAAGGGTAACATGGTGAATGGGTAGGAGGTGAACCTAAACTGATAGACAGTTTCTAATAGTTCATCTTTGATTCTACATACAGAGTCATTTCCCAAATAGAACTTGGATCCAGAACAGCTGGAATGATAAGAGATCATTTTTCGGGTTCTTGCCAAATTTCAGATGTAGAGTAGAGGGTGGGAATCTCAGTTGTTGATTCGGTGCAGGCTAAATGGGGTATGGTCGCACCACAATCTCTTTTTCTCCATCTTCCCACTCAGTCAGGATTCTGAGTGTACATACACATGCATGTTTTTCAAGACACCAGGGCCAGGATTCAAACTGCTCAGTCAGCTATGTGAGACCTGGCTCCTTTAACGACTAGGCCATGGGGTAGGCGCTATAATCACACTCTTTATTACCAGAAAGTTAATCAGTGGGTTCCAAAGACATAATCCTATGCTCAGTGTGTCCAAGACTAGGAGAAGAGGCAGGGCACTAGTCTCTGCCCTGAGCAGTTGTGGGCCCTTGGCCATTCTGTCCTTCCTGGATTCGAAACTTCCATATTTTTTGCAAAGACAACTTTGGTGTAGATGTATTTTTAGGACTGAGGGGATCATTTAGGTGAAATGGCCTGTTCTTGAGAGGAAAGGTTCTGATTGTTCAGAGAGGTTTGCACTCCTGAGTATCTTAGGAATCTTTGTATCATCTCTTCCACCGAATCTGCCTGGTCCTGTGGGCAGGAACTGTGAAGGGTCTATTTGCAAGCTACCAAGTTAGCCTATCATCATGCCATGAATGCTGGCAGAACTCCTGGCCACTTGTGGTGGCACAGCAATAACACAACATTCTGTAGTGCCAAGACCACATGGTAATGTCCCAGGGCTGTGTCCTGGGGTCTTTTGGATCCTGACTGTCCAAGACTGGGAGTGGATGGCAACATGAACGCCCTACTGAGAGTGTTTCTTTCTCTTTCTCTCTTTCTATCTCCCTCGCTTACGGAATAAATAAATAAAAATAAACTTTTTAAAAAAAGAAAATAAAGAAGACACAAGGCTCCTGGATCAGAGACAAATAACTCTATTCCTCACGGCACTGCAGACAGTGTGAGTCTCATGTTGGTGCCGGTCACCCTTGCCTTCTAAGTCTCATGATAGAATGGGGCAGCCCAGGTCGTGGGCAGCACATGCAGGCATTCATATCACAGCTGAGGAACCCAGAATTAAGGGAACCCCCATTGTCATAACAGGCTGCAAACAAATCTGTGTGAATTTTGCTCTGGAAGAAGATATTCTATTTACTAAATCAGACAGTAAACTAACCTGTCCTTTGCACTGGAGGAAGACACTGTATTTTCTAAAGCTTGCTCTATATACATCCTTGAAGAGAGTCTGGAACAAAGTCAAACAGTGTCTCTGTGGACAGGACCATGGAGAATGGTTTGCCAATGCCCCATTCTCGGAACCTCTCTGGGAGACCCTGGCACTCCCTCTTCCTGCAAGTGCCCACCCAGGTTTGCATGCCTCCCTCTTCTGTTGGGAAACATCCTTGGGAGGCAGAGCTCTGCATCCCTTGATACTAATGTCCCGGGGTGGCTGAAACAAGATAGCAAAACCTGGGTGGCTTAGAACAACAGGAAGCTCCTCTCTCAGTCTGGAGGTCAGAAGCCTGAAACCCTAGGTGTCCTCAGGGCCATGCTCTCCCTGAAGCCTAG
This sequence comes from Tupaia belangeri chinensis, assembly GCF_000334495.1. Classification (NCBI taxonomy): domain Eukaryota; kingdom Metazoa; phylum Chordata; class Mammalia; order Scandentia; family Tupaiidae; genus Tupaia; species Tupaia belangeri. The sequence continues at coordinate 414,363 of NW_006160004.1, forward strand.
AAGGGATCCCTCCTCACCTCTTCCCAGCCTCTGGTGGTTTGTCAACAACTGTGGTCATCCCATGGCTTATGGATACATTACCCAGTCTGCCTTCATCGCCATGTGGCCGTCTTCTCCCTGCGTCTCTCCTTCTCCTCTTTTCTCTAGACATACTTGTCTCTGTATCATAATTTCCCTTTTTTATAAGGGCTCCAGTCATGTTAGAGTGGGAGCTGGCATGTTAACTTAGTTTCTCCATAAAGACCTTGCCTCCAAATAAGGTGACATTCCAAGGTACTGGGAGGAGGACTCTAGCATGTCTTTTGAAGGATACTGTTTAACCCATAGCACTGTCCTCTAAGCCAAGAAGCACAAATCTGGGGCAGGATTGAGAGGGTAGGCCTTAACTTCAGAATGTGTCCCTTGACAGGTGGACTTTCTTTAACTAAGGCAACTTTCTTAAGGCTGGGACTATTGCTGTGAAGAGGAGGGGGACACGGTGCTACCTTTTCATTTCCTATTACTCAGAATTGGTGCTCTGTGGCTCTCCGTTCTGCCCCCTCTTTTCGGTTTTCAGATGCAGACGCAGTTGCTGCACAGATCCTCTCCCTGCTGCCACTGAAGTTTTTCCCAATCATCGTTATTGGGGTCATTGCCTTGATACTAGCACTGGCCATTGGTCTGGGCGGTGAGTACGATTCATTATTCAGGAGCTCTCAGATACCTAGCTGAGTACTTAAACTTGCATGAGCTTCCCCTCCTGCTAGCCTTTCGCTTCCACCTGTCCTTAATTACTGGAACAAACATCTTTTGGTTTGCTGACTTCACCCACGGGAATGGAAAGCCAATCTGGGGTCCAGCAGGGGCTGTTGGCCACGCTTAGGGCTTTGTCACCAAGGAACCTGCCCAACTCAAAATGTCCAAAGGCAGCTGATGAAATAGAATCCTGGGGATGGGGCGGAGAAGACAAAGAGGCCCATTCATGTGATGCCAGGCACACTGGTTATTTTTTTCATAAGGTGTATGTGGCTCTTGGGAAATGGGTCTCTTGGATGGAGGGTCCCTGACAGGGAATGATTTCTCATTTTCTCTCTCAAATAATGGATCACAGAAATCTTCAGATCACCACCTGCTTGGCCGTATGGTCCACAGCCTCGCTCACTTCCTACCAGAGTGAAAGCAAACGGGCTCTGTGGTTTCAGTCAGGACTCCTTGCTCAGCCGGCTCAGCCGGTCAGCCCAAAGCCTTGCAATTGCCCTCTTGACCTTGAGCCCTCCGGAGTAACTCTATCTTGAGTTGTGGCTCTCAGGCCAGGCCACTTAGTCAGACACAGTGGGGCACAGCAGCCCCACCCACTGGAATTCACAGAAACCGGGCTGAGGCTGCTGACAGGGATACAATTCAATGCAGCTTTCATTATTAATGGGCACAGTCAATGCCATGTGGCAGTGAATAGTCGCCAGCGCTGTGCACTGCAGGAGCTGTTCATTAACATCCCTGTTCTTCTCCACTGTCCGCAGTCCACTTCGACTGCTCTGGGAAGTACAGGTGCCGCTCGTCCTTTAAGTGCATTGAACTGACGGCTCGTTGCGATGGGGTCTTCGACTGTAAAGATGGGGAAGATGAGTACCGATGTGGTAAGGTCATGCATTCTTACTGTAGGCGGAGGAGGCCAGCAGAACCTAGCCCTGACCCTTCCTGTCTTCGAAATGGGTCGAGTTGAGGCCACTGTCATTTATGTCTTCAGCTGAGATTCAACAGGCATTCACCCCCCAGAGACTTTGGGCTAGGCTTGCGGGGAGGGCCATGATATGGAGCTCAAGTTCAGCTGGGGAAGCCCCATAGGCGATAAAATGAGACCTCCATGAAGTCTTAGGGAAGGGACTGCCAGAAAGTAGGGCCTGTTGCTATTCTGCAAGGAGGAGGCCTCTATGGACAAGGCACAGGTCTGATTCAGTAAACGGGGATCTGAGCTGGCTGTGGAGAACCGTTCCTCTGACTCTGGCTGCTAACAGGACTTTCTCCCTGTGCACTGGGCAGTTCGGGTGAGTGGCCAGAATGCTGTGCTCCAGGTGTTCACAGCTGCTTCGTGGAAGACCATGTGCTCTGATGACTGGAAAGGCCACTACGCTAATGTTGCCTGTGCCCAACTGGGTTTTCCAAGGTAAGTTAGAGAGCATTTCTGGTTCATGGGTGAAACAGCAAGAGGTAACAGTGGAGAGAGCAGCCCATTGGTTGCATGCTTACCAATGCCTTAATGCTATCACTTCCATTGTCATGGCAACCCCACGATGCTCGATCTCATTTGGCTGTTCTGTGGCATGTGGCATGGCTTCCTGCATACCACTTCACTTAGTTCCAGCGACCACATCCACACCCATGCACACTTCCCCTCAACTCTAAAGAACCAATTTCTAAGCCTGAAGTTTAGTGAAAACACCATCATTCTAAATAGTCGTTTAGCTACATGTAGAAGAAAGAGCTATCGTGGGGAAGGGAGTTTCACATTTCAGTGTTTGGTATTGCCTTGATGACTTTTTACACTGAAGTGATACATTTTTGCCCAGATCAGGGTCTCCTGTTGCCTCCTGGCTCCTTTCTTCTTACTCTACAACTGCCAGGTGTCCATGGTTCCCTAACATCACCCATAATCTCCTTTGCTCCTGACTCCCTGGCCATGCTGCAATCCCTTCTTCTCTATTCTCCTCTTGGGATTTTAGGCATGCATGCACACGTGCCTGGTGTGTTTTCCGCCTACCCTTAAAATACTTCCTTTTAGAGGAAATCTAGGGAAGGCCATTTCTCCAGTTTGTCACCTCAGCGTAGCCTCCTCCTTCACTCGTTTCATCTGTTTTCTTCTCTCTCTGTTGTGTCAATTTCTAAGATTTACATTTGCATTCTTTTTTTGTTGTTGTTTTTTATTCTTCCTACTGCTATCTTGAAAATTCTTTAATCTTTTCTACCCTACTACATCCTATATGAGATATCTGGGATTTAAAAAAAATGGGGCTGGCAGGTGGCATGATAATTAAGGTGCTAGGCTCTCACAGGGCTGACCATGGCTTGAGTATTGGACCTGGCGACTTGCTTCCTCCTTCTCTCCCTCTTTCTCTTTCTCTTGGCTTAAATTGAATAATAATGATAACAATAAATAGATAAATAATTCTTTTTGAAAAAGAAATGGATTGGCAGAGTAAATATAAATTTAAAATAAAGTACATTAATCTATTGTTCTGGGAAAAAACAAAAACAAAAACAAAAAACAAGTTGAATTGCTTCGATCCAAACCCTAGTGTAGACTCAGGCAAGCTCTATAACTTGTGTCTCAGTTTCCTCTCTTAGAAAACAGGGATGGGGCCAGCAGGTAGCATAGTGGTTAAGGTGCTAGACTCTCACATGGCCACCTGTGGTTTGAGTCTTGGACCCAGCAGCTTGAAGATCACGCTGGATGTGTGTGCATGAGTGCCCCAAATCCCAAGAGGAGAATGGAGAAGGGATTGTGGCATGGCCATCCCCTCTGGGAGGTAATTTCCCACTTTCCCCTCTCTTCATCATTGTCTCTCTCTGACAAGCACATGGATCCTGTGGCAAAAACCTAAAACAAGTAAATAAATAAATAAACAAACAAACAAAAGTAAATAGGGATAATGGGGTGGCCCCATGGTGTAGTAGTTAAAGGGGAGCCAGATCTCACATGGCTGACAGTGTGGTTCAAATTCTGGATCCAGTAGGCTGAAAAACACATGTGAATAAAGGCTCAAAATCTCAACAGGATGGAGAAATGGAGGAGATTGTGGCATGACCACACCCTCTAGGAGGGTTACTCTCTCTCTCTCTGTCTTATTTTTTGGTGAGCATACTCACCCTCTTGGGCAGAAAAAGAATGAAAGAAAAAGTAGAGATAATGCCTACTTGAAAGAGTCTGTAAGTTCAAACGCACTTCAAGTGCATAAGCAAGTCTGGTGTACAGGAGCATGCTGTAAGAGTGCGGTTGTTGGTTTTACACCCCCCTGTGAGGCTCCGACAATAAATTTACAGGGCTCTAGTTGCAGCATTTGAGGTCTCTTTGTATTTCTCTAGCCCCACCCCTTCCCCACCCACCTGCAGCAGGATCTCCCATCCCAGCAACAACTGGGCACTCTCAGGCCAGTGCCTGCCCTATGAGCCAGTTGAGCAATCCCACTGCCGTGATTACATTTCCCTCAAAACTCCAAGCTGCCTGACTCTGCATTCCACGTATGCATCCCCCTAGTATTTACGGTAATCTAATGAAATCCTGTGTGATAAGCTGGTGTGTTGGCAAGGGAAGCAAGCCAATGCATGATGTTTCATTCATTCCACAAAGCAAGGTGGGGCAGGCTATCATCTACCACCTCCCGTCTCGGACTCTATGCCCTTGCTGGCTTAAGTCATGCCTCCCTGACCATCCTTCTCCAGGAGACTCACTCCCTGATCTTCAAACATGTGCTTGATCTGGGTTCCTCCTGAGCCAGTTCTTTCCACTGGTTACCACTCTCCAGCAGG
>NW_006160004.1:418978-422872 GCF_000334495.1 Tupaia belangeri chinensis
AGCAGGAATCCCAGCTAGTGCTGAGAAGGCTCCTTTTCACCCCCAGCCCATTGTTCTCTGGGTGCTTGACATCCTCATTTTGGTGCACATCTGACAGTACTCAACTTAGTTCTGCGTTCAGCTCTCTCTGAGGCTTTCCAGGGAAAGCCAGATCATTTCTGACGAATGTATGAAGGTGGGACCCGGAATTGGCTAGCTATTTCAGGAAGTGGCCCTCCCTGTGTGCAGCAGGAACCCATGGGTGGCAGGGCTGTGGGTAGGGCCACCGGTAGATTATCCTGGCTCTGGCATGCCTTGCTAGGGTGTGTGAACCTTACGCCACTGGTAGAGAGAGGCCATGGATTCTTTGTGGAGGACAAAATGATGCCCCCCAAGTATGAGACCTGAAAGACCTGTGACGAGCACAGGTTGATTCCAACACTCCAGAGTCAGTTTCACACATCGGGTCTGTGTTTCCAATGCACTTGCAGTTATGTAAGTTCGGAGAACCTCAGAGTGAACTCACTGGAGGAGCAGTTCCAGGAGGACTTCGTATCCATCAATCACCTCCTGCCAGATGACAAGGTGACTGCATTGCACCACTCAGTGTATGTGAGGTAGGTGTTTGGTGGCTGCAGTCGTCCACTCTGGAACGAAGTCACCTGCTGAGTGTGTGAAACTGTGCTTAGCTCCACAATGGCCCAAGAAGCATGAGGGTGCAAGGGCAGAGCCGCACTGCCTTGCTTAGACTGGGGTTGCATCAGGTAGGGGGGAGGGTCTAAGAACCTAACCCCAAAATGGGCACATATGACCCAAAGAAAGAAAGGGAATGAGGTATAGTAAAGGAGTCATAGCGACATACATGTGATGAGGTGGGGCTGTGCCTGTCATGCGGCAGGCACTCCAGGCATGTGGGAAAGGAAGCCAGCAAAAAAAGGAAGGGGGCATAACAGATGGGGAAGGAAGAAGAGGGGAGGGATGGAAGGAAGGGAAAACAATTAAGAAAGAGCTTCCCCCATTTACTTACAAAGTACTTTCGCAGGTAAACATTTCATTTGTTCACCCCCACAACTCACAGGAAGGCAAAGGCACGTGTCCTTACATGACAACCAGGTATTTGAAGCGTACGTGGGGGCACCACCTTGCCCCAGGCCAGACAGTGAGTAGCAGAGTCAGCCAGGTATTCTGAACCCAAGCCCCAAGTTTTTTCTGACACCCCAGGGAACATGTGTTCTCTGATCTGGAAACGACGGGCCTGTGGGTGTGGAAGGAACCAGCACCCTGGGCCCCACATGCAATCTGAGGGACAGCTCATCTGCCGGGTCCTAAGTCCTCGGTCTAGTGACACCCACTTCTCTTGGATGGTCAGAAGGCAGGAAGGCAGGGAGGGTTATAAAGATTTGGGGATCCCTTTCTCTTCATTAGGAGGAAAGCACACGCCCTGGTCCTTCCAAGGTGGTATGTGTGGGTGTGACTGTGTATCATTCTGGGTTAATCCTATCTCGCTGCTCCAGGGAGGAGTCCCCTCCATCCAGGGTGTGTGAACTCTGTGTTCCCCAAGGGCCAGGCGGTGAAGAACAGTAGGGTGAATTGACACAAATGACCAGATGGCAACAGCACACGTTTCTATGGCTCCTCTCCTTACGCACCTTTTATCATTAGCTCTATGAAGTTTAGAAGGACTGAGCAGCCTGTCACAGACACAGTGCTTCACTCCCAGTCAAGTGTTCTGTTTCGTTTATTCATTTGTGCCAGAGAGTGTATGTGCTCACCCGAGAGAGAAAGAAGAGAGAGCGAGAGAGAGAGAGAGCGAGAGGACCCCTACAGGGAATGGTCACATCACGATCCCCTCTCCTCCAACTCTCCTTCCCTTCAGGACGCTGGGCATACACGCACACATGCTAGCCTGTTTCTTTAGGTCACTGGGACTGGGCCTTGAGCCACACAGTCGGCCATGTGGGGTCTAGTCGCTCTGACCACCACAGCCCTGAAAGGCCCAGTCGAGTGTCTTGTAGTGGGTTGTGTGGTCTCACTCTTATGGCTTTATATATATATATATATATATAAACTAAAATTGTAATCTATATTCAAGAGTGAGGAGAATAGAGTTTATTTTTCCTTTATCCCCAGATTAAGTTTAGAAAGCGTTTACTTCACAGGTCTCAGATATATATCATGAAGCTCACTTTTTTTCCAATGTAGGGAAGGATGTACCTCAGGTCACGTGGTTACCTTGAAGTGCACAGGTAAGAGTTTTAGCAACACGGAATATCAAATGGAAGCCCATGTTGCCTCAGACCCCTACCTCCCCTCATCTCCTGCCCCTCTAAGGGCTGCTCGGAGATCCTTCCTCCCAGGTGCCAGGTGGGAAGTCTGTGTACCCCACCTGGCGGAGCACAGAGAGCAACGTTGGCCTCGCCTGTCAGCCTCACTTGTCAGGTGGAAGAGGCAGCCGAGGGGGATTCTTAGCTGCAGACAGGACCAAGGTCCATGATGTCCTGTCACAGGGTCTGGCAGGCAGGTGCCCATTGCTCCTGGCAGATGGTTGGGTCTGGAGACACCAGAGAAATGCAGGCCAGCACTGTGGTCCTGGGGAGGGGCTGCAGAAGGTTCCTGCCTGCTGCCCTTGGAAGCTGGCGGACATCCCTGGGTGTGATCAGCATCCTGGGGTCTGGACACTGAGAGTGCCATCAATACCACACAGGGCAGACTGAGCCAGGTGGGCTCCTCCCACTGCACCCTACAGTGCCCCACCTGTCCTGACTCCCCTTTGTAGCTCGTCTTAAAACTGCCAGGAGCTCTGTGGCGTGGGGGCAGCAGTGTTGGGAGAGAGAGGAGCTGGTCTTATTCCCCACAGGAGCTCAGGAAGTCTGCTCACAAGCCCTGTCTCCCTTTGCAGCCTGCGGTCTGAGGATGGGCTACAGCTCACGCATCGTTGGTGGAAACACGTCCTCACTCGCACAGTGGCCCTGGCAGGTCAGCCTGCAGTTCCAAGGCTACCACCTGTGTGGGGGCTCTGTCATCACACCCCTGTGGATTGTCACTGCTGCACACTGTGTTTACGAGTGAGTGCTCCTGATCTCATGAGTGTGGACCCTCATCTTCCCAGACCCCTGGGTCATGTTAAGATGGGGCTGATTTAGGTAAAAAGCAGCAAGTCCAGAAAGCAGGCAGGTAGAGCAATCATCTCAAAGCACAGTCCAGGTGGAGCGCCACCCCACACCTTAGACCCAGTACTGGGACTGACTGGTGATCTTGAACTCATTTTAAAAATTTTAGGCTTGTAACTCACACAGAAAAACATACACAGAGGAGGAAGGAAGCTTGTGAGCAGGAGGAAACTCACCGCATTAAAAGAACCTAGGCCTTCCCATAGCTAACCACAGAAGGCCATGCTGTGACTGAGGCAGGGTGAGATGCTGCAGGGTGGGGTGGAAGAGCAGAGGGTACACAAAGAGCACCAAGTACCCCTTTCTTATTTTCCCAGGAGCTTAAAGTGTAAGAAACCCACAGAAAAGACTTTCACACACCATGGCTAATTGACCCTGTTATTTTTGCCTCCTATTTTGGTTGCTGTTTATTGGAGAATGGGCCCTGAGAGCCCCTTGTCTATGAGCAAAGTTGAGCTCAGTTCTCAAATGTCAAGAAGGTCTCACGGGAACCAGCAGTTAGCGTAACGGCTATGTCGCTGGACTCCCACGTAGCCAACCGCGGTTTGCGTCCCGGACCAGGTGGCTTAAAACTCACGCCGGGCGCGTGTGCGTGCGTGCCCAAGATCCCGAGAGGAGAATGGAGGAGAAGGGATTGCAGCGTGACCATCCCCCCTGGGGGGTGATTTCTTGCTTTCTGTCTCCCTGTCTCTCTCTGTCTGTCTGGCAAGCGCACGCACCCTATAGTGAAAATCTCTCCAAAAAA
>NW_006160004.1:424469-433969 GCF_000334495.1 Tupaia belangeri chinensis
AGCAGGCTCCAGAAAGTCCTGCTGCTTGAAAAAGAATCAAGTCCTGCTCTGTGGATGTTCAAAAGGCCAGAAAGACCACACCTGAGACATCTTAAAAACATTTTCTACATGCAGCAACACATCCTGAACCTACTCCTAGATAGAAAGCCCCCTTTCCTCCCTACGGAGTTCAGCAGTTTGGAGAGCAGTCAGAGTGTGGTAAACAGGGGAACTCCCCTCTTACAGGAGCAGTCTGGCCACAAGACCAGCTGCGGGTGGGATGTGGAAGAATCACTGTGTGTTTAGCATATGGCACACATAATACTTGGGAACAAGTATTTCTAGAGAAACAAAGAGAGGAATTGTCCAACTGTTTAATTGAAATGACAGCATTAGTTTGCTAAACATTATTAATGATATTTGATTATAGAGAATGAGGTGCCAGCACTTGTACTTTGATAACATTAAAATGAGTCCTCTGATTCCTTCTCTGCCTTTCCATAATGTCTTGCCCAGAAAAGCCTGGCACAGCTCAGAATGAACCACACGAGAGCCCTGGGACACACATGTGGTGCCTGTCTTTGGGGAGCCTTATGTGACTCAGTCTTGGGCACAGGCAAACTTGTCATCGCCAGTCATCTCATCTCAGGAACAACAGGAATATGTGTGGGATGATGTTCTAGAAACCACCATGCGGTCTAGACTGGAGTGGAGGAACCTGCCCAAGGACCAAATCTCACCCATTGCCTGTTTCGGCAAATAAAATTTTATGGGAACATGAGCAGCTTCTATGGTCCATGGCAGAGTTGAGCAGCAGTAACAGGAACCAAATGGCCCACAAAGTCTATATATTTTCTATTTGGTGCTTTACAGAAGAGGCTTCAAGGCTCCCCTCTTATCCCCACTGTCACTGTCTGGGGCTGCTTTAGTTTTAAGTGCTCCTAAGGGTGGTAGGTCAGGGTTTGGGGGTCCTTGTTCTGAGCTAATTGCTTTCAAATAACCAAGGCCTTGACCTCTCCCTGGAAGGCAGTCTGTGTCTGAGGATGGGCTACAGCTGTTCTCTCAGCTGTCTGTGCGATCGTGTTTTCAGGGTCCTCCTTCGACCCAGTTGAGAGTTCTCGTTCCCTCTTTAAACAGAGATGATCCAGCCAGTCTGTCTGCCCAACTCTGAAGAGAACTTCCCTGACGGGAAAATGTGCTGGACGTCGGGCTGGGGGGCCACAGAGGATGGAGGTCAGTGTCTGCAGTCCGACTTCTGGGCTGGGGACCCCAGAACCTGGGGGGCAGGGGAGGGGGTCTCCAGTGTCCTGATGTGATGTTTCTATGGGATGCCTGGATGTCCTGGCCAGGGTGCATGTCAGCTGCTCAAGTGCACAATCAGCTGAGTGGTTGCAGGTTCACGTATAGCCCCATTCCTTGGGGCAGTGTGAAATTATAGCCCTTTCCAGGAGGGAAATGAGCATGAGGAACACTGCAGCACACCATGGTGGGGAGACCGTTATGAGCACCTGCGTCCCTCCTGCTCCCTCTGCCACCTTAACTAAGCACACGCAGAGCCCCTGAACAACCCTCCCGAGCTGTTGAAAAATCTATAACTGGTGAAGAATGTCTGCCCTGTAGGACTTTGGAAGATGCTATAGAGTCAAATGGAAAGATCAAGTAGAAAAAGCATCCAAAGGGGACCTTAGTGCTGTAGTAGAAGCAGCAATGCTGGTGATCATAGTGATCAGGGCAGACGAAACCAGCGCCGTCCTCTCAGCAGTGTGGGGTGCAGACGTGGCCACAGTTCTCGGGTTCACATCCACTACTTTCCTTGTTAGGGGGAAGAGTGTCGGTCTCCTGAGGTTGCCACAACAAATGGTTGCAACCTATGGGGCTTAAAACTATGGGAATTAGGACTGGTCCCATGGTCTAGTAGTTGAGGGAGCCAATCCCACATGGCCATCTGCAGTTTGAATCCCAGTCCCAGGGGCTTAAGAAACATACTGGGTGCATGTGTGTCTCTCAAATCCCAAGAGGATGGAGAAATGGAGGATAAGGGACTGTGGTGTTTTCCAAGCCACAGCAGAGGTATTATTATTCTTAGTTCATTTCATGGGTGAGGAGACAGAGACCAAAGGACACTGAGAACCTGGCCCAGGTTCCACTGGCAAGCTGGTGCAAGGCTGGGGTTCCATGTTCATGCTCCCCACTCATGCCCTTCTCCCAGTTTAGCCTTCAAGAATTTGAAGCACTGGAAGACAATCATTTCGTTGTCTCATTGACCTTTGTGCAGTGAGTAGAAACATGTGTTCGTCTTAGTCAAAGGTCAGGACCAGGCAGTCCCCATTGAAGGATGGCAGATAAGTGAGAGGTGTCTGGGAGGATGAGGAGGCCCATGGGGACTCACTGTACCTTCAGATACCGGTTTGAGGAGTGTGGACTCACTGTCTGTGGCTACCTTGAGAATGGAGATGGAGGTGACTCCTGCTCTAGGCAGGAAAACTGGGTTACACACAAGTTCACCTGAAAGGGTTGATCCTTTCCATGTCAATGGCTGAGGCTGACTCACAACAGGGGGATTAGTTTCTTGTTATTTTTGCAGCAAATAACCCCACCCTTAATGACTTAAAATTACACACACTTGAAGTCTCATAGAGGTTAGGAGTCCCAGATCCATCTCAGTGGGCTGAAGCCAGTGTGTTGGCAGGCTGCATTGTTACCGGTGGCTCCAGGAGAGAATCCTTCCCTTGCCTTGTCCAACTCCGGAGGCTGTTTGTGTCCCTGACTCATGGCCCTTTCCTCTGTCCTTCAGGGCCAGCAGCACAACTTCTGCAAACCTTTCTGACTCTGGGCTCTGCTTCCATCATCACGCCCCCTTCTCTGATTCTCCTAAGGTTCCTGTGATTTCAGTACTGTCCTCACAACCTGGAATCATCTCAGGGTCCACGTTCTGACCACACCTTCAAAGTCCTTTTTACCATGTTAGGTGACATAATCAGAGATCCTGGGAATTGGGATATGATGTTTCGGGAGCACATTTTTCTGCCGGCCACCCTGGGGTTCCACCAAGATGCCGTGTGTGTGACCTTCATAAGCTTCAGTCTCCTTCCTGTAACCTGGCTTGTTCTGAGAATTGAATGAGCTGGTTCAGGTTCAGTGCTTGGCCCAGGACAGGCCCTGGGGAGGAATGTCTGGCTACTGCTTCCCCCGCCTCCTCTTCCTCCTCCTCCTCCTCCACTCTAGAACCTTAGGGAAGTAGGTGGCTCTGCTGCTGAGCACGGTGGCTGGAATGTCCTTCCAGAGGGGAACAAAACTCTAGGGCCTGACACGTTTCACAGCAGACTTGGTGGGTAGGCTCATCCTACCTGCGGACCTAGGACTTTTCTGCCATTGCACCATTGACCCCCTGTCGCCCTCGTCCCTCCTATCTCCCTGGTCCTCTGAAAGCACATTCTACATTCCGAGCCAGGCTTTCTTCTCACCGCGCATTCCTGAAAAAAATGCCTGCCCTTGCTTTGAAGCAGGTGATGCCTCCCCTGTCCTGAACCATGCAGCTGTCCCTTTAATCTCCAACAAGATCTGTAACCACAGGGATGTCTATGGTGGCATCATCTCTCCATCCATGCTTTGTGCGGGCTACCTGAAGGGTGGTGTGGACAGCTGCCAGGTAAGGGGTCCCTTGGTGGCTTCTGGGGGTGTGATGGTGGGTGATACTCTGGCACAGTGGGAAAGCCATCTTGGATTTTCCTGGGACTGAACAGAAAGTAAATTTACAGGGCGTGGGGAGGAAATTTGCTCAAGATACCACTCCCTCTTCTGGCTGGCCTGCTGTGTTTACCCGGCACTCCCACTCCACTTGGACACTGGGCACTATGTGTGGGAGTCTCATGGCACGCCCTTCCCACCATGATTCTCAGGGGTTGGGGAAGTGGGTGGAAGAGACAACAGAGTGAAGGCTGGTGGGAACCAATGGATGTAGGCCTCCAGAAGTCACAGTGGGGGATCTGCGTACTGCCTGGTTGGATCCCAGGCTGGTCAGGCAGACCCCTCCCTCTGAAAGCATTCCCTCAGCTGCACCAGGCTGCCCTTGGCCTTCATGCATTCAATATCTGAATGCAGGTCGGAGACCCAGTTAGACAGGAATTACCCGCAGGGGCTAAAGAACGCTGATTTTGAGAATGCTAGAATCACCTCCTGAAGGGCGGTGGGTGTGGATGAGCCATCCTTGCGTGTGTCAGTGATACTGTGAAGGGGCTTCTGATGCTACAACCAGAGCAGTACCCGTCCCCAATCTCTCTTTCTCTCCCTGCCATCCAGGGAGACAGTGGAGGCCCCCTGGTGTGTCAAGAGAGAAGGGTGTGGAAGTTGGTGGGAGCAACCAGCTTTGGCATTGGATGTGCAGACGTGAACAAGCCTGGAGTCTACACCCGCATCACCTCCTTCCTGGATTGGATCCATGAGCAAATGGAGGTGGGTGCAGTGGCCTCCTGTTTCTGCTGGTCCCCGGCATGGAACTGCCTGCATCCTCTAGTGTACCCCAGTCCTGCCATCAAGAACCAGCGAGTCGTCAGTTCAGCAAGCAGTGACATGGGGGCTGCTAGGTGATAACCTCGTGGCATGGCACAGATGTGCTCATGGATCTTTCTGCTGCTGTTCTGTGTGGGAGAGCCCTGGGGCCCAGAGGAAGGAGGGGAAGGGTGAACTACCTCTCCAAGCAGGGAAAGGAGGGGTGGCACTTTGGGGACTGGGCTGAGTCAAGTGTGCCCGTGTATACATGGAGTACGGCTGAGTGAGAGATGCGCAGTAGATACAAATTCCTGAGGAGCTGGGCCCTTGCTGAGAGCCAGGGACAATACATAGTCTCCTTCAGAGGCACCTGGGCAGCTCTGCTCTGGAGGCCTTCCTGGAATGGGCACTGGTCAGTAGAGCTGGCCTGGAGGACCAGGGCAGGCCGGGGGAGTCCTGAGGCATCAGAGAGGAAGAAGGGACCCCTGAGACTCATTGGACACCCAAGGGAGCATTAACACCACGTCAGGCCCTGCTGCAGTGATCCATGGGTAGGTGGATGCCCAGCTCTCAGGGTAGGCAGGTAGGCTGCAGGGAGGTGAGCCCCGATGCAGCCCCGAGCCTGCCCCTCCCACTTCCCGCCTTGCTCAAGAGGCAAATATTTGCTAAATTGATCTCAGATTCAGTTTCACATCACTCTGTGGATCAGTTTCACAGAAGTTTTTTTCCCTACCTGAGCTGAGATTTTGGAACATAACCATTTGAGAGTGAACAGCTGGGTGACATTTCACACACTCACTGCATTCTGCAGCCACCGGCCTACCTAGTTCTAAAGTGTTGGTTCTTATCATTCCCAAATAAAACCTCCTGCCCCTAAAGGAGTTACTGCCCGGTCCCGGCTTCCCTCTCCCCCAGCCTCAGGCAGCCACCATTCTACTGGCTGGATATAAAAAAAATTAAAATAAAATAAAAAATGCTTAAAAAAATGCTCCTTTCGGGGATGGCAGGTGGTGTGGTGGTTAAGGCAACTGGACTCCTACATGACTGACGGTGGTTCAAGTCTCAGACCTGGCAGCTTGCTTTCTCACTTTCCTTCTCTCTGTCTCTCTCTGGTCAAGTTCAAATAAATAAATAAATAAATAAATAAATAAATAAAATAATAAAATGCTCCTTAATTCAAAACAATTGACTAACAAACTCTTGATGTGCCTTAGGCATTAAATTCTGCATTGTCCTCCTTTGTTTTTTTCCCTTTAAATGTGAAACTTTAAAGTAGTTCCTGCTGCACAGAGGTGACCCTCAGACTTGGCTGCAACCTTCAGCACTGCTGCCCCCAGCCCTGTGACTGCAGCCTCATTGCTCCCCCTCCTGGGCCTGGTGGAACTGTAGAGCCAGCTCAGAGCCGCTGTGCATGCTATAAGAGAGGCCCACTTGAAAATGTCTCCTAGAGCCCACATAGTCATGAGATGCAGACTGAGTGCCCCTTGGTACAAAATTCAGCCAAGTGCTGCCCACCCCTTAGAAAGTACCAAGATGAATGTACGAATGAGTGACCTCCTCACTGCAGTGGCCACCAAGGAATGCAGAAGGCTGCATGTGCCCAAGGGTAGAGTGTCTTCTGCATCCAGCTGTAGAAATGTGGAGGCATGCTTTCCACCATGGCCACTCCCAGGACGCTGTCCTGTGTGGCTGAGTTTGTAATTCTGAGAGTCGAGCATGAAACACTGAAGGATGCAGGGCAAGGAGGCCAACTCTCAACTCTTCAAGCAATCAAAGAGTGTTGGGGCAAGCAGGGGACAAAGGTTCCCAAATCACTGTGGGTGTTCTGACAGGTGTGGCCATGGGGTTAACGCCATGGCTCATTTCCTCTGCCACCTCCCTGAGCTGCAGCGTCTATGACCATTCCTGCGATGCAGGTGAAGGAACCTTAGGCTCCTCATGCTAACAGGACAGAGCTTGAGTCCAATGCAAATCCATGGTGACTGACTTAGACCAAACAGACCTTAACCTTTGGGTGCTTAAGACTTTCCACAGCTCTTTATTAAAATAAAAGATTCCCAGATCCATTCTCCAGAGTCGGAGTAGGAGGTCTGGAGTGAGGGCTGTGGTGATTTTGATGGGTCTTTGGAGTACACTTTGAGAAACCATAGCATGTGCTACGTGGCTCCCTGGAAGAGTGTTAGGCACCTGCACTGTTGTCAGGAGTTGTGGATGATGGTTTTTTCTGTTCCAACTGGCTAGTTCTTGGATGCCTGGAACTCGATGCTCCAGCCTTTTACTCACCAGCTAAGAGCTGATGATCTCAAAGACCATAGGACATTGCTGGTCATTGACATGTCCTTTCTCAAGTCTCCTTGGGAGGACCCAGAACAGGCATCCCTTCCCATGAAGGTCTTCCAGCAGGTCTGCATTTCAGTTGCTCTATCTGAGCCTCAGTGTGAGGGTGCTGAAAAAGCACACCCATCCTATGAGGCATTGGCCCCTTTATTAGCCAGTGGTATTTCTGCTCTATCACCTCTCTGTCTACCCAGACATTTTCTCTATATATTAATAATTGGGGCTTAAAATTGTGCTGACTCAAATCAAACTCAGGAACATGATGCTAAGACCTAGAAAATTATGGAACAATCTTAAGGCAGTGCTGAGATACATTGTTTGCTGATTGGGGCTTTCCACTCCTATCTGAGATCATGCTGAACTAGCAGCCTCCACCATTGGGGCCAACCTGGTCCTCACTAATCGCAGAGAATAGCCTGATATCACTCAGGGTGAAATGCAGGTGCTACTTGGTCATGATGGTGGAGAGAGGGCTTGATGTGCTAGTAAAGATATTATCTCTTGTTTTCCTTTTCAGAGGGACCTGAAAACTTGACGAGTAAGGGGATAACTGCCATCCTGAGCTCCTGCAGAGATGGAGGCTGCCCCATCCCTTCCGACTCCTGCGTGGGACTCTTGGACATGAGCGGATGCCTTTGGTGCTTAGCTCCCCAGCACTGGCAGCCAGGCAGGAGAAGGTGCACCCTCTGACCTTCGATGCCTGATGCCTCTAACAAGCCATGTACTTAGGCTAAGATGACCTGAAAGCTCCTTTCTGACCTTGTCTAAGAACAAATGTAGGCACGCTTCCAATGTGCTACCCTTTACAACTTGACCATTTGGTTTTCTCTACAAGGGTTGTACAAATTTACCGACAAGATAGGCGATTGCACAAGCAAAGCAATAAAAAGTCACGTGGTACTGAGTGCCGACCTGGTGCTGCAGGAATGTAGGTATAGCTGCTTATTCTTTTCTATCCCTTGGGACCAGAACCAAAGCAAGGTTTTTTACTTCCAAGATCCCTTTCCACAAGTGGGGAGCTTGACTTGTGAAGGGTTGGCTTTAAAGTTGAGTTTCATTCTTTCTTTGTGCATTTGGTGCTTGATGGATGATTGTCCCGTGTTTCCCAAGAGCAAATATTCTCCTAACCCATTCGTTAGTTGGACTTGTCTGAGTGAGTTCTGACTGCTCTGATAAATTGAAATCATTAGCTAGGTTCCAGAGGCTTGATTTCTTTAATTTATCCAATACACATGATAGATTCTGCATTTTTTCAGTTAGAACAGTTTTCTCAGCAGATTAGAATGACCTCATCTTACATTACGAGACTCAAAAGCAAGATGAAGAAAGATGAAGTACTGGGATAGGACAAGACCACCGCACCCCCAACCGGTGGCTACTGCAGGCAAACAAGTAGCCAGTCATGGTCATCAACAGGCTAAAGACTTTCCCGCCTGCAGGATTAGAGGCCCTTCCTGCGCACCACACACAGATAACAGGAGAGGGTTACTTGGGAAGTGATCATCACCTTTGGTACGTTGGCCACAAATTAATCCATTTGAATATGAGTAAGTTGTTTTGCCTTAAGGCAATAGCAGATGGGATCTATGACTTTAAAAGGGAGTGGAGAAGGGTCTAGGTGCCATGGAGAGGGAGGGGCTCTAGGGAGATGGGATGGAGGGGGCAGACTGGCCACTTAGCACTCCCATCGGGACCCCCAACCATGACAACCACTGCACAGGTTTCTACATTTGTCAGAAAATGCCAAGGTTGTTTTTATTTTAAGCTCTCTTTTAAGGTCATGGTGGCTCCTGGATTGTAGATCCAAACTGAAAAGGTGAAAGATTTCCTAGGGTATCATCTCAGTTGAAAAAACTTACTAGTGGGATCAGCAGAAATGCACCTCCGGCCTTCTGTGGTTTCATCACATTACTACTTTCTCTAATTGCTTCTGAGTTCTGTTAAGAAATGTTGGACACCTTGCAACCTTCTTTCTGTCAAGAAGGTCTTGGGTAGTTCTGATAGCAGGGACTTGATCAGTGTGTCCTCTGTGTGTAGACCCCTTCATACTCATTTCCTATTTTCACCTGTTGCATTTTCAAAAATCCTATGAGGCAGGAACCATCTTGTTCTCATTCTGGAGGAGGAAATGGGACTGTGAGAAGTTAAATACTTTCCCAGGATCATGCATTGACCAGTGGTTCATCCAGGATTTGGGCTGGGTGTGGCAGGAATAAAAGCGTTATGAGGGTTAAACTTGTTGGCACTGGACTCTCAAGAAACTTGGTACCACTCATTTGAGCCCATCTGAGACATTTTAGTAACTCAGAGTCCTGATTAAGTCTGAGTAAATAGTTGGTCTTATTGAAGACATTCAAGGACTCATGTGGATGATGATGGGACCTCCTTTAGTCCATGGATGCAGTTTAGCACCTGCCCCTCTCCTGAAAACCAGGCCAGAGTAGGAGCTCAGAGAGAGAGAGAGAGTCTTAGCTAGAGCACTCTTAACCTGCAGCCACTTCAGAAAAACAACTAGAACAACATGCCACAGACCAGGCAGGCTGGTAACCTCCAATGTCTGGCCAACTTGGACCTGAAAACAGCAAGTGGGATATCTCTGCCCTGGGTTAGTGGGTGGGTAGAGCAGAACCAACCCTGCCCCCATCCTGTACCCGATTGTTCAGGACAGGGTCATGAAAAGGGGACAGTCTCTTTCC
>NW_006160004.1:434569-438385 GCF_000334495.1 Tupaia belangeri chinensis
TCTTTCCCTCTCTCTGTCATTTTTTATACTTCAGTATTTGAAATAGCTTTATTTTTAACATTTTTAAAAGAATTATAGAAGATCCAATAATATTACACAAAATTTGAAAAAAGAAGGCTAAAAAATGGTCAATAATATAAATAACATAGTAGGCCTCTAAGAGGATTTCTGGCCTGGGTCTGAAGCATCTACTGAAGCCATATCCTCCACTTCTCTGGGCCTTGGGTGGAGCGGGAACATGGGCTGCAGACCCAGCACGAAGGGCCAAGGCCTCTCCTGTGATGCAAATTCAAAGAAGTGAGAACCTGAGGCTGTGAATGGGTGTGTAAGAACTGAGCTTGTGTAGACAGGCAGATGCAGAATCCTGATAACCGGCCTCAGCAACAGGGATGAACAGAGACTGAGTCCCATGAGTTAGAAATGCAGCGAGGGCAACAACAGTGACTTCCAATCAACTCATTTGGATCTACTCACTGGGGCTCGGTTTCCCCACCTCACTCCCCTTGCTGCCATCTTGGCTGCTTGGGACACAAGGCTCAAGCAGAGTGGGGTCTGCGTGCACCCTCTGTACACGTGCCCTTGGCCTGTTCATCTGCTTTGAAACAGCTTTTGAGATGTTCTTCTTCCTGACTTGCTTATCTCTCTGGGCTGCCTACATAGACTGAATTTGCCCTGAAATCCATGGACCCATGCAGAGAAATCATTCTTTCTGTGGGGCTCCTATACTAGTTTGTGTGTATATGTTTGTGCATATGTGTATACATATATATGTGTGTATATATGTATATAGTGGCACTTATAAGGCAATAGAATCATTTGTTTCTGAGCCTGTCTTTAATTCTAAGCTGAGAGCTGGTTGAGAACAGGCTGTATTCCACTCACCCAGGTATCCCTAACATTCAAGCCAGTATCCAGGACCCAGAAAACACATGTGGGTTGAATGAACAATGACTATAGAATAAGCATGCCACCTAAGTCGACTTGGTCTGAAGACTTGGAAATGGGTGAAAATCAGCATGAAGACAACATTTATCATTTAATATCACAATTTATATAAAGAAAACCTCCATGTCTCTTTACTTAAGAGTGCAAAAAGGGGCCAGCTGTGGTGCACAGATTTGGCTGGCACCTCCCGCTGTCCCTCTCTACTCTCTCATGAGCGCCCTGCTGGGACTTAGTGAAGGGGGCATGCCCTGGGCTGGGACATTGTGCAGGAGATGCCCAGGTTGGTACTGTATCATCTGTGTGGTATTAAACTGCACGTTTACTTCCTGGAGGCAACAGGTGGAAAGTCAAGGAAAGGGAAGAGAAAGGAACATTACTGGCTTAGTGAGCTCACTTTCAGAGGCTATCTAGGACACTCCCAGGGCTGACACCAGATGGTGCTCTCTGGGGCAACCAATCCCACCCACTCCTTCAGGTCACTGGAAAGTTCTTGATGGATCAGTATTCCCAGACCTGGACAGATATCTCCAGGGCTGTGACCTGAGTGCCCGATCTCAGCTCCCGGCTGGCTTGTCAGAGCTCCTTGGGAGTGCACTGTGGGACTTGAATGTCCACCTCTGCCAGACCAGAGCTACTTCCTACACTTCCCCTGGGGTGCCACTGTGAGTGGGTTCCAGAGCTAGAGCAGGAGCTAGGCGGGACAGCCAGGCAGGCTCAGGACCTGTGGCCCAAATTCTGGAGTCTGCAACCCCCTTCATCGTCTCACTGAGAGCCAGTCCTTTAGCTGTAGAATCACAGGATGGGTTCTGCAAGCCAGGGCTTCCCTAAGGCTCAAGCAAGAACTCCTGAGTCCTTCACAAGTGGGGAAGAGCAGCTGTCTTCTTGGTATAGTTATATCCTAGGGCAGGGGTCTTGGGACTGAGGGTTCAATTTTAACAACTTTTGGGGTGTCTTCCCAGGAGAGGAAGCCATTGCCAACCACAGAAAAAATAACCAGGAAAAAGATTTTTGAGTTTCTTTTTGTTTTACAGAGTCATGATTTTATAAATATTTTTAGACTGATAGTTTTTTAACTGAAAAATTTGAGATTATTATAGGGTCACATGCAGTCATAAGCACCAATGCAGAAGATCCCTTGTAAATTTTGCCCAGTTTTCCTAATGAAAACATTTTTCAAAACCAAAGTACAATGTTACATCTAGGATACCAGATTGATACAGACCGTGGATCTGACTCAGATACCTCCAGTTTTCCTGTGTTAGTGTGTATGTGTGTGTGTGTGTTTAGCTCTATGCTCTGTTATCACCTATAGAGGCTGAGTATCACCACAGTGAAGATTATGAATAGTTTCATCATCAAAGGAATCCTTCCTACTGTCCTTTTTAAAACCACTCCTAACTCTTGCAGAAATGCCCCAGCCCTGTCCTAACCACTGGCAGCCACTAATGTGTTCTCCATTTCTAAAATGTTGTCATTCCAAAAGTGTTATATAGGCCTGCTGTGGTAATGTAGCGGTAGCACTTTGGCCTGCAGTACTGGAAGCCATATGGAAAATCAGGGTTTGGTTCCCAGGTCAACTGTGCACACTGGGTAACATGTGCACACCCATGATCCTAACCGACTGGGAGGGCTGGGGGAAGGACTGCAGAGTGAGACCCTGTTGAGGTGCTTCTCTCTCTCTCTCTCAGTGGACAAATATGTTTTTAAACAATGTTATATAAATGGAATCACACAGTGTGTAACCCTCTGTAATTGGTTTTTTTTGGACTCTGAGTGATTCCCTGGAGATCCACCTGGATTGTTGTGTGTATCAGTAGTTTGTCCCTTTGCCATTGAATGGTGGCCCATATTTTGGGGGACCACAGGTTGACTGACCACTCACCTATGTAAGACCATCTGGACTGATTCCAGTGTTTGTCTATTACAAATAAAGCTGTTATACACAAGTTTTTATGTAAGTTTTTATTTTTGTTAGATAAAGATCCAACTGAGTGATGTAATAATTGCATAGTTTTTTTTGTTTTGTTTTGTTTCAAAAGAATTATTAATTTTATTTATTCATTAATTTATCTTAATTTGATCGGAAAGAGACAGAATGAGAGACAGGAAAAGTGAGAAAACAAGCCACCAAGTCCGGGACTTGAACTGTGGTCAGTCATGTGGGAGTGTTCAGTGCCTTAACCACCACATCACCTGCTTGTCCCATAATTGCATATATTTTCAAGAAACTGTCATAGTTTCTTAAAACTATGCACTCAGTTGCTGTGCAGGAGTCTTGAAACCCCAACTGCAATTGTGGACTTTTCTATTCTCCTTTTAGCTCTGTCGGCTTTGTTTCATGTATTTCAAGGCTGGTTACTGGTGAGGACTATTAGTCTGGACAATTTAAACACAAAGTTGTAAGCCATGCAATTGACTTAAAAAAACTGAGAATATACACACCACATTTTTCCCCCCTCTGAACCACATTCAACTTCCTCATATTTTCTATCTTCATTAAAGACTGAGGAAGAGAAAGGTCCACAGAAGTCCAGGTCTCAAAATTTAACTTTGCTCTTAAATTAAAAAAAAAAATTTAAACCATTTCCTTATGAGGAAACATGAAAAAGACTGAGAGTGGTCTTCCAAACTATTAAGGACATTCTGAATATGCCATTGAAACACTTTGAAACCACAACATCCCCTTCGTGAACTAGGAACTTAAATATAGGACATTGCAGAACAAGAAAGGACTTCAAACCATTCTCTACCACATGCGTAGGGATTAATGTCACATGTGAAACCTGGACTAAGTTTGACTGAGCTCGACGATTTCCTAGCTATCCTCTTCTCTCCCACTGAGGAAAGAATGAGAGAATGCAAGAGGAAAAA
>NW_006160004.1:438416-440360 GCF_000334495.1 Tupaia belangeri chinensis
AAACCTTGTATCTATTCCAATTTATATAAAAATATATAATACATTGCATATATAATATATAACTATATAATAAAGCGATATGTATCTATTGCGAGAGGGTGTGTGCACTCATGAGAGAGAGAGAGAGTGAGAGGCCGCCAGTGGGGTATGGTCACACTATAATCTCTTCTCTTCAATTTCGCCATCCTATTGGGAGTTTGGGCATGCATTCACATCACCCAGCATGTGCTGCAAGCCTCTGGGGCTGTGAGTTGAACTGTGGTCAGCCATGTGGGGATAGGATCTTGCTCCTTTAATCACTGGGCTATGGGGCCAGCTCATTTGATCCTTTTTTTTTTTTTTCCTTTTTCTTTCGTTTTTAGCTACAGAGCATGTGCACTCACTGGAAAGAGACAAAGAGAGAGGTGAAGTCAGAACTCACTCCCCAGGTGGATGGCCATCTCACATTCTCCTCTCAGAATTTTGGGCATTCACACACGTGTATCACTGAGTCCAGGAATCTAACCATGAAGTCAGTCATGTGGGAAGCACCTGTCTTAATCACCGCACCACTGGCTGGCCCCAGTCCACTTAGAATTTATATTTTAAAAATAAAGTCACTCATTTAAAAGTCACAACAACACCAGGGAGCTGGTCTGTTGAGCCCTTCTAACTGTGGGTACACCTTGGATGTGTGACTGGAACCTAAGACAGTAGAATGCATACCTTTGTGAGGTGCTGCAGTGTTTTTCAGAAGGCAAGGAGCCCCAAGAAGTGAGGTTGGAGAAGGAGCAGTGAGTGAGAATGGGAACAGGATACTTGGGTCCATCCTTGACCACTTTTGAGCAACCAAGGGGGTCCGGTATTTTTCTTAACTTCACCTCACACCCAGACTACCCCTTAAAACCTGCCTTAGCTGAAATTTAAGGTTATTAAGATGAGAAGACAGTACCTTTTTTAGGGGGAACTGTCTTTGTTGTTTGTTTTTCATACATTTTCAGCTGCAAGTCTGATAAAAATGATATAAATGTTTTAGTTCATCTCTTGTAAGTAAGAAGTTGGGAGACCAACAGTTAGCGTAATGGTTTTGTCGCTGGACTCCCATGTAGTCGACCGCAGTTTGCGTCCCAAACCCGGTGGCTTAAACTCATGCCGGGCGCGTGTGCGTGCGTGACCAAGATCCCGAGAAGAGAACGGAGGAGAAGGGATTATGGCGTGGTCATCCCCTCTGGCAGGTGATTTCTTTCTGTCTCTCTGTCTCTGTCTGTCTGGTGAGCACACATGGCCTATAGCAAAAAGCCTCTCCAAAAAAAAAAAAAAAAAAAAAGAAGTTGGCAGAGTCTGGGACATGAATAAGTCCCCTAGATAAGTGGTTCAACAATGCCCAAAAACAAAAACCCTCTCCAAAAAAAAAAAAAAAAAAAAGAAGTTGGCAGAGTCTGGGACATGAATAAGTCCCCTAGATAAGTGGTTCAAGCACAATGCCTCTGATGAGTGGCATACCTGTTTTCATGACCTTGGTCTTGAGACAAGACTGCACTGCAGGCCACAAAGTCTAAGATAAGGACAAAGCCAACGAGCTAGCACATGGCCCAAGGTGCATAGTCCTTTATACATCATAACCCAAGTCCCAGAGCCTAGCCCTCAGCAACTGTACTTAGAGGAAGTAGTTGGAAAAGGGAAGATTAAAAGGTAAAAAGTAGAATAAAGTATAACAAGGATTTTTAGAGTTGATCAAATCCAGGGCCTTTGTCTAATAAACAAAACAGACAAAAGTCTTTCTACTGGTCAATCTCAGTACATCATTAAATCAGCAAATGCTCTGGTCTCTTCCTGGCTACGTATCTCTGCGATAACAATGTATTATGGCAAGAGCAGTAAATGGATGAGTAGCTGACTTTCTTGGAGGGAAGCTCTATTTATAGGGAATTCTTCTTATAATTCTTCTGATCCTCTTTTCAGCAG
>NW_006160004.1:440575-464615 GCF_000334495.1 Tupaia belangeri chinensis
GGAGTGGGGCATGGATTCCCATGAGTCTAAGCCAGATATTAAATCCTCATGCCTCAAATAAAACATTTATCCACATGACTAAGTCTTGGGCAGATGTGGATTGATATGACCAAGGACCACTATTAAAGGGGGAGCCTATGGACTTTGGGGGCAGGAGTCTGGTTGCATGACTGGAACAGATGCATCACTGAGGCTCAAGGAGGGAAGACTCCAGCCAGTGCCCATCGGAGGGAGAGAAACCTTGTGTCATGAAGGTGGGCGCTGGCCTATCTATTCACCATGTGCCCTAAATACAGGTTAATGGGTAATATAGTGTCCACTCTTACCCCAGGATCTCAGGAGCCTAGATTAGAAGGCAGCAGATTAACTCCAAACTCACCTATTGGGAGGAGCAGGGCTACAGACCTGGGTGGTGCTGAGCTGAGTGCTGGTAGTTCAAATAACTGTGACTTGGCAGAGCTAAAGGAGGCTGGAAAGGATGGCTTGAAATTGGGGGTATAGGTGTCGGTTTCCCCATATCTCCCTTATAGTTTCAAACACTTTGTAGGCCACAGTTAGGAATTAATATTGGTTTTTAGAGACTTGATCGATGGAAAGTATTTGAAAAAGATGGATAATGAGAGGTAGAGGTAGTGTAAGTCTGAATGGAGAGTATGAGGAAAAGATAATAAGATGTAAGGGGCGGGGTCCCCATTTTAGCATTTATGGGGCTAGATGTATCTGTTTCTTTATGAGCATGTCTGAGTCTCACTGGCAGATGTTCAGTGGGTCCCTGGAATTTGTGGGGTAAGAACAGGAACTCAATGGGCAAGTATGAGTGATTTCCCTCAAATGTGAAATCTAAAAGATTACAGGTAGCTCACTGTATAACCTCAGGCCTTTGTTTAACTTCAGGGAAGGAGTGAGGAAATGGGTCATAGGGCAAGCATGTCATGGGAGTGGCCAGTGTGGAGGATCACAAAGTTAAACACCCTCTTCCATATCTTAGTCATTGACTTACTGACCACAGGAGGTTAAGAACTCCTCTCTTTTCCTCTTTGGGAGAAAGTGAAATCCTTACATTTTATTATTTTAAATATAGTATTTTTCAATTATGAAAGTTGATTGTGTTCATTACAGAAACAGTTCAGTAAATTGGAAAGCAAAACCCAGGGGAAAAGACATAACTTAAACTTTCACCACTCCCTGACACTGCTGTGTTATTTTCTTCTGAGATGTTGTTTGAAAACTTTTGTATCCTGCTCTTTTTTTCTAAGTTTATTTATTTCTTCTATGAAATAGAGAGAGAGATTAAGACTCCAGCAGGGTCTTCACACTGTGATCCACCCTCAGTGTCAGGGCACACATGCATGTGTCTGACATGCTCAGGGAGGTCCTGGAATGCCAATAGAGGACCTTCCCCATGTGGGTCTAGTTGCTGAGTCATGACCTTGTCCCCAAATCTTATTTGTTTGATTTAACACTGTAGCATAAAAATTTTCTATGTTATTACAAGTTCCACAAAAATATACTAGTGATATTTCCATAATATGGATGGTGTATGAACTCACTGGACCCACTGGGAGACCAGCTTGGTCCAAGAATTCATCTGTCACCTGAATTCTGTAATCTGTACTCTGCTGAGCCATGATGGGCTTGGGTCTCTGAGGATTGGTGTCAGTTCAGAGCTAATATTTAATGATTCTGGTTGTGTCACGTTCCTGGGGCTCTTGTAATAAAGCACTACAACCTGAGTAGCTTAAACAATAGACATTTATTATCTCACAGTTCTGGAGGCCTGAAATCTGAAACTGAAATGTCAGTGGGGCTGGTTTCTTCTGAGGGAGAATCTTCCAGGCCTCACGCCAGCTTCTGGAGAAGGTCTTTTTTTTTTTTTTTTTTTTTTTTTAGAGAGATTTTTGCTATAGGGCATGTGTGCTCGCCAGAGAAACAGAGAGAGACAGAAAGAGAGAAAATGAGAAATTAACCCCCGCCCCCGCCCCAGGGAGATGGCTATGCTGCAATCTCTTCTCTTCCATTTTCCTCTGGGGATTTTGGGCATATATGCACACATGCTCAGTGTAAGTTTAAGTCACCAGGTCCAAGACTCAAATTGTGATTGACTATGTGGGAATCCAGCAATGTAACCATTATGCAGCCTGCTGCTCCCTCAATTTCTTGTTCTTATGAGATACAGACATGATGAATTAGGGCTCACCCTTGTGACTTCATCTTACGTTGATCATCTGCAAAGACAACACTTATAAATCAGGTCACACTCATAGGTGCTGGGGATTAGGACTTTACTCCTTCACAGGGACTCAGTGCAATTCATAACCCTGGTAAATGGCTCAGACAAATTTGGAGAAGGTTTTAGATAAGGTTTACTGTAAGAACTTTTGGTCTTGCTATAAGGCCCTTCCTCAATCTGTGATTGGACAAGTGGGATTTCCCTCTCACCACACAGTGCCTAACTCCTGTGGTATGGAGCCAGTACTCTTTTTCTCATTTTAAAATTGGGCTATTTGCTTTCTTACTACTGAGTTTTTTGGTTTTTTTTTGTTTTTTTTTTGTAAGAGGTTTTAGCTATAGGGCGCGTCCGCTTGCCAGACAGACAGAGAGAGACAGAGAGACAGAAAGCAAGAAAGCGCCCTCATGGGAGATGGCCACGCCTCAATCCCTTCTCCTCCATTCTCCTCTCAGGATCTTGGGCACACATGCACACGCGCCCGGCATGAGTTTTAAGCCATCGGGTCCAGGACACGAACCGCGGTCGACTACATGGGAGTCCAGCGACATTGCCATTACACTAACTGCTGGTCCCACTACTGAGTCTTTTTAGTTTCTTATCAATCCTGAATATTAATATCTTATCAGATGAATAGTTTGCAAATATTTTCTCCTATTTCATAGGTTGTTTCGTCACTCTATTTTGTACAGAAGCTTTTTAGTTTGATATAATCCCATTTGTATATTTTTGCTTTTATTACTTGTACTTTTAGAATCAACACCCCCTCCAAAAAAATTGCTGCCCAATTGCTCTCATGAAGTTTCCCCCTTTGTTTTCTTCTAGAAATTTTATAATTTCCGGTGTTACATCTAAGTTTTCAATTCATTTTGAATTAATTTTTATGTATGGTATGAGGTAAAAATTTAATTTTATCCTTTTATATGTGGAGATCCAGTTTTTCTAGCACCATTTATTGAAAAGACCTTCCACAAAGGTATTTGTTTTCTTTTTTTCTTTATGAGAGACAGAAAAAGAGAGACAGAGATAGATATTTTTGACAGGTTCTATTTCTGTCATGATACTTCTGCCCCAGACTTTCAATTATCTAGGATTGCAAGTGCATGCAACTGTGCCTGGTATGTTCAGGTTGGTCTAGAAACTGAATCTGGGCTCCTCATATGGCCTCCACCCTCCCAAGTGGTGATGCTGTCTGTGCACTACAGTCACTAGGCCCACAAATGCTTTTTTTTTTTCCTTTTCCATCTTTTTCTTCCTTCCTTCCTTCCTTCTTCCTTCTTCCTTCCTTCCTTCCTTCCTCCTTCCTTCCTTCCTTCTTCCTTCCTTCTTCCTTCCTTCCTTCCTTTCTTTCTTTCTCCCTCTCTTCCTTTATTTCTCTTCCTTTCTTTCTTTTTTTTATTTTTATTTGAAGGCATTACTTAATGCTTCAGTGATAAGAGTATCCTCTAGGCATCGCTAAATACACACCCTCTTCAACATTGCTATGTTACTGAGACCAAAGTCACAGCTCTGTTGTAACACAGAGGTCCCTACATCTGACTCTAATGTGCTTGTGAATCACATGGGAACTTTTTAGAATGAGGATTTTACTTCATGAAGTCTGGGATGGAGCATGTCTATCAAGTACTCAGGGATGGGATACACTTATCTTCAGACAACATTTGAGTAGTGAGGCCTGCATTGTGTCAAGGTATTTTTGCTTTTCAGTGGCATGAACTCTTGGTCCCCATAAAGCCCACGCCATTAGGAAAATGGTCACACCTTCCATGTGCTTGTGCTGACACATCCAATCTGAATCCTGGGTGAGCGCAATGATGTCAGCCTCCGAGCATGAAACTTAATTCTTCATGGTCCAACATCACTCAACCCTCTCAAGCATTCTCCAAGGCTTCTACCAATTTAATTCCAGCAACTCTTTTAGGTATGTGCTGTTCTTTCTGAGCAGGCCTTCCACTTTCTGTTCCAGTTATGAAGGGGTCTAAATTTTGTGCACCAGAGGCAATGTTGGGATGTAGAAATGGTCCTGAGGAGACCCTGCATCATCCACTTGCATCCTGTATGAGCCATGATGGACTCATCAGAAGGCCTTTATGCAGAGCAAAGCTCCCCAGCACACAGCCCTTCTGCCCTGCAGCTCTAGGAGATTAGAGGCTCCTTCAGTGATGCTGGAAAGCCTTTCCAATTATTCTGTTTCGGTTGGACATTCTCAGTCTTTGAAGTCTTCCTTTATTTGTAATGTGAAGAACTCCCAAATAATTCAGAAACAGCCAGCTGACCTCAAATCATCATCTTTATTTCCTCACTATTGTGTTTTTTAGTTTCTTCTCTATTGTGGATATGAATTCCTTATCAGATGAATGGTTTACAAATATCTTTTCCTATTTTATAGGTTGTCTCTTCCTTCTTGATGATTCCATTTGCTATGCAGAGACTTATTAGTTTGATATAATTTCACCTGTGGTCTCAACCACTCACATGCATGGTTGCTCTGCCTTTACATCACTCTCCTATGTCCCACTGAGATGCTGTGTCAGCATTCCATGCCATGGGTCTCAGTGCCCGTGTTCCTAGCCAGGGTCGCATTATTTAAAGGGCCACCACTGATAGCAATTGTGATTAATGAGAGGCCTGGCAGGAAACAGGTCTATCTACTTTCAGCCTGAGACATTTGAAGATAATTAAATAAGCTAAGGGTTAAAGTCTCTTTGGGGCTTATGAACCTGCAGGATATAGGACTGAAAAGGACATCATTTAGCGACCCAGAGAAGGTAGCCACATGAAGAGGGCTACCCAGCTGGTTATGGCCTGACCCAGGGTGTGGTCAGTCTAAATGATGCTGCAGGAAGGGATCCAGGAGATAAAGTCTTGGGTGCATGATCTCTTAGACCCACAGCAGTGTCAGCCTGAGCCACAGGGAGCCAGGGAAGGACAAAGAGGCCCCTTTCTGAAAATAGGGGTGCTTTTACTAAAGCCAACTGATATCCCCAGTGCCCACTACAGAAGCCTTAGGATGCTAGTTGGAGAGTTTTAGATTATTTGGGTTTAGATGTCATGTGGTGTGATTATTCTATTTTTCAGATAAAAAAACTAAGACCTAGGACTGTTAGAACACTGGAACATGGTTGCCCAGTTCATTAGTGGACTATATTCAGCTGGGTGCTTTCTTTCTCATTGCATGGTAATCCTCCCACCCCCCTTTTTTTTAAATTGCCAGAGGATCCATGTGCTTGAGAGAGAGAGAAGGGAGAGGGAGAGAGAGAGAGAAAGAGAAAGAAACACCCCTGAATGGGATGTGGTCACACTACAATCTCTTCTCTTCCATTTTCCCAACCTGTCAGGATTTTGGGCATGCATGTATACCCCATGTGTTCTTCAAGCCACTGGGGCAGAGAGTTGAACCACAGGTCCATCACGTGGTATCCAGCTCCCTTAGCCTCTAGGCCATGGAGCTGGCCCAGTAATCACAACCTATTACCTGAAAGTGAGTCCATGATTTCCAAAGACTGGATCTTGTGCTCAACATCTCCAAGGCTAGGAGCAGAAAGGTAGGGTGACAGTCTCCATCCTGTGTACTTGTGTAACCCTTAGCCATTCTTTTCCTGGATTCTAACCAGTGACTCACGTTCACTTTATACTTTTGATGTGCACCTTTATATATCATTTCATTATTAAAAGGACTCCACTGTAAAAGGAAAAATTAAAAAGCCAAAAAATTCATTTCAATAAATATTTAATTTTATTAAATAATAACTAAACTCCTTTGATTGGATGCTAGAAGCTTGCCACATTTCTAAAAGAATTATTTCATTTTTATTTAATTTATTCATTCATTTATTTTAATTTGACCAGAGAGAGACACACACAGAGAGAGATATAGAGAGAGGGGAAATGAGAAAACAAGCCTCCAGGTCTGGGACTTGAACCATGGTCAGCCATGTGGGAGTGTCCAGTGCTGCCTTAACCACCATGCCACCTGCTGGTCCCCCGCTTGTCACATTTTTAACGTTAGTGCTCACTGGTAGGGGGACCTGGACAGGGTTTCTTTCTTGTTAAGAGATCTCAGCATACTTTGCTTAATTCAAATTTGCCGTGGAGGTTTCAACTAACCTAATGGGAAAAAAAATACAGTTTGGGGGTCCTAGTTTCCTCAGAGAAGGGCCAAAGGGATACAAGTTATAATTTCCCTCCTCATCTTGTCCAACTGCAGCTGCCCCCATCTAGACCTGGCTTGTCAAAATTATCACATGCCTATTTTGAATAGTCAAGGCCAGGTGGCCAGGTCCCACCAGCTCCTTCTCCCTCCCCTGAACTACCATGGTGGGGACCCTGTAAACCACCTTTGACATAACCATACCTTTCCTGGCCATCTCTAGCTATGAATCAGTTCTCCTGGGTGTAACGTTTATATTGCAGGAGGGTCTCACTGATATGAATGACCTAGATTAAGGCCACTGCAAAGAGACTCCCACTGGATAAGAGTGGGACTGTCT
Source organism: Tupaia belangeri chinensis (assembly GCF_000334495.1). Lineage (NCBI taxonomy): Eukaryota > Metazoa > Chordata > Mammalia > Scandentia > Tupaiidae > Tupaia > Tupaia belangeri. The sequence continues at coordinate 447,293 of NW_006160004.1, forward strand.
GCATCTCTAGTCCTCTGCTGGAATGACTACACAGCACATTTCCCTCTATCAGCAAACGCATTGATTTGTCTTGACCAGGCTTAGGAAACACCTTTGAATCAGTGGAGATTACTCAGAATGGGTTGTGTGACTCTCCTTAGGCAAATGTTGTCGAATATTCTTTAAGCAAATACAGCCTGCAGTATAAAATCCAGGACTCAGACAGATTCTCATGCCTGACTCGTGATCTTCTTGAGAGCGGAGAGAAGGTCAAGGCCACCATGGAGTACAAGGCACTCTGTGTCCTGGTCCTGGTCTTTGCACTGGCCCTTGGCACCTGGGCCCAGGACCAGACAGGTAAGCCCTCCTCTTTCCTGGTAGGGGCAGGGTTCAGCCAGGCTGAAGCTAACCTCTGCTGGGAGCCATCATTGTACTCTGCTTATTTCTAAACATTTATTTCATGCCAGTCACTGTGAGGCTCTAGGAAGATGTCCCACTTATCAGGAAAGGCACAGGCAGGTGAGGAACGTTGGCCAGTGGCATGGTCTACAGAGAGCCTTGAGAAAGGCTTCCCGTGTTCAGTCACTGTTACCCAGGATTGACACCAGAATATCATGCTACCCTGAGAGTCATCTCTCAAAGAGGAATCGTGGCCAGGGTGTACAAACCCAGCACTTCTAAATGCCCATACCAACATGTGGACCTCCCGAGGCCCACACAGACATGCCTAAATTCCTGTCCATGATGGGCCTCCTACAGCCTGGCCTGCTACAAAGTGCTAAATAGATGCTATCTGTTATCTCTAGATAGTTTTAAGGCAAGAGGGAATAGGAGAAAGAGTTTTATTTCTTTTTTAATTTATTACTTACTATTTATTTATATTTTACTAAAGGGCATGTATACTCTCTGCAGCCAGACAGAGAGAGACATAGAGGGAAAGTGAGACATTATCCCCCAAATTGGCCACGCCTCAATCCCTTCTCTTCCATTCTTCTCTTGGGATTTTGAGCATGCATACACATGCACCTGCTGAGTTTTTCAAGCCATTGGGTCTGGGACTTGAACCTTACAGTCAGCCATTTGGGATACAGTACCTTAACCACCACACCACTTGATGGACCAAGAAAGGGTTTTCTAATCAAGGGTTGAGGTGAAGGGAGCAAAGAGTGGTCTCCATATACATTTGGGCACCTTCGTCCTCCTTTTCTCCCAGGCTGAACCATCCCCTGTCCCAGCCTTCAGTCTGGCCCTTTCCAGACCACTCACACCCACCTTCTCTACCTCACCTGCATATGCACTTGCACCTCCCTGAGCATACTCAGCTCTCTCTTCCTGGCCTCTGGACATACTCTATCTGCTTGGACCACTCATTGCCTTGTCCTCACCGAAGAACCTCCTCCTCCTGGGAGCCCCTCCTGTTCTGTTCAGCCTGGTGAACACTGGCTTCTTCTGGGAGCTCCCCTTGCCACTGTGCCTGCCCTCAGCTCACAGGATGACTAGGTTGTGCTGTCTTGTCCATTTTCTTAGCTTTCTCCTCCATTAGACGTCATCTTTTAACAACATTTTTATTTTGAATTTCTGGGTCCCTGTCCTCAGGCACAGTGCCTGGCTTTTGCTGTGGAAGTTCTTGCTTCTAGCGTATCTGGATGGTGTTCAGCAAATATTCATTTATTGAGTGAATAAACTTCAGTAATCTTTGTTGAAATTAATGAATGGACAAGTTATCTAGGTAGGTGCGAAGTTGATGAGCCCCAGGCACTCTGCATTTTCCCTGAGCTGAAGTGTTTCTATATCAGGAAGTGAGGCCCTCTCTCTCTTTTGTGACCTGGGTCTGCATCAGCCTCGCCAGGTTGCTGCAGAGCTCAGAGGGGAAGGAAGCAGGGTAGGAATGTGGATGGAAATGTCGACCCACTCACTCTTGACTTCCCTTTGCCTCTTGTCCATATACTTTTAGTGACATGCACCATCGCCCCCCGGGAGAGACAAAACTGTGGCTATCCCGGTGTCACGCCCTCAGAGTGTAAAAGCAAAGGCTGCTGCTTCGATGACACAGTTCCTCGGGTTCCATGGTGCTTCCAGCCTGCACTCGTCAACACCCCTGAAGATGGTATGGGCATTTAAAACACTGCCAGTCTGGACATCTAGAAGTAATGAGAGAAAACCATGTGGGGCAGGGCCCCGGATTGGCATAGCTGTGCTTTTACCCAGAGCTGTGGCCTTGGGGTGGTGGGAAGAGCATTGATAAATCAGATGGAGTCCTGGTCCGGGCTATGGAGGATGGGTCGCAAGGCTGGTGAGGGGGCCTTTTTTCCCCCTACCTTTTCCTCACATTTCTAACCAAAAGCCCGTGAAGACTCCTTCTCGGAGAGACTTACTAGCTTGCTTGGGGTAGGAGAAGAAGAAGAAATGGCAATTAAAATTCTAAGACAGTTCGTGTTTCCTAAGAATTTTCCTGTTGATACTGTGAAATCTCTGTAGCTGTTTAAGAGTGAAAGAAAATACTTGGCCTCATGAATGCATCTCTTCTCCCCCCTTTAGAAGAGTGTCCGTTTTAGCTGCTCTTCCCTGGGATCAGCCTGTGTGATGACTGGATCGTCCTCTGCAGGGTGGCCCTGGAGCCTGGCCACGACTCTGGGCAGAGCTGCGGACACCTGCTGCACCTGTGCCGTGGGTCCTGTGCTGCATCACTGCTCTGGTTTTCAGTACTCAAAACTAGCCTAAACATTAAAAGAGATGAAAGTTGTTCTGTGCTTTTCGCTCTTTCTAAAAATATAAACTACTTTCCTTCCTTTGAAAGTGAAATGTGGTATTTTCACTTCTGGTTTGTACATTAGCTAGGGCTATCTAAGTTAAGGTGAGGTGTGGAGAGGGGGTGACAGAGAGAAGGCCGGCAGTGACTCTGCTTGTGTGGTCCACGTGGTCTCTGTTAGCGCTCGACATTGATGCACAAAGACTTTAGACTCCAGGCTCCTGTGACATAGCAAACTCTTCAAGAAGCCAGCCTAAGCCATGTCCATGTCAAACCATGGAACTAGACGCCAAACTCTAACAGCATCCTTTAAGTAGTCACTGTGGGTGCCCTTACTGCCAGGTAATACCAATTTTCTTTCATCTCCTTTACTTCCTCCAGTGGAAACTAGCTTAGGAGATGAAACTCATAATGAAATGTCTGAACGTGTTGATAATAAAGACCACAGAGGATGGCATGAACTGAAGTCTCCAGGGCTCCGCACCTCCAACCTGAATGAACTAGGCAAGGCAGAAGCCAAAACGTCACCTTGTTAATAATGCAGGCAAGATGGTTTACTTTCCTTGATTGCAGCATATCTGATCTTACGATCTCTGCATGTTAGTTAGAGGCAAACACAAACTAAGATGGAAGGAAACAGAGCCAACTGGAGCTGTCACCTAGGCCCTGGAATTAAACAGACTATCCCCCACCCTCCATGGTCAGGCAAGGCAAGGTAGCTCTAGGGGAAGAGCCTGAGTGGCAGCACGCAAGGCCTTGTTGAGGATGAGGAAGGGTGCCCCTCCCTGGGCAGTCATTCCCGCTAAATGAAGTAAGCCAGCTGGACCAAACGCACCCTCCTGCAGCCCCGGCCAGGTACCCCTGTGTTGGGCACAGCCGCACAACTGTATGGGGTTGGGGAGTCCCAGAAGCACTGGGAAACTTCCGCTCTCTGCAGCCAACTGCTTTCCAAGAGGTAGAAGGTGGTATCGAGGTGTGTGGGACCAGTTCTTTCGAAATTAACCAGTCAGGTAAATCATTCCCCTGACCCTTGGCCCCAGGGTAAGCAAGTTCAGAGGCATGAGAGGCCAGGAGACACCCCACTCAGGGAGAGGACCATCAAAAACAGAAGGCCCTGCCCCTGCACATGACAGCATATGTGAGTGTGTAATAATATATGTTGGGTTACCTACACACGATAAAGGTCACAAGTACTCCCCTTGCCTCTCAGATGTGCAGGGAAACCTTGGCTTACTTTCCTTGATTACAGCATGTCTGATCTTACAATCTCTACATGTTAGTCAGAGGCAAACACAAACTAATTTAATTTAGTGCAGTCCCTTTAAAAATAATTTTCTGTAATAATTTACACAACTTCTACAGGTCACAGTGTTTGGGAGATAAATTACTATCCTCTCTTCCCTCACGCCCCCAGCCCCCTTGCTTGCTCCTTTCTCTGTCTGGGAAGAGTGAGGGAGTCGCCTGGTCTGCATTGCACTCTTCACATTTCTGCTGGCCCATTAATGGAGTTTTCTAGAATCCAGCTGGCTTGGGCCCTGTGCCTCCTTCTCCCCACAATGCGAGAAAGGACTTTCCTACATGGCATCTCACAGCAGGTACCGTTGCTGGGTACACAGCAGCCATTCCACCTTGTCTTTATTGCCTAGCTTCTATTCGGTAAAGAATGCACTTTCCCAGCTCCTTTTGCACCTTGAGGTATTCTGGTCCATGAGATATAAGAGGGCATCTACTTGGAGGCTTTGGGGAAAGATTCGTCTTCTTTGGTAAGAATGTCTTCTGCTCCCTCTGGCCAGCCCCTGCAGCCTGCCTTTGGATGTTGTGATATGATGGTGCAACGTGGTGCTTGGGCAGCCCTTCTGTGACACTGAGGAAAGCCCGAGAGCTAGAACATTGATATCCCTGAGCTGCTTATTCAGCCCCACCACCACCTACCTCCAGAATTTGTTACCTAAATCCCAGTATCCTTAGGGGTTAAACCACCGCTTGCTGGGTTTCTTGTTATTTGGCAATACATTTCCAAATGAGCCTACGACCCAGCCACCATGGGCTGGAGAAACTCTCACCCCGGGCAATCCATTCTCTCCACCATGCTTGGTGCTTAACCTGGATTTTCCAGCAAGTCCCCTAACTCTGAGGCCATCAGCAATAAGCCTCAGACTCAGCATGTGGAGTGAGAAGCCGCGGACATGAGCGTGGGGGAGTCAAAGGCATCAGTATTCCTGTACAGAGCCACGTCCTTGACGAGTGCTATCCCCATCTTTGCAATTGAGGAAAAAGTGCTGAGAAACGTGTTCTATCTGCCCAAACGAGTAGACACACAGACTGAGCTGTGGGGTCAGAGGCGACCCCAGAACTGAGGTTCACTAGTGATTCAAGGATCCAGGTACTCTAGAGGCCCCAGCCAAGCAGAGTGCATCATAGGGGACATGTGAGGGAAGTGCCCCGCATTCTTCCTCCTGTGTCAGATGTGCCCTTTCATCCTGAAGAGTGTAAACGAGGTTTCTGAGGTTCACACAGCATGGGGAATCAGCTGGGAGACACCTTCATCTCACCACCTAGGGGTGTGTGGTTTTACTGCTATTTTCCCAGCCAGATCCTTTACCCCAAGTGCTGCTGTGGCTGGTGAATCCTGTGGGCATCACCAGATGAAGCATCATCCCAGACACTGCTAGACTGGGGGCCTGGGGATCAGCTGGGGCCCCACCCAGTGGAGGGAGTAGATGGGTCAGAGGTGAGCACTTCAACTCCTGCCTCCTCTCAGGTTCCAGAGAAAGAAATTGCAGGCTCCTCCCAGCGTTCCCCACCTGCTGGACACATGACCCTGTGGCTCCACCGTGTGGATGAGAGGCCTCCTCGGGCCCACTAGGGAGGAAGAGCTGGTGAGCCAGCTGGGACTCCATAGGAGCAACCTACCACAACCCAGAGGAGCCCACAGCTTCATCTGTGTCAGGGGCACGAGGATGTGTACAAGAGCGGATGAAGGTGTGCCTGTCAGTGTCTGCCGCTGCTTCCAGAAATCACAAACCCTGTGAGAATTACAGTGGTGGAATGCAATGAGTAGGGGCAGGAGAAACTGGAGGCAGAGTTTGGTGTGGGGAACCTGGCAGAGAATCATGCTGGTGCCTGAGAGTGGCGCCCACACCCCTGAAGCTCCGGGGAGTGAGTGGGAGCTGCTGAGGTCTGCATGCCGCAGAGATGGAGGCAGGGCAGTGGGCAGCAGGCCACCTTCTTCTGTTCAGAGCCACAGGGCTCGAGATGAAGGGGCGGGGGGAGGCAGAGAAATACCCCCATGGCCCAGGAATAAGGAAAAAGCAGCACAGCATCAGATTTGAATGTCTTCCCAGCATTTTCAGGCCTGAGGTGATGCTCTGGGGCTCCTAGGATCCCCTGTCAGACAGAAGCTATTACTGAGAAAGAGGAAGGTGCAGACCCTTTGGCTTGAGAAGAGGCTCGTAAAGTCTGGTTTGACATATGTGGTGACAATGCAGAGGTTGGCAGAGGTGCACGTGGTGTGTGTGTGTGTCTGTGTGTGTGTGTGCAGGTGGGCAGGCATGGTGGAGAAGAACGAACAGGATGGGAAGCTGGGCAGTGTGTACATGACCTGGGTCAACCTCTACCTGCCCCCAGCCCCGCCTCTGTGCCTCCTCTCTCAGATGCCCCATGGCAATGGCCAAGATGTCAATGAGGGGGTCCTGCAGGTCCCAGTGTGCGGATCTCTGCGAGTGTGGGCCTTTCAGGAATCTCTGACAGAGTGCTCTGTACTTACACCTCACCCTCACCCCTCCCGCCTCTGCGGCCATGACTGAGCCAGAAGTCTGCAAGGCGGAGTTCTACAGGGTGGGGAGTGCCAGCCTTTCTCTCCCAGACCACTGCAGAGCCCTCAGGTGTCCAGGTGGGTGGTGGGAATGAAGCAAGCTATGATGATAAAGTGCCTTAATAAGAGCAGCCCTGGGACCAGCGGATGGCGTAATGGTTACGTCATTGGATTCTCACGTAGTTGACTGCAATTCAAGGCCTGGACCCAGTGGCTTAAAACTTATGCCGGCCATGTGTGCATGCATGCCCAAAATCCCAAGAGGAGAATGGAGAAGGGATTATGGTGTGGTCATCTCCCCTCCTGGGGGGTGATTTCTTGCTTTCTGTCTCTCTGTCTCTCTGGCAAGCACACACATCCTATAGCAAAACATCCAGAAAAAAAAAAAAAAGAAAAAAAATAGAGAGCGAGAACAGCCTGCTGAGAAGGCACCTGTGGGGGAACTGGTCACCCACCCCCTATGGAGCCTACAGGACTCAACTCTCTATTCCATCCACCCAGAAACCCGGGGTGAGCAGCCCCTGGAGGCAAAGGCTCAGCGAATTTTGGTGGGTTTGGGTGAGTGGTGCGGTGGGCAAACCACACTAGTAACTTTTATATTTGCATGTATTTCTTGGCAGCGGAAAGTCTTATGTATTTGTGTTTTGAGAAACAGTCCTTTTGTTTCGGAACAGCTCTGTGCCATTGTGTGTCAGTTAACCCTGAAACCACCAGACACTGACAATACTGTCCATGACTCAGGGAACTTTCTGTGTCCTTAAAGCTCTTCAGATAAAAGCTCAGGAAATCTCTCATGGGGAGAGACACATCTTTTGGGGTGAGTTCAGGGGTATTCTGGTGGACAAAATGTGGAGAGGGTTGTGTCTGGCTCAGCCCTGAAGTGCCCGGATGTGGAATGGAAGAGATATGGGGAAGCGCTATTTGCCGTGAGGCCTGAGAAGCAGGAAGGAGATGAGGCAGACAGGCAGAGAGGGGGCGAGGATGGCCTGGCTGAGGCAGAGGACCCCTGAAGCTTTCTACTACCCCTCCTCTCTTCATCGTCAGCTGGCACGTTAGTCAGCCATGGTTGCCGTAAGTACCACAGATGGCAGCTTCAGCAGCAGACATGGATGTCTCACACTCTGGAGGCTGGAAGTCCGAGGCCGGGTGTGGCAGCGCTGGCTTCTCCTGAGGCGTCTCTCTTGGCTTGCAGGTGGCCGCCTCTTGCTGCTCCTTCATGTGGTCATCTGCCTGTGTGTCTGAGGTCTATGTGTCCTAATTTCTTCTTATGAGGATATGAGTTAGGTTAAGTCACCCTAACAACCCCATTTTAACTTAATCACCTCTTTAAAAACCCTGTCTACAAAGACGGTCACGTTTCGAGGCACTGGGATTAGGACTGCAACATATGAGCTGGGGAAGGGGAGGGGGCACAATTTATCCAGGTAACAGTTGGTGTCTGTTACTTGCAGCCAACAAGGCCTAATCAATGTAAATTATCAAAGGGTAATTGTCATGGTTATTTCTTGTTATTGGAGATAAATGAATTCTACTACAAACAGTAAGCAAAAAGTGGATTTTATGAAACCGAAGATGTAACAAGTACAGATAGTGGACAGTCAGGCAGCTTTTCGGACACAGTGACCTTTGTGAGACGTATAAGGGAGGCGGTGAGTGAGTCAGTAGCCTGTCAGTGCATTTTATGATGAAAAGAATGAAACCAATAAGAACATCAGTACAGATAGAATAGTTGGAAACACTAGGTAATAAGAAAAAAATCGGTACTTCCAGGCTGACAGCTGTTATTTAGGGATAACAATTCCTAAATCAGACACATGTGACCTTCATCATGGCCCAGTCTGGGCCCCAGGGGCACTGAGCCCCAGCAATGCAGCGTATAGCATGATCACCCTGTGGATGATGTTGGGCTCCGATGGGGAGAGGAAAACTTGGCCTGGAGTCTCTCAGATAAGGCCAGGGCCTCTGCTGGCCCCAGAAATCTTCCATCTCCTGGCCTCTGACCCATACCTCAATTCTGGTCCTTGTTCTCACAACCTCGAGGATGGCAGAGAGAGGAACAGAATGCTGAGATCACTCACAGTCCAGGATTCAGGTGTGTGGTCCTTTTGCTTCCTTGTACCTGTGTGAAGTATTAACCCACGGCTTCTCCTTCCCCTCACAGGCCATAGACTGATTTAAGCAAGTACAATTTAAGCAGAGCAGTTTGATCTGTGAACCTCTGTTCTGTAGCTGGCTATGAAGGCTACCACTGCCTCTAGATAATTTCCCTCATAACAACAGAGTTCTGTTCAGAGAAATTTGAACTAATCTCAGACCAGGAACTACTTCTCAAAGCCAAGTTGTGGCTTGAGATCATATTTATTGTGTCATTGAGAAAGATATTGTTCCTTAGAAAACTCCTTTGTCTTGTGAGTGTGGAGAGGGGCAGTTGCTGAAATATTTAATGCTTGTGAGCCTGCTAGAAAACATTAGCTAATAAGACCTCTCAAATTCCAGTACATGTAGCTTATTGGAAGGTATCAACAACTCTTAGGAAGAAAATGCTCACCAACTTGAAGGTTCAAACAGACTATGATTACAAACATAAGGATAAACAGTACATTTTGAAGGATTTATTAATTGTTCTTAGTTCTTGACATTGCCCTGAGCTGGACCTTTTTGAGATGTGAAACAGATTAAATTAGGCAAAACCCACACATGTCGGCATACACAGTGATACAATGGGGTTGTGTAAACCCCATAAGTCCAGAATATCTATTCTAAGGGCAAGCGTCGAAAAGATCCTCTACTTTTAATCTCCTCCAGGTCATCAATGTTAAGAACTGGGAAGGGCTGAGCATTTATCCTACTTCCAAATTTGTCTCCCATAACTTCAAAGATCTGACAGAAGATAAGAGATTTCTGGTTCAGAGATAAAAGCTTTTATTATTCATGGCATAGCAAGCAGCAGGAGCAGCAAGATGACTCTGTTGGTTCCTTTGCCTCCAAGTCTGCTGGGATGCCCGAGGCCTGTACACACAATGGGTTACATTATAGGCATGGCACCTTGAACTAACAGAACCACGTCTTTTATAATGGGCAGTAAGTTTCATGCCCTTTCCTCCAGAGGGAGAAACCTTATCTGTTTTCCAAGGTTGTTTGCTATACAAACATCCTTGAAAAGATAGTCTGGCAGAAAGGACTGTTTTGATTGCCTCCTACACATCTCATTAATGAGGGAGGGGTTTCACCCTAGTGTTATGGGGATGGCTGGACACATCGTACCCCACACTGGACAGATGACAGGAGTAGCAATGTAAGAGTCCCATATTCTCACAGGCTAGGACAGAAATCCCTGAATGCTATGTCTGGTCACACCATGCAAGGAGTTGCACTCAGAAAAAAGAGAGAACAAGCAAAGGCCATGGGAAGTAGACTGTGTAGTATCAAGAGGGTGTGGTGCCCAGTGGTTCCTGCAAGAGGATGGGGCTGGCTTGTTTAAATACTCTTGTGGACTGGCAGGGAACTGAAATCCGCTACTTATAGATAGATAAGCACGCGCTGCGCCTAGTCCCTCCGTAAGCAGGGTTGTTTGACTGAGGGCCTTATCTAGGGAGGAGAGAGTGGAGGTGAATGTGTGGGTAAGTCCCCTGAGGCTCTCTCAGTTTTATCTGATGTCAAGGTGGCACTTAATATTGAGCCTTATTTTTAGGTCTTATACCAAAAGAACAGCTCATTCTTCAATCAAAAGACATGCAGACATGTAAGAAACACATGGAGAATGATCTCACAACAGACAATAGACGAAATACCTTAATTTTAATACCAGATTTCAGAGGGGAAAAACTTTTGACTTATTTTTATAATATAGCATTTATAAGTAAAGTAAAACACAACTATTTCCCCTCATCTTTATTTCAAATTTTAAATTTAGTTTCCATTCATGTGTAGGAAGAGTTTTTTTAAAAGGTCTAAATAGTAAATGTTTTAGAGTTTTGGGATCTTTGTCATAACTAATTAACTCTGTCACTGTTGCTTGAAAATAGCCAAAGACACTATGTAAATGAATAGACATAGCTTTATTTCAATAAAGCTTTATTTTTAAAAAGGACAATTGACAAATAACCATAGTTTGTTGACTCTTAATATGATATTTTAACTGGACATGTGGCGACCTAAGCTTTAAGTTTGACCAGATAATAGCTTGACTTGGCATGGTGTCAAATAAACAAATAAACAAAAAATCTGTTGAAAAACCAAAGAGACATTTACAAGTAATTTAAATATTTTTTTAATTGCTTAAGGATATGTGCACCTACCAGAGAGAACATGAGGGAGAGTGTGCAGAAGCACCCTTTGATAAGGTGTGACAGTGCTACATCCCTTCTTCCCCCATCTCTCCATCCTGGCAGGATTGTATAAATGTGCCTTGGCAGTTTCCCACGCCATCAGGGTGAGGACTCGAACTGCACTTGGCCATGTAGCACCCAATTGCTGTGCTACTGGACTGGACTTAAACCTTTTTTTAAAAGTTTTAATTTATTTATTTATTCCATGAATGAGAGAGACATATATATATATATATATAGATAGATAGATAGATAGATAGATAGAGAGAGAGAGAGAGTGAGAGAGAGACAACATTCCTAATAGGGTCCTGACATTACAATCCACCCCCAACTTCAGCAAGCCATGGATCACAGGCACACGCATGACCAGAGTACTCAGAGAGGTCTCCCATGCAGACCTAGAATCTGCCCATGGGGATCAGTCTCACAATCTGTTGTTTTACCTCTGTGCCACTGTCTGGCTCACTGAATCCTGACAGAAGTCTCTCAAGGATGTGTAAAGAAGAAGTACATTATTCAACACACTAAAAATGTGCTAAAATTTGGCTAGCCAGGTGGTATGGTAGTTAAGGCAGCTGGATCTCATATGGCTGATTGCACAGTTTGAGTCCCAGACCTGGTAACTTAAAAAATATGCCAGGCGCATGTGCCCAAAATGCCAAGAAAAAAATGGAGACAGGTTGCATGGCCAACCCTTGGGGGTGGAGGGTGATTTTCCACCTTCCTATTCTCTCTTTGTCTCTCTCTCTCTCTCTCTAGCAAGTGCAAGTGCCCTATAACAAAAACTTTTTAAAAAAGTGGTAAAATGTATGTCCATATAGTTATACCTTCCAAATAAAACTCAAGATTTCTATAAGTTAATAACATCCCAAACTTTATATCAAAATTCTCATCAGTGGGAACCAGCAGTTAGCATAATGGCTATGTCACTGGACTCCCATGTAGTCCACCGCAGTTCGCGTCCCGGACCCGGTGGCTTAGAACTCACGCCGGGCGTGTGTGCGTGCGTGCCCAAGATCCCGAGAGGAGAATGGAGGAGAAGGGATTGCGGCATGACCATCCCCCCGGGGGGTGATTTCTCCCTTTCTGTCTCTCTGTCTCTCTCTGTCTGTCTGGCGAGTGCACGCGCCCTATAGAGAAAACCTCTCCAAAAAAAGAAAATTCTCATCAGTGATGGTTCATATAATTATTTCTTTTATGTTTAGTTAAGGTCTTTATTATGTAGACACATTTATTTTTGGCTTAAATTTTTTTTTTTTTTTTGGTTTATCCACTATGTTGACCAGCACAACAAAACTCCAGAAGCCTGGAATATTGAGAAGGAAAATTGAATCTGGATGTTGTTTGGTGTTCTCTTTCTACATTTGGGACATTAAGCATGTAAATTTTAGTAATGCAACTACTTCCTCACTTGATAATAGTGTAAATATGATATACCACCATACTTACGTTTAAGGAGCTGAGTGAGACCTTGGAGAGCATTGGATAAGTTTGCACTCTGCTCCTCTTTTGGCAGATGGGGAAACTTACCCAGAGAAGTAGAGACTTGCCTTATTTATTTTCATATATCCATATCATCCTTTCTGGATACTCTTTTGTAACTGTCACTAGGTAATTTGGCTAACAGACAACAATATATGCACATTTCTATTTTTCAAACCCCTTGATGTCAGTTATCTACTTCTCCATTCACTCCCTCCTCACTAAGTAAGTATGCTGTGTGCCAGGTACCAGGTTGGTTCTGGGGATACGAAATTAACGAAGTATAAGTCTATGTCTGGAGCTCACCCTGCATTTGCTTGCTGTGTCAATTGGGCAAACTATTTTACATATGTAGACTAAAAACCAGGAGTAATAACTTCAGCTCCTCATTTGGACTGCTACAAGGATTATGTGAGATAGAGTGTGTCAGTCCTTAACATATTGTCTCACACAAGTAAGCCTGTAGTTAAGTACGAGCTGTTATCTTTGGTGTAGTTAATAAAGAACCCAGTAGTAAGAGTTTATGAATTGTGTAGGTATAGCTAAGTGTTCTGATTCAGGTAAACAAAAGGAGGTCTAGGAGAAAAGGTGAAGGGCATCTGTCTCACTCTGGGGGGAAGTAAAGGAAACTTTTCTGGAAGAAATGATCACTGAATGTAAAGAAGGAAGGATAGGAGTTAGTGAGGCAAAGAGTGGAGTAAAGGCATCAGAGTGGGTTATAGGGCACATAAACAAAGCATTGAATTTCAAGGTATGCTTGGAGATGTACGGGGTGCTTCTATGACGAAGAAGAGCCTTGTCATGGAAGAGGTGGAGGGGCATGTGGAATTCAGTTTATAAAGGGTCTTGCTTTTCACACTCCAGGAGTTTGGTCTTTATTCTACAGGCTGTTGGATCTGGGATGGCAGGGGAGTAACATCATTAGATTTTCATTTTCTAACAATGGCATATAGTTGCTGGAAAAGTTATGATGCACTTTTGCATAGAAAAATACATAATAACTTTTCAGACTAATATGTTTATTATTTACATTGTGGAGAATGATATGGAGCTTCCTCAGAAACCTACAAATAAAATTACTGTATGACCCAGAAATTCCATTTCTGGGTATCTAACCAGAGGATAGAAAAATCCTTAATCAGAAAAACTCTTGCACATCCATATTTATCACAGCATTATTTACAATTGCTAGGGCATGGAATCAACTCAAATGTCCAAAAATAGATGAGTATATTGAAAAAATGGTTTGTGTTTGAGAGAGTAACTAAGAGACAGCTGTAGCAAACCAAATGAGAAATCATGAGGACTGGAATTAATTGTAAATGTCAATGCTTATAGAAGTCAAGCAGTGCCATAATTCAACAAATCCACCTAGATGGGAAACTCATATCCTGTGCTAAAAGTTGGCCATGACTCAACTTGAAGACTTCCTGTAAATTCCCTTGGGACACAGGTTTGCAAGTTATAGCTTCTCTTAGCTTTTGTTTATCTACAAAATGTATTTTGATTTTATTTTGAAGGATATTTTTACTGAATGTAGAATTCTAACTCCCTGTCTTCAGCATTTTTAATATTACTCCATTGACATGTAGTTTGCATCATTTCAGATAAAAAGTCAGTTGTTATTCTTATTATGATTCCCCTTTCTGAAATGTTTTTTCCTTTGGCTGTTTTAGGAATATATATATAAATTTCATTTTCTTTTCTACATTCAATCACATTATTTAGCTTACAAAGTGAATATTCCTACTTGTGTTCATTTCTCCCTTGTCTAGTTGATAAAACTATAAAATTATCTTCAACAGATAATACCACATTTCTTTGTTCCATTAATGCTTTGCCTCTCATGTTTTAGAAAATTTTTTTTAAATCATTGATTTTCAACAATATGACCATGCTATGCCTTGATGTGGTTTTCTTTATATTTATTTTCTTCAAAGTTATTTGAGCTTCTGGGATTTGTGAGTTTATAATTTTCATCAACACTAGAAAAAAATCTCCATTATTTCTTCAAATACTTATTCTTGTGTAAATAGTTTTAAATACTATTTCCATGCATGCTAGACTGCTTGCTAATGTATTACAGGTCAATACAATTCTATTGATTTTTTTCAGCCCTCTTTCTCTCTATGCTTTAGTTGGGTAGTTAATATTGCTTCAAGTAAACTGATCATTTCTTCTGCAGTATCTAATATTTTGTCTTTAATCTAAAGCCCATTCAGTGAATTTTCATTTCCGATGTTTTATTTTTAGAATTTTTACTTGGTTCAATTTTAGTTTCTATTTTTCTTACTTGTATCTATATCTATCTATCATCTATCTATCTATCTATCATATATCTATATCTATCTATCTTTATTTCCAGCATGTTTCTCAAGCTGCCAGGGCCAGAATTAAAACAACAGTCAACCATGTGGGATCTGACTCCCTTAACCACTGCGCTACAGGAGTGATCTCACATTTCTAATAACTTGACTTTATATTGGGCATTATGGGTGCTATATTGTGTATTTGAATCTTATCTTTTTTAATGAAGTGCTGAGCTTTATTCTGTCACTGATACTGGTTGAATTCTGTCCTGAAAAGTCATATATTGAAGCCTTAATCTGCAGTACCTCAGAATATGACTGTATTTGAAGATGGGGTCTTAAAAGAAGTGAGTAGGTTAAGATGGAATTGTTAGGGTGGGGCCTAATCCAATATGAGTTTTGTCCTTATAAGAAGGCAGACACCAGGGTTGTGAGTACACAGAGGAAAGACCCCATAAACCCTCTGCAAGGAGGCAGCCATCTGCAAGAAAAGAAGGAGGCCTCCGAAGAAACAAACTCTGACTGCATCTTGATCTTGGACCTCCAGCTTCCAAAGCTATCTGAAAATAAATTTTTGTTGCTTAAGTCACTCAATTTGTGGTATTTTGTTATGAAAGCCTTATCAAATTAATGCAGTCAGGTAATTTACTTTCAGGTAAGCCTGATTCTTTAAAAACTTCATAGTCTTGCTAGAATGGATTTAGAATAACTTTGCCTCATAAAGACTAAGTCTTCTCTTAAGGCATGTCTTTCTGTGTCTGCTGAATACTTGAATTGGTGAACAACTTTTCCTCCTCTTGGCTACTCAGAACTCAGATGATCCCCAACCCCGTGAAAGCTACATTAGTTTTTCAATTCAATTTCCCAGTGACTGATCTTTCTTTGGTAGCTGTTTCACCTAGATTTTCAGACATGAGTAGCTTAGTATTTAACTAAAAACTTTAGACTCAGTCATATTTCTGGATTTCTCTTTAGCTCTTTTTCCTACCTCCCAAATCCAGTAGCTTCCAATCCCCACCTCTGTCTCCTTGACTTGGTGAAATTGCAGAGTTCTGTTTGGTCTTCTCCCTGTGATTTGTGTGAAGGGAACCTCCACGCAGAAAACAAGGGCACCATGGGGCCACCGCAATGTTTCCCCCTCTCAGCAATCACAGGCACTGCCTGCTGTTCAACAGAGTCTGTAAACAGTAATTTCACAGTCAGTGACCCAGTGATTGCTGACCGCTTGGGGTTACTTATGGTGGGGGGCTAGTCTGGTACCAGTTACCCCACAGTCAGAATGCTATCACATTAATGCTATCACGATAGCGATTAAATTTCGGCATGAGTTTTGGAGAGGGCATTCAAACCGTAGTACTGTCATTCACAGACTGGCCAACTCCTATAATCTTTACAAGGGATGAAAGACTTAGAATCTCCCTCTGTCCTTCTATACCATGCCCTTCCCTCCTTTTCTTTGGGGGTATCTGTCCTGTAGCTTCTCCTTTTTTCTCTTCTCTTCTCTCTCTGAGCATCTTACCCCTAAGCATGGACCAGGTTCCTGGTGCTATCTTTTAGGAAATAAAGAGAATTCCCACAAAAGAAGAAATAACCAGCTTCAGGGTTTTGCTGAAAATTATTTTTTTGAGAGAGATTTTTTGCTATAGGGTGTGTACATTCACCAGAGAGGCAGAGAGAGACAGAGAGACAGAAAGCAAGAAATCCCCCCCCCAAGGGAGAGATGGCTATGCCACAATCACTTCTCCTCCATTCTCCTTTCAGGATTTTGGACACGCATGCGCATGCACCCGATGTGAGTTTTAAGCTGCCCAGTCTGGGACTCAAACCACAGTCCACTATGAGGGAGTCCAGCGACATAACCATTACACCAAAAGTAAATTTTTAAAAGCTGCCCATCCCAGGCTGCTCTGTTTACCCCATCAGCCTTACATCTGTGGAGAGCAGCTCCCACTGCTGAAGATGAGACACAGGCTACAGTCCAGGGCCTCAGCTCTGCATCTAAGGAGGATTCACTCCGCAGCACTATGGGAGGTCTCCCTCTGTGAGGGGAGGGGTCTTTCCTATGCTGTCTTTTGCCTGCTCATAGCAGCCTTCCTCTCAACAGTTGTAAATGTTTCTGTGGCAGCCACGACATTATCAGGAGGAATGCACGGCTTATCCCTTCCGGATGTGACCGTGTGTGTGCCTAGCTCTAGATGTGCATGTGGCAGTTTTCCACGCTGGCAGCTTGGCATGACCTGGTCCCTGCCCAGGGCAGGGGAGGCCTCGCTAGTGTGCAGGGAGTGGGGCACGCCTGGTCCGGAAGCCTGGCCTGCACAGGGCATGGCTGTCTTTCACCTCTTCTGTGCCTCTGGGGTGGAGCTATCTCAGCTCCTCCTAACAAAGGATCTGCAGGGTTGGGGCCATGAAGGAGAGGAGAAACGTTATCAAACCTGTTGAACAAACAGAGAGAAGGTTATAAACCCCCCAAGCAGCAGAAACCGTACATTCTGCAGGCCGCTGGGTGCAGCTGAGGCCGACATGGCACCTCGCGGTGTGGGGCTCCTGGCAGCGCTCCTCATCCTGGCGCTGTGTGCCCTGGTCAGGGGCGACAAACCTTGTAAGTCAATGTCTGCAGGTACCAACTTCCCTAGGCTCAGCCTCCTATCCCAGAAACAAGGCA
>NW_006160004.1:464646-476651 GCF_000334495.1 Tupaia belangeri chinensis
GCAGGCCAGGCGCAGCTGGCATCCCCAGATGCAGGAGTGCCAGTCTGTCCTTGCTTCCTGAAGGTCTTGTTCCCCTGTGGGTCTCTGTGTGTACTTTCTGGTTTGTTTTCCTTACAGCAAAAAAGACAGGGAAGTAACTCAAAGGGCTTCCTAAGCTTGGAGTTACAGCATGTGTCATTCACACAGGAGGCCCTGCTCTTTGGGATGGGAGCCTGACAGGCGCTAGTTGGAGAGTTGAGGACTGAGGCTGAGGTCCCGGGTAGGGTTGGAGGGCACTTGCCTGTCCCCAGATCTTTAGAGGCTTTTTCACCTTGACCTTTGCCTGGGTCCATCTGTTCTCCCTCTTTATAGAATATATTTTGTTTTTGTTTCAAATAACACGCTCTTACCAAAGCCTGCCAGTTCCTAAGAAAGGCGTGCATAGCTCAGATGTGGGCAAGATGGACTTTGCATTTCTCCAAGTAGCAGCAGGATGATGCAGGCATTCCCCGTTCCCTGTGAGAGCAGGCAAGTGGGGTGCCTCCAGTGCCCTGGACTGGGTTGACGAGGGTCTTCCCACAGCCCCCTGCCAGTGCTCTCGGATGAACCCCCACAACAGGAAGAACTGCGGCTTCCCAGGGATCACCAGCGACCAGTGCTTCAACTCTGGATGCTGCTTCGACTCCACTGTTCCTGGAGTCCCCTGGTGTTTCAACCCTCTCCCAATGCAAGGTAATCCTTGGGGAGCTGGACTCTCTACCTGGGCCAATGGCTGCAGCCCAGGACCTGGCTTCAGGGCAGAGTCAGAGCAGGTGATTGTGGAGGCTCATCATTTAGCCTAGAGGTAGGCAGGCCAGTTAGTCCAGAACTAGCCTGGATTGGTTGGTCCAGCGCTAGCCCAGGCTTATTAGTCTAGAGCTAGCTTGGGCTATTAGTCTACAACTAGCCTAAGCTGTTAGTCTAGAGGCAGTCCAGGCTGGTTGGTTTAGAGCTGGCCTAGAGTTGATGACCTAGGTTTAGGTCATCAGCCTAGAGTTAGTCCTGGCTGTTAGTCCAGAGCTAGCCTGAGTCATTCGCCCATTCGCCTAGATCTAGTCCAGGCTGTTAGATCAGGCCAACCAAGAGGAAATAGAAAATGCCCCCTCACCCCTCTTTGTCCTTTCAGCAGATATGTGTGGACCCGTTCGTTTTACTTAATTTGAGGGGAAAAAATCTCAGGTCTCTTCTAGCTTGATCTGAAGAAGCCAGTAGAGGAAATGCATTAAGGACATGAGGCACTTAAGAGAATGTTAGTGACAGGACTGTTTACAGACCACAGGGTGCAGGAAGTATGCGAGGACTTCTAGGATCCTTTGGGAGTGAATCCTATGTCACTGCATACCACTGAGGGGCACAGGGTGTGCATGAAAGCTGCATGTGCTGCCGTGTGCACAGGACAGGGTGTTCGCCACCTCTCCCCTACGCTCATGGGTAGAGCAAGGACTTTTCTTCCCTTCATCACCACCTAGAGGCTCTCTAGGTTTTGCAGGAAACCAGGCTGATGGAGTCAGACTGTTCTGAGGACCCTCCATGGAGCGGAAGGGCCTGTGGGTGTCCATGTTGTGCTTTGACCAAATGCTCTACATCCTTAAAAGGTGCTCACGAGCTTTTTCTCACCCTGGTACAGCGAGCCACCTCATTTTGCAGAGGGAAACATGGCATGCAGAGAGGAGATGGTTTCCTCAGGCAGCAGGGCTGCAGTCTTCTGAACCCTGCCGACCATTCACTCTGGATCACACCACTGGGGAGGGAGGGTGGGCCAGCCACTGGGGCTGACACTAACCATCCCAAGACAAGGGGCAGCTCCTCATGACAAACGCAGGCTGGACATCCAGCGGTGCCCAGCCTAACCAAGCCTCTGTGTCGTTCCCTTCCCTCGGCCAGAGTCTGAAGAGTGTGTGATGGAGGTCTCAGCACGCAGGAACTGTGGCTACCCGGGCATAAGCCCAGAGGACTGTGCCTCCCGCAACTGCTGTTTTTCTGACGTCATCCCAGAAGTGCCCTGGTGCTTCTTCCCGCAGTCTGTGCAAGGTAACGTCACTGTTGGACGAGCCCCATCCTGGACATGGACAGTTTCTCCTTGCGAAGAGGGAGCTGAGGTGGGAAGGGGACCCACCACAGGGCCAGGCCCTGGATCCAGCGGGCAGCCATGCCAGGAAATCAGTGTCCCAGAATGCTCTCAACAAAGACAGGGTCTCGTCAATAAGTGATCCCTCCTGCCTTCCCACTGGTTGGTTGTAATGGTTGTAACGATGGCAGCTCCCCTAATTCGGGCAGGTTTTGGGGAGCATTGTCTATGAGGGATCTTCAAAAAGTTTGTAGAAAATGCAAATTATGAAAACATTAAGCGTAGATTAAAAAGAATTTAGATAAGATAAATTTGTACTTTAATTCCATTTTCCACCAACTTTTGGAAGCCCCTCATATTTTTTTTGCTATCTAATCACCGTTACTGGGGCACTCCTAGTGCCAAGTGCTGGGCTGGGTACCAGGGATGGGTTTGGGAATAAAGCAGACGTGGCCACTTTTCTCAAGGCCTCCCTATTCTCTCGCACATGATTACGTGTGACAAATGGCCTGTAACGTCCTCCTCCAGGACAGTTCCAGGGGCCCTGTCCTCTGATGTGAATCTGTCTACCAGCTCCCACCCCTTCGTTACTGGGTGCTCCTGACTCTGAGTTCAGCAAGAACGACCAAGTGTGTCTGTAAAACAGGAAAAGAGCGCATGGCCCCAGAGGGGTTTCTTTTCCTTCCTTAGGATACCAAAGTGCTCCAAGGAGCACAGGTCTTAGCTTTCAGAATTTTCTGAGTGACCCTATGTCAAGTAAAGGTCCATGTAGGAAATTCTTGATCACTTAGGGAGAGTGGACCCTGCAAAGAGAGTAGGTGAGAAGAGGGGATTCAGGAGCCCTTGACTGGACTGACGCAGGCCTTTAGCCTGGGGGGATTTGTCCCCTATCCTTCCAGCCCCCAGGAAGGAAGGGCTCGGTGCACCCCGTGCAGTGACCCTAGCCCTGCCTCACACCCAGGTCCCTCCTCCCCAGGGCACACTCACCACCCATCCTGCATTTAATTTTCTAGACTGTCATTACTAGGAGGTGCTGGCTTCAGAGACCCCACTGGCTCGTGGACATTCAGGAATAAGAAGATTCACCATCTTATCAGCTTCGTATTTCATGAATTCCTGGGTTTTAAATTTCTTTTAATCCTTTTTAGTGATTTAACACACAATTTCTTCAAATAAAGAAAACCCTTAACATCTGCCAAAGTTCATTTTGGTCTCATTGGACCCAGAAATGTGATGATTGTACATATGTCCATATGAGTGTGTGTGTGTGTGTCATGTGTGAGTGTGCACATGTAAGAGAACGTGTGTATACACATGTGTGGTGCATGTACAGGTGTGAATGTGTGAGTCTGTGTGTGTGTGTGTGTGTGTGTGTGTGTGTGCGCCTATTTACTCTGAGAAAAAATTCATCAAATGTATTCGGGCTGCAATAGCAGCAGTAAAGTATGGCATGCAAGTGAATTTCAGAATCCACAATCCGGTTGTAACTCCCACACCCAAGGCTTTTTAGAAAAACTCAAATGGCTTTAGCCCTAAAGTCCTCTTGGCATAACACACAATTTCAGACTGGAATTATAAAATTCCTTTGCTGTATCGAATACAACTCTGACCACCTGCTTCTGGAAGGAGTACAGGGTGGTAGACCGTCACTTGTTCCTCTCGCGAGGAGAGAGGGCTCGGGCCAGCTGAGCCACCACTTCTCTCAGCTCCTGCTTCTGTGTCTGCTCCTCATACGAGGGAACAGCTCACGTAACATGCTGAAATTGGAGGGTGTTCGAAAGGGGAAGTTGCTGGCATCTCCTTGAGGCAATACCAGCGTGGAATGGTCACTGCACAAAAAGTTGCATAGGTGCCTACTTGGAGGGGTCCTGACATTGGCTAGCTCAGGGCACAAGGTGACTGGCTTAGTAAATGTGTCACCCAAGTGTCAATGGTCCATCCCAATCACTCCAGAAAATCCAAGGCCCCTGCCTTCCAAGGTGAGGCAGGAAACAGTGCTACAGCTCTGTACTGAGGGATGGGATTTTTTTGTTTGGTTTTATTTTTATTTATTTATCTCTCTCTCTCTCTCTCTATCTATCTTTATTTATTTATTTATTACTTGCTATAGGCCACATGTGTTTGCCAGTGAGAGACACAGAGAGGGAAAGTGAGAAAGAACCCCTCTCCCCCCTAGAGAGGATGGCCAAGCCACAATCCTTTCTCCTCCATTCTCTTGAGATTTAGGGCACACATGCACAGGCATCTGCTGTGTTTTCCATGCTGCCAGGTCTGGGACTCAAACTGTGCAGTCAGCCATGAGGGACCCTGCTGTCTCAACCACCATGCCAATGGCTGACCCAGGGGATGGGAATATTTAAAAAGCATTTCTTCAAGGAATGTGCTTGGCCCCATGGTACCTGTCAGGATGCAGCCTCTGAGGGGCCACATTCCCCTGGGAACGGCTGTATCGTTGTCTTGGTTACAACACAGCCAGAAACTAAGTGAAACCATGGTGCTGTAGGCAGAAAGCATGGGGACATGGGAACACCGTGGGTGAAGGCCCAGTGGAGGCTAACTCTGTTTGCAGGTCTGTGTTCTCAGAGACCTGGGTCCTCTCCTGCTGATCTGCACAGTTCAGAATTCATTCACATGCTCCGGAGTCACCAGACCCGGCCAGACCCATGGCAAAGCTGAAAGGCCTACATCTTCCTGAAGTATTCGGCGTGCTCTCCAGTGATTCCAGCTCCTGGAACTGAGAGTTTGGGGTTTTGCTTCAGAATTGAGGCAGTGGGCTGACAGCGGGCTGGGTGCAAGGTCCTGGTTTCGTGCCATCTGGGGGGGGCATCTCTGGCCCTCAGTCTTCTCGTCCTCAGTCAGGGCTGTGCGTAGGCCACTTGCACAGATCTCTGGGGGGCAGGAACGTCTTTCAATACGTGGACACTTCTGTTTCCTACGGCATCCATGCTCAAGCACTGCTTCTCACCTCTCTGCTCCACCCCACTTCCTCCTCTGACGTACTGTCTTGTTTCCTGAGTCAGTTCCTCTGCCGCCCTTCTGATCACTGAAGTATGGATTCTTTCTTTTTTATTTATTATCATAATCTTGTTTATATTACACTGAATCACATATAACTTCACAGTGTATTATATTTCTTTTTCTAGAAGGAATACCTTGCCTATCAGTCAATAGAGACATTAAAATCCCCATCTTCATCATCCAATAGCTTTTCATTTTTCCCCTGATTATTATTATTCCAATTATTTTTTAAACATTCAATCACTATTTCTCATTTTGCTTGTAAAAAGACTTTACCCAACACGAAATACTTCTCAGACCAATCCAGTTGAGAAAACTATACACGTCATCAACAGGTAATAAGCCATATCTGTGTCCCACTAATGTCATGCAGCTCTATTTGTTCTCTTGCTTTCTCTATCCTCTTCTCTTCTCCTGTCACATTCAGCACTGTCTTATCATCATTAACTATTTTTAGTGCTTTTATGCCCTCCAATATTTCGATCTCTACCATAGGGTGTGGATAATTGGTATATATTAAGTGGATACATACAATATCTTTCTTTCATATCTTGGCTTACTTCACTCAGCAATAGATCCTCCTCCGTATCCAACCACTTTCTATCAAATGCCAGTGAAGTACGGATTCTTAAGCAATTTCAATTGCTATGGTCACGGGCTTGGGGGTCTGTAGACTCCCAAGTGTTTCAAATATTGTTTCTTTTTCTTTTTCCTTTTCTTCTTTTTCCTTTTCTTCTTTCTTTCTTCCTTCCTTCCTTTCTTCCTTCCTTCCTTCCTTCCTTCCTTCCTTTCTTTCTTTCTTTCTTTCTTTCTTTCTTTCTTTCTGTGTAAGCCACCAGGGTCAGGACTTGAACCCCAGTTGACCATATGGGATCTACACAGTTCACCACTGTGTTATAGACCAGCCGTCTTCCTCCTCCTCCTCCTCCTCTTCTTCTTCTTTTTAAATACCAGCAGACATGTGCATAGGAAGAAAGAGAATACCCCTTGGGAGGCTCTGTCATGCCAGGATAATTTTCCCTTCAGTTCTCTATCCTGTTAGGATCCTGGGCACAAGTGCCCTGCATGTTTTTCAAGCTGCCAGAATCAAGCCTCGAACCCTGGCCAACCATGTGAGACTCGGCTTCCTCTGCACAGTACTTAATCATTGCGCTATGGAACTGACTCTATTTCAATTATTCTACCTCCTGCCTGCTCCAGCACTACGAAGATGAACCACCTAGCATCTCAGGATAGTTGATTGTGCTGCCTCTTCCTGCTCCTGCTTTGATGGGCCTTGGGACGGCCCTCATTGACTCTGAAGCAATAGCAGGTGACCATCAAACCCACTCCCAACAGAAAAATAAACTCTTTAAATAAATAATAAAAAAAAGAAAAAGAAAGAAAAATAAATTCTTTTTCTTCACTTTTTCTCCATTTCTCTCTCTCATACCTTGTAATAAGTACATTCCTAGCAGGAGTATGGTAGGAATAAAAAAGAACCTTTGTGAGTGACCTGCTGCACAATGAACCCCACGGGAGGGTGCCCTGACACCAGCTGGGACAGAGGCGGCCAGTGGTTTTGTCCCATCACCAAGCAGCGCCACTTAGTGGCCTTCTGTGAAAAAGCCTCTCGCACACACTTCAGGGCAGAGGGCTCTGCCTCAGAAGGATCGACACCTATTCATTATTTGCCACTGTATGAGGGCACTACAAAAAGCCAGTGGAAAAATGAAATTCAACTCTGAGTTTATTTTAATGAAAAAAAGTTTGAAATCTATAGGGTTTTTTGTTTTTGTTTTTACAACACACACTTCCCATAAACTTTAGAAGACCCCACGTATGTAGTGCTGACTATATGGTCATTATAGTGCTTATAAATGGTGAATGTGTGTGTGTGTGTGTGTGTGTGTGTGTGTAAACATACATGTGTAGCAGGTCGAGGTTGCTCATGGTAACTATGTTCTATAAAGTCTGTGCTGGCACTGAGCAGATACTGACCCATTGCTCCTGGGGAAACCCAGGGGTAGGTTCCTGTGAGTATCTGGATGCATTTCATCACTGAAGACACAGCTTAGAGGTGACAGTTGTTGAATGTGTTCTGCGTTTTTCTTGACTTTAAACTCACAGCAACTGAATTGTAATGCACACCTGAAGGAAGTTTACTAGCGCGTGTGTTTTCTCTGTAAGACTCATCACAGCCATATACCAGGGCCAGCAGGTGGCATGGTGGTTAAAATGGCTGGATCCCTACATGGCTGACCACAGTTCCAATCCTGGACCTGGTGACTTGACAATCACAACAAATAGATAAATAAATAAATAATTGTTTTTTTAAAAAATATTGAGATCCTATATTCAAGGTGAGAAAAATTGTAAAAACCACAGCCGTATGCTGAGGGCACTAGGCAGCTCTTCAGCACTATGCATGGCAGCCACTTTAAACAACAAAATCACACACATACACGCACAAAAAGCACAAATATTTGAAAACCATGGCACTAAATAGATAGAGAAAAAGGAGAGATTGTCCATAGTACAGGTCAAACCCAGAAGGCAGCACCCCGCCGTGTGTGAGCGCAGTGGGGAATGCGTGTATGGGTGACTCGGATGTTACTCCGTGCACGTCTGTGACCCGCTGAGAAGGCTCTGCAAGTAGAGCTTTGGGAGTACATGTACATTTTAGTGAGCAGGCAACCTGCAGACAGAGATACACAAATAATGGGCTGGACTCCATATTACTCTATGTACTACGTATTTGTTACACTATTTTGGAGATGTGGTGCATACATAAACATCCCTTGAAGGTGTTTCTGAGTCCGCCCTGTTTGTGACTCCCTCTCAGGGGGAAGAGGCAAGGCCACAGCCCAGGGCACCCCTCCTCAGACACCAGGCAGTTAACTGGAGTCAGAGTATTAATGAGAATGAGCACCAGCCTTTAAAGGAGATACTGCATTTCTGTTGTGCAGTGAGTTCTGTACCAAGGTGACTTAGCAGTTTACTGTGCGACATTGGGCAGGTTACGTGGACACTTTGTGCCTAGTTCTACTCATGTGCAAATTGAGGATGTAAATAGCACTTTTCTTAGGGTTTGCTGCGAGGGTTAAATTCAGGGATGTGCTCAGAGCTAGTGATTAATAGTGCTAGTTGCGGTTATGGTCTGTGGTACATACACACCTCGGCACCTCGGCCCCAGTCATCTGGGAAGACATGTGTGATCTTGATGCTCCCATAATAATGACCCCTATGGACCCCTATGGAGGGGACCCAATGATCAGACCCTCTCAGACCCTGCCTGTCCATACAGAAAGGCATCTGCTGTGTGTCTGCCTCCGCCCACCTCACGGTGGCCCTGGTCATTGTGTGCAGCTGTCCCCACTGGGCTAGAAGCCTCTCCTGCCTCCTCCTGGAGGAAACCTTGGAGTCTGCCCACTCCAGTGAGACGCCAGAAGAGTGTGCCTTCCATCCTGCCACACCTGGGGGGTTAGGGGGTGGTCGTAGCGAGGATGCTAGGAGTCCCATAGCTTTAAGAAAATTAGCCTTCTCTTCCTTGTGGAAGTAGAGTGACCCCTATCACCCATGAGACCACCACTTTGGAGCTGTGCATGCAGAGTAGGCATCTCCTAAGGCGTGTCTGCCTGTGTAAACTGTGGCAGGTTTCTAGTACTTCCCTGGGATCATCCTCAGTCTCAAGGTAAACCAGATTGCCTGGAAGGACGGCTGGCCCCAGCCCACAGTCCCTGAGCAGGTGACAGCCTGATTGGCAGGTTTCTAGTACTTCCCTGGGATCATCCTCAGTCTCAAGGTAAACCAGATTGCCTGGAAGGACGGCTGGCTCCAGCCCACAGTCCCTGCTGGCCAGCCTGATCACAGCTCCAGCAGAGCCTCCTGACAGCTCAGACATGATGCCCTGACACCGTTCTCAGGGAGACTGTGAGGTTCCACGATTCCAGCCCCTGTATTTATTTCCTGAATTTCAAAGAGGGCTCAGCATTAATACTTGTTCAGCCTTAATGTAGCACAGACATGTGGCTGAGAGGAAGGACGGTTCCTTCCGTTTGTCGTCCTACTTAGAAGACATAGCTAATGGAGCTCAGGTGCTTCCTCCAGGAGTAGCTTCCTGAACCAGTGGATGCTCACATGTGTGCCTGTTCTCCCGCGCCCTCTCCTGGCTACTCTGTGACAGACGTCCCCAGCTTCCCCTCCAACCTGTCCAGCCAGGAAGCACAGGTCTGGCATCTGACGCACGTACCTTTCTAATATTAAAAGATAGACCTTGATAACTCTCATAAGTTGCTAATTGGCTTTTATTTCAATCAACTCACTGTCTTTGTGTTAATAATGCTGATAGTATTCATGGGCATGCCTTGAGTTTTATAAATTAGCTTACTGAGGTCTAGTTCATCTTTTTTATTTTTTAAAGTAATTATTTAATTTAATTTTTTTTTATTTGACTAGAGACAAAGAGAGGGACAGTGAGAAAGCAAGCTGCCAGGTCCAGGACTCGAACCACAGTCGTCCATATGGGAGTACAGTGCCCCAACCACAATACCACCTGCTGGCTTAAGTGAATTGATTTCGTGAGCTTTGGCAAATGTATACAGTTGTGTAATCACTACCACAATCAAGATACAGAACATCATCATCTCCTCATGTCTTTCTGTAGTCAAAACTCTTCCTCGACCCCCCAGTCCCAAGGAACCAGTGACACGCTTCCTCTTCCTTACTTCCACCTCCGCTAGGGCAGAACATCCTAGATGTTAACTCAGGCAGTGTGCAGCTGGTGAGGCTGTCCTCTTCCTGCCAGCATGCTGCTTTCCAGATCCATCCAGCTCGTGGCATGTAGCAGTGCTCCATTTCTTTTTATTGCTGAGTAGTATTCCACTATAGGGATGCTTCACAATTTGTTTACCCATTCACAGTGGACATTTGGATTGTTTCTAGTTTTTTTCTTTTTCTTTCTTTTTTTTTTTCTTTTCTCTCACGAATAAAGCTGCTGAGCCAGCCACCTGGCATGGGGTTAAGGCAGCTAGATCCCACATGGCCGGTGTGTAGTTCATCTTGGACCTGACAGCTTGAAAAAGCATACTGGGCATGTGTGCGTGTGTGCCCAAAATCCCAAGAGGAGAATGGAGGAGAAGGATTGTGGCATGGCCATCCTCCCGGGAGGTATTTTCTCACTTTTTCGCCCTCTCTTTCTCTCTCAGGTGAGCATACATGCCTTATACCAAGTAAATAAATAAATAAGTAAATAAAGCTT
The DNA here is from genome assembly GCF_000334495.1 of Tupaia belangeri chinensis. Classification (NCBI taxonomy): domain Eukaryota; kingdom Metazoa; phylum Chordata; class Mammalia; order Scandentia; family Tupaiidae; genus Tupaia; species Tupaia belangeri. The sequence goes on from NW_006160004.1 coordinate 474,990, forward strand.
TATAAACTAGGGTCTGGATGATGGCACAGGAGTAGCACAATGCTCTGAGAGACTGACCTGTAGGGAATGTTCTGGATTCGTGTCTGGGGACCTCCCTGAACATGCTACATGTGTGTGTGTGCCCATTATCCAGCTCGTGTGCCCATGATCCAGTGCTGGGTGAGTGCAGCAGTGTGAGGACCTGGTTGGGGGCATCTGTCTTTCTCTGACTTTCTTTGTCTCTTATGTTCATGTAATATAGAAATAAACTTTTTACAAGCTGCTGTAAATAGTTACAGTCTTTGAGTGGACTTGGATAAATACTTGGGAGATAAATACTTAGGGAAATAGCTTTTTTCCTGAGTGAATACTGTTAGCGGGATTGCTGAGTAGTATGGTAAGTGTTAATTTTACAAGAATCTGATCAACTATTTTCTAAAATGGTTGTACCATTTGGCCTTCCCACCACCAATGATTAAGAGTTCCAGATGCACTCTATCCTTTCTAGCACTTGGTATTGCTAGCCTTTTGTACTTTAGCCATTCTTGTGCGTATAATGTGACAACTAGTGTTTGTTTTAATTGATATTTTCTGTAATGAATGATACTGAGTATCTTTGAATGGGATTGTCTCTTTTACACATCTTCTTTGATATAGTGTCTCTCCAAATCTTAAAAAAAATTTTATAATTATTTATTTATTTAACTTTATTTGTTATTATTATTTTTTATTTTGACCAGAGAGAGAGAGAGAATGAGAGAAAGAGAAAGGGACAAAGCAAGCCACCAGGTCCAGGACTTGAACCATGGTTGGCCATGTGGGAGTTCAGTGCCTTAACCTGCAGCCCCTTCTCCAAACCTTTTATACATTTTAAATCAGGTGTTTTGTCTTCTTAATATTGAGGTTTTTTTTTTTTTTTTAATTGTTGCCAGAGAACTAATGTGCTCACTGCAGAGAGAGAGCAAAGGAGAGAGAAGGTGAGAAAGCAACTCCCCCGCACACCCTGGGCCATGGTTGTTGTGACATAAGCTCTTCTTCTTCATTTATCCTCTTGGGATTTTGGGTACACACACACACACACACACACACATCTCTTCGGGATTCTGGATGGACACATAAACACACACACACACACACACGTACCCAGCATGTTTTTCAAGCCGCTCAGTCTGAGACTTGAACCATGCAATCAGCCATGTGGGATCCAATCGCCTTAACTACCACTCCACTGGCCAGCACCTTAATATTGCGTTTTAAGAGTTCTTCATAAACAAGTATTCTGAATGCAAGTCCTTTATCAGATTTTTATTTATTTATTTATTTACTTATTTATTTATTTTGAGGGAGTTATGTTTGCTATAGGACACATGCACTCGCTGGAGAGGCAGAGAGAGACAGACAGCGAGAAATCACCCTCTGGGGGTGGGGGTGGTTATGCCACAATCCCTTCTCCTCCATTCTCCTCTTAGGATCTTGGACACACTGCACATGCTCTTGGTGTGAGTTTTAAACTGCCCGATCCTGGACTCTAACTGCAGTCTACTATGTGGGAGTCCAGTGACATAATTGTTATACCATCTGCTAAGTTCTTAAGTACAAATGTTTTTAATTTTGATGAAATCCGAGTTTTCTGGTTTTTCTTTCATAGTGAATACTTCATATGTCTTAGTTACAAGATCTTTC
>NW_006160004.1:476682-480087 GCF_000334495.1 Tupaia belangeri chinensis
CCCTAATCTAAAGCCACAGAGATCTCTATTATGTTTCCTTCTAGAAATCTTATAACATCAGCTTTTACATTTTGCATCTATGGCACATTTTGAGTTAATAATTTAGTATGAATTTAGACCATTTTTCCCTTGTTTACTATTTTTTGAAACAATTTTTATATCATTGGGGCAATTTGGAAGCCTTGTTAGAATTTTCCTGTGAGACCGAGCATGAAGATTGTTACGGGTTTGTGTCTTAATAACTTTCTCCATTTCTTCTATGGTTTATTTCAACTTTATGTCTTTAGCAGAGCAATTTTGTTAAATTTATTTTTCAAAGAACTTGCCCATTTCATCTAGGTTTTCAAAATTAGTTGCATAAAATTATTCAGAGAAAATTCTTATCATTTTTTTTTAATTTCAGTTGTTATATACCCCTTTGTCAATTCTTATTTGGTATCTTGGGGTTTCTTCCTTTTTCCCCCACCTCTTGATTAAGTTAGCTAGTGGTTTGCATGCTTTGGTTATTATGCTTTTTAAATTAGTATTTGACTTATTGCTTAATTTTATTCTTTTCTTCTCTCTACTTCATTAATTTAATTCCCTTTGTTTTGCTTCAGATTGTTTCGCTATTCTTTTCCTAGCTTTTGAAATTTTAAATGTCAGTGGGTGCATGTAGGCACCAGAGAAATAGAGAAAGCACCCCTCAATGGAGTGTGGTCATACTGGAATCCTTTTTGTTTTTTTTTCTCCATCCTGTCAGGAACCTGGGCACACATACATGTGCCCAGTGCACTTTTCAAACTACCAGGGCTGGGATTCAAACCATGGTTGATCATATGGGATTTGGCTCCTTCTGCAAAGCTCTTAACCATTGTGTATGGTAATGTCCAATTCCAGCTTTTTGAGGTGGAAATTTAATGAACATATTATTGCTCTGTATTTTCCTCTGATCACTATTTAAAATATTCTCCATGTATTGGGAAATATGGTGTTTCTACAATGATTTTTAAGAAATTCCATAGTTTTGGTTTGTAGTTTATCTTCTAGCCTCAACTATTTAATGGAAGATATTAAATTTGCATGTGCAAGAACCTTCTCAGAATGTTGTCAATAGTTTCTTGGATTTGATCATAGAGGGATTCTAACTTTTTTTTTTTTTTTTAATTTGCCAGAGGGTGCACTCTCCCCGGAGAGAGAGAAGAAAGGTTAGAAGGTACCCTCCATGGGAAATGGTCATGTCACAATTCCTTTTCCATTTCTCCTTCTTTTCAGGATTTTGGTCATGCACATGCACGTATGCTTTTCAAGACACCAGGTCTAGGACTTGAACTGGATTGTCAGCCATGTGGGATCCAACTGCCTTAATGACCATAACACCAGCTGACCAATCTAATGTTTCTACCTTGTGGAATTTATTCTTTCTTTGTGAACACATATATCATCAAATTTTGTAAATATTTTATGTGCACTTAACAAGTTGTATTATTTTTAGGCTAGCAGGTGGTGTGGAGGTTAAGGTGCTGGATCCCATATGACTGCATGAGTTGGATCCAAACAAAGTGGCTTGAAAATATGCTGGGGATGTGTGTGTGCATGGCCAGGATTCCAAGAGGAGAGTAGAGAAGAAGAGATTGCAGTATAGCTATCCCCCTCAAGGAAGTAATTTCTTTTTTAAAAAAAATTTTATTTTCATTTATTTTTTACATGCATTTATTTATTTATTTTTACATTTTTCCACAAACATTTACTTTACATACCCAAAAATTTTAACTCATACTCCATAGCTCTTGACAGTTAATAAACAACTTTCAAAATTTCAAAAACTGAATTTTAAAAATAATGTTCAAAATATTTCTTATAATTTTGTACAATTTTGTTTGTGACTCTATAACAACAGAAACAGTATGGTTCTAAATATATTTGAGAAAATATTTACATGTCATCTACTGACATTGTTGAAAAGCAAATGCCCAGTACACAAGTTACACATAAACCTTCTCTATTCAGCCCTGCCCAAGTATTCTGTGATATACCATCTGTTAGCAAAGATCAGTCTTTTTTTCTTCCTTCAAAGTCTTTCTCAAAATAGTCCTCTGGTGTGGTTGCTCTTTTGCAATCTCTACTGATTACAACGCTGGGCTGGAAAAGTCCAGGTTATTTTATGTCAAAAATTCTTTCATGTATCTTCTCTAATCCTCTCTGCCAGGCAGAACTTTTATTGTTGAGATGTTTCTCAGGAAAATAATCCCAGCGTCCTTTGTTCCAGATGTACTTGCCCTGTGTTTTGCAAAGGTCTTTGTACTCACACTACACTCTGTTGATAACATCACCATCTGGGGAAGTATTGTTCCATAACTGGACACCTGCCACAAAGCAGTGTCAGACTCAAAATGTGTGTCTAAATATTCTAGAGTCAATCTATTAGAAGTCACCAGACTTTGCTTTATTTTTATTTTTGATTTTATACATGTAATTATTATACATCACTTTGCTTATAAGTTGAATTTCCCCAACATGAATATGTGTCACGCTAGTCCAGTTGAGGATACAAAACACATTATCATCAATAAATGATAACTCATTTCTGTGTCCCATAAATGTCTTATCTCTCTATTTTCCTCCTTAATTTCTCTCCTTACACTCTGCCCCCTTCTTCCACCCTCTTCTCACATTGTCTCCAGGGTCTATAACCATGTTTAATGTTTTGATGTCCTCTAATCTCTCAGTTTCCACTATAGAGTACAGACAGTCAGTGAATGTTAAGTGGAGATGTACAATATCCCTCATAGCCTGGTTTGCTTCACTCATCAGTGACTCTTGCATAGTCACACACTTTCTAAGCTTTGAAAGAAAAGCACTGCATGTCCCCACTCAATATATACCGAATGCCTGCACTCTATGGCAGGAACTGAATGACTGGAAGGTATAAAAGCAAAGAGCAATAGTGATTCTGGAGACAGTGCAGGAGGAGAGTGGGAAATGGGGGAGGCTGAGAGGGAAGGAATCAAGGGGAAGAAGAAAGAAGCAAACCATTCAAGGGACCCAAAATGGAAAGAAATCTGTTGATTATAATGTGTATGGTCATGTCTGCGACTGGACCAATATACTGTGTACTCATGATGAGAAAATTCATTTGGTATGCTGTAATGATACACAGTAATTGAATGTAAAAATAAATAAATAAATTTTAAACAGAAGTTATCAGAATATATTGTTCAAAAGGACCAGCAGTTAGTGTAATGGCTATGTTGCTGAACTCCCATGTAGGCGACTGCAGTTAGAGTCCTGGACCCGGTGACTTAAACTTACGCCGGGTGCCTGTGCGTGTGTGCCCAAGATCCCGAGAGAAGAATGAAGGAGAAGGGATTGCGGCATGGCCGTCCCCCCTGGGGGGTGATTTCTTGCTTTCTGTCTCTCTGTCTC
>NW_006160004.1:480878-499517 GCF_000334495.1 Tupaia belangeri chinensis
AAGGCACTGGACTCCCACATGGCTGACCACGGTTCAAGTCTCGGACCTGGTGGCTTGCTTTCTCACTTTCTCTCTCTCTCTCTCTGTCTCTCTCTGATCAAACTGCAAAATAATAATGATAATAATAATAAATAAAGTTAAATAAAATAATTATTAAAAAAATGGCTTCGTGTCTGAATGTTTTGTGAGTTTAGGAGGTGGGTTTAGAGCATGGCTTCCCTGAACACACCAGGACACACCTCAACTTTAAAATGGCTTCTTGTCTGAATATTTTGGGAGTCTCCCCAGGAAGTCATTTCTAATCTCCCTCCCCAGTCTCTCTCTGGAAAGCACACACACCCTATAATAAAACTTTAAAAAGAAAAAAAAAAGAAAGAAAGAAAGAAAGAGAAGGAAAAAGAAGAAAGAAGAAAGAAAAACAGAAAAAAGATAGCAAGAGAAAGAAAATGAACTAAGAAGTTGTATTATTATCAGATGTAAAGTCTGACATACACACATGTATGCATATGTGATATATCTCCATATGATCTACCTTATTGATTATGTTGTTTAAGTCTCTATTTTCTTTTCTTTTCTTTTTTTTTTTTTTGTTCCTTGACTTGTCTTATACTCAAAATAGTGTTTCTATTACAAGTTTTGGTCTCTATTTATTTCTGCTTGCATGCATTGTTCTGGTTTATAAAACAGATATACTTTTGCCTATCCACTTACTGGCACACAAGTATAGCTGCTATAGCTTTGTTTCTGAGGCATCCTTCTTTGTCGTGATTATGTATGTTGGTTGGAATTCTATTTTGTCTGATATCACGATCACAGTCCCTGCTTAGAGTTTTAGTAGCTAAATCACTTTTGATTATTAAATGTTTTATGTCTTTTTTTTTTTATATGCCAGAGGATGTGTGTGCTTAACAGAGAAAGATGGGGGTGCATTATGGGGAGAAATCCACCCCGCACAGTGAGTAGTCATACTGCAATTCCTTCTCCTCCATTTCTCCACTCTGCTGGGATTTGGGGCATGCACACATTTACACCTGGCGTGATTTTCGAGCCTCTAGGCCCAGGATTTGAACCACCATTGGTCATGTGGGTTCCAGTTCCCTTAATCACTAAGCTACAGGGCCGTCTCAATTGTCAGGTGTGTTAAAGCTCTACATTTTAGCAATACACTAATTAATTTTATTTATTTACTTAATTTTTTTGCTACTGGTTAAAAGCAGAAAGCTAAAGTAATACTGGTCAAGAAATACAAGGAATAATAATAAAATTCAGACTGCAAATTTATCTTAAGATCTTAACAGCTAAGTCATCTAGTGAATTGATTAAAAATATTATAGAGTATATCAACATTTTTCAAAAACTAGAAGCTGTGTAAAAATATGACCATAATATATTATGTAGTTTTATTAAAATTATTATCTGAAATAAAATATTTTTATATCAATTTTCCTAGACTATCCAAATGACTACATATCAGTTTTTCTGATTTCTAACAAGAGTGTTGAGGTTTTTTGTTTTTCTCGTTTTACTGAGAAAGGTGCTCACAAGTCAAATAGACCTGGAAATACCACCTCTGCTCTTATCGCTCTGGAGCTGCGTAATGACCCCTGAACTACTTATTAGCTCCAGATTTCTCTGAACTCCTCTGCTTTATGACTATGCTGTTTTGCAAAGTGTACCTTGGCACATTGAGTGTATTGAACTACGATCTAAATGACCCTTATTATAGCAAATAAAATGAGCGCAGGGCCCCTGCCTTCCTGCCTGCTTCAGTTTGCTTTAAAAAAGAATCCATAAAAATTTGATGATAAACAAGTGTTCAGCCTTGTCTGCTGACAGTTGTCCATTTTTCAATAGCCACTGGGTGCCTGCCCAGAGCCATACAATTGGCTGGATAACTAAATCCTGGCCCCAGAATATAGCCTTGTGGTCCACCATCCTAACCTGAGAGCTTCAGGCCAGGTCAACATCCTTTAGTGTCTTCCACATACGCCCTCCCACCAGGACTTTCATCCTCCGGCAGTTGGGTTCCAAGGAGCTGAGCAGACAGCTGCCTCCATCTAAGCAGAGGAGGTTCAGAGAAGATCTAGAGGAGCCAATGAGGCCAAGGATGTGCTCCAGGAATGAACAGTCACTCTGGGTGTGAAACCTAGTGTGAGAGACGGCCTAGGAGGCTGCTCAAGTCAAACTGAACTGAATTATGAGGGACCAACCAAGAAGATCCACAGAGTTTGCCCAAGACTGCCCTAACTATAATACAGTGGTCATAGTGCGTTAATCACCTGTAGTGACAGAGACAACAGCCACTACCTGCACGTGGGTAGTGCTTTACCTTTAGGTACACTGTTCACCACTACTTGAGTCTCATACCCAGCTTGGCAGGGCAAGCAAGGAGGCACTATTGTTATCCATCAGGAAACCATGGCCAGGAGTCCACAGACTACACAACGGCTTGACTCCTACTCTTTGGTCTCTAGACCTTATGAAGCCATTCTCTATCAATCTTCCTGCACTTCCGCAAAAATGAAGGTAAATGGGATCAGGAAATGCCACCCCAATATGTATCACTTCGACAGAAGCATCAAATACAGAAAAAGTATTTTCTCTCCCTGCTCTGCCTCAAAGCAGAACATACATTATCCTTTGTGAAGTTGTCCCGTCCCTCTCCTGTACCGAGGGATCAGCCCTTATCCCTTGGAGATAGAAAGTCAGCACTGAGGCAGCTCTGCACAAATGGGCCTTGATAAGATAACCTCTGTCTTCCATTAGTTTCTTTTGCTTACTTATCTTCTCACATACATGTCTAGAAGCCCAAACTCCTTTCCTCTGTCTTACCACTTCTCCACGATTTGTTGCCTTTTGTTAAAATGGTATGTAGGCCCTGGATCTAACCATGTCTTTGGGTTTTCTTTTCTATGACGGTCTCTGTGCAAATAAAAATGAAACTATTTTTTTTTTTAGAAGTTTTTGCTACAGGGTGCATGCGCTCGCCAGAAAGACAGAAAGAGACAGAGAGACAGAAAACGAGAAATCACCCCCCCAGGGGGATGGCCATGCCTCAATCCCTTCTCCTCCATTCTCCTCTCAGGATCTTGGGCATGCACGCACATGAGCCCGGCATGAGTTTAAGCCACCGGGTCCAGGACTCAAACCACGGACGTCTACATGGGAGTCCAGTGACATACCCATTACACTAACTACTGGTCCCAAAAATGAAACTATTAATAGCAAATAAAACATGTGTGCTTTCTCCTGTTAATCTCAGGTTGTCAATTTAATTGGGAGGTCCCAACTGCCTGTCCTAAAAGGGTAGAGGGAAAGTGTTTTCCTCCCTACAAAGGTGAAGGAGCCCAGTCATGACCTCTGTGCTATGTTCTTGAGCAGTGGCATTTGGAACCCAAGTCCTGGGGATACTTCTGATTGGGGATGTTGAGGGTCTCTTCCCCCGTCTAAGCTCTGAGTGTCAGGAATGCCTGGCTCTGTCCTGATGCCTGGAGAAGGGCATTTTCTTGTTGAACCTCCATTCATCTTTCTCTTAGTCAGGTTTTTAAATAACACATTCCCATTGACTCAATCATATCACTTCTGCCTGGAAGAACTCAATTCAGAGTCTTCTTTTCCTTTAAGACGTCTCTGTTAGAAAGAGTGATGTGCAGTCCAGCCATGGTGGCTTGTGCTGTTATGATGGGACACAGAGGAGGCTCTAGTTCGATTTCAAGTCTATCCTAAAGGCCAGGTATGGTGACATAAGCCTATAATTCCAATGACTGTTCACCACTGCTTGAGTGGTGAGGCAGGAGGATTCAACACAGAAAGACGCTATCTTTTTTTTTTTTTTTTTTTGGTAAGTTCATGACAAACAGCATGTTTAATGAACTGGCAACAGAGATATTTGATCAAAGAAAGACAGAGGAACTTTGTCCTTTAAGAATTAGAACTTGAGGGGCTCCATAATCATCTGGCATCCGCTCAATGTTGTATCTATGGTTAGAAATGTACATGACAGGAACTCCTGGGATCTTCCGGATTCTTTGTTGAAGGTCTCTGTCAGCTGTGGCCACAATGTACCACTTGTGCTGAGTTACTCTGTACTAAGCAATCATTTGCATAGGTTCCTTTATGTGTGCATGGTAATCGTTCAAATCTGGGATCCTTAGTGATCCTTAGAGCCACTCGATACTTTTGCCTCAATTTTTCAGTGTCAGCCATCGCACAGTCAGTTAACAAGGGATACACTTGGTATAGACAGTCCATCACTGACTGCACCAAGTCCAGTTTGGCTTTAATGGAAAAGTTGATAAAGCTGGTGTCAACCAGGATGTGGTAAGGTGGACCCAGCTGTGTATTACGTTGAAAGAAGAAGCAGAATGAGTGTTGGGGGACGTCTCTTTCCTTCAGCATGCTAGGATCTTTCTTTCTTTTTAGGTTTTAATCTATCCTTTTCTTTAAGCCTCTGATCTCTGAGACTAAGCATTCGCTTCATGGTCGCATGCTCCCTTATTTTCTTTTGTTTCCCCATGTTCACGCCACACTCTTATTTCTTCCCTGAAAGACTCTATCTTAAAAAGGAAGGAGGAAGGAAGAAAAAAAAGAAAGGAAAAGAAAGGGAGAAACTCAGTGTGGGAGACAGCTTAGGAGGCTAGTCAGTGAGTCAGATCAAGTCAAATTGAGGAAAAGAAAGGAAGGGAGGAAGGGAGAGCGATGTGCTAGCATGAAGGCTCGAACCCACATGTCTTTTCTTCCCTGAGGACACACATGTGTGTACCTGCTAATTTAGTTTTGAAATGACCATATTCACCTACTTAATCTGTCTTAATGTCAAACCACCAGAGGGCAATCGTGACATCAATACGAATGTTGCATAGGGTTTGAATTTGCCATGCCCCCTGCATGACCTCAGCTTTCCTATCAACAATGGCCACATCATCCTCTTCCTTTGTAAGCTGCCACAGCACCCGGGCTGCGACTGTGCACACAATGGATGTTTAATAAATATTGACTGATTGCTCTTTGTACAGTAAGACTTCCGCCTGTGTGAACTCAACGAATATTAACTCTTTAGTAAAACTTAAGACATTTTTTGTAAAAGACAGCATATGACTGCTATGTAAGGATGAATAATCTATTAATAAAACTTGGTGTGTATCTTCGTACCACTTGATATGCAAAACAAGGCTATTATGAGTCTTACGAACATGAGACACCTTTGTATTTAAGAGTTGTGGGAAGGCCTTGGTGATCTAGGTAGGCTCTTGTCTGACATGTTGCTGAGCTGTGTCATCTCACACTTTGGCTTTCAGTTTCCTGACACATTATATACTTAATGAGTATATTTACAGAAAGGAAAAGCATCCTTTGAAACATTAATATGGGCGAATAGGAAAAGAGGGAACTGAGAGGTGTGCTTGCTTCAAACCCAGCATGTGTCCACATGGTACGTTTAGCACAAAGTAGCCAGAATCCTGTGTGCAGGAGTCCTGGAAAGACTACAACCGGGAGAAACGTATTCACACAGAAACATTTCATTTCCCTGTATAGACAGCCCTTTGCCTCACAGGTCCATATGGAGGGATTCAACTTAAGGTTCAAGGACGAAGGCCTGGGGTCACGCAGTGGTTTTGGTCTGGGTCATCTCCTGCAATCTCTGTCGCTCTCATGGTGCAGTATGGTTTTTTTGGGGCAAGCAACTTATTTGTTAAGAGTAAGATCTGCTTTAAATTTCTTCTGAATTTCCCCAAAAAGACTCTGTTCTCAGATGTGCTAACAATTGCTGGGGATGTGGAGAAATGAACCAGGCACCAGATACAGTTCCATTTTAGGAGCTATAGGGTATTTTCAATTCTGATCATTCTTTTCTATATTTTCCTAAAAAAAATCTAATAGACCATTTCTTCTTCTCTACCGGTGAGCAGTTAAGCAATCATCCTTCTTCTCTTTGAGCAAATTGGTGGCCATTTTGAAGAAGCCAGAATAGTCATCTTTAGTTTTATTTGTTTTCTCTGATATACCTTGAGGTGAAGGACAAGATGTACCCGGCATGGGGACACACTGATGGCCCATTTGATCCAGAGATTAATAGTATCGAATAGCAAGACTTTCCTATTGCTTCCCACCGAGCAGTCAGTCACTTTCTAACCTGCTGTCCCTCCTGGCTTGCGGACATAGTCAGGTGTTCATCCCCAAGTGGATTTGGCAATGGCTAATATAGGGAGGCAGGTGAGATTGCATTGCAGAGGCCCAAGACCTACACATTAATGTCAGAAAAGTTGAAATAACTTAAGACTTTGGTTTACCAGTAAGCTGGATGTTGGATGGGATTTACACATGGTCCTTTCCCCCATTCCTAGCTAGATCACCCTCTTTGATTGTGACCAAGCATCCAGGGTGGAACATGAGAGTGGTTCCTTCAAGCCAGAACCAAGGACTCTGATCCAAGCTTTGGGACTGGCTCCTCCAGTCAGCTTTATTCCCTGCTCCCACAACACCTTATGCCACTTAGATTATTTCAGGACTGATTGTAGTCAGCCTTTTCCAATCACTTTTCTTTAACAGTGCCTGATGTAATGGCTATCAATGTACTATCCAGATTTATCTGGGGTTGAACTTTTATTCTGTTAGCTTTGATGCCTCTCATTTTAAAAAAGGAATATAAAATAAAACAAAATATGTGCTCCCTTTATCCATCCTCTCTCCTTCCCCAGAACTAATTGACCTCTGTTCTGAGGCAGTGTGAATGGTCCCCATGTATATCTATAAAAAGTAAACAGTAGTTTTTTGTTGTTTCTTTTTTAATAATCAGAAATTTTATCCTACAATGAAGCCTTTCAATTTATATTTTATATTTAATTCCTGAAAATTTTCCATATCAGTAAAAATGGATTTAATTTATTCATTTTAACATGTATTTATTATTCCATAGAATTCATTCCTCTATCAAAAGACAAGTAGATGTATTATTCCCAATTGCTTCCTATCCAAAGAATATAGGCTCCTTCGGTTTACTGGATATTGTCAAAATGCTTAACAATGTGCTGATTTCAATTACCCTTCCACTGGTTCTGCCAGAGGTCCTGTTTCTCCAGATCTTTGTCAACATTTGTTAATATCAGTGCAATTGGATGCAAGCAAAATTGTATATAACATGAACTTGTCTTGTAATTCCCTAATCTTAACTTTTAGCAAGGTTAGGTCTCTTTCCATATTCTTATTGGTTACTTAGATTTTCTTTTCAGTGAAGGTCCTATCTGTGTATTTTTTTTTTAATTTTTTATTTTTTTGGAGAGATTTTCGCTATAGGGCGCGTGCGCTCGCCAGACAGACAGAGAGAGACATAGAGACAGAAAGCGAGAAATCATCCCCCGGGGGGATGGTCACGCCGCAATCCCTTCTCCTCCATTCTCCTCTCGGGATCTTGGGCACGCACGCACACGCACCCGGCGTGAGTTTTTTTAAGCCACCGGGTCCAGGACGCAAACCAGGATCGACTGCGTGGGAGTCCAGCGACATAGCCATTATGCTAACTGCTGGTTCCCCTATCTGTGTATTTTTTAATTGCCAGAGGGCACATGTGCTAGTGACACAGAGAGAAAGAGAGAGAAAGAGAGAAAAATAGAGAGAGGAGAGAGAGAGAAAGAGCATCCTCCAATGGGGCGTGGTCACACCACAATCTTTTCTACTTCCTGTCAGGATTTTGGGCGTGTGTGCACATGAGCCCGGTGTGTTTTTCAAGCTGGGAACCAGGATTCCAACCTCAGATGGCAGCATGAGATTTGGCTCCCTACGCACAGCAATAGTCCACTGTGCTACAGGGCTGGTTCCTATTTGTGAATTTTAAAAATCATGATTTTTTTAAGTGGAGATGTCCAGTGTCTCTCTTTATTCCCTGATTGATTCACAGGAATTCTTTATGTGTATCTTTGATAACAATCCTTTGTCAATTAAGTGGGTTTTAAATATCTTCTCCTAGTTCATGGATTGGCTCTTTTACTCACCTGTCATGTTTTGATGACAAGATAGTCTTTTTTTTTTTTGGAGAGGTTTTTGCTATAGGGCGCATGTGCTCACCAGAAAGACAGAGAGAGACAGAGAGACATAAAGCCAGAAAGCACCCCCCCAGGTGGGATGGCCACGCCACAGTCCCTTCTCCTCTATTCTTCTCTCGGGATCTTGAGCACTCACGCACACGTGCCTGGCGTGAGTTTAAGCCACTGGGTCCGGGATTTGAACCATGGTCAACTACGTGGGAGTCCAGCGACATAGCCATTACACTAACTGCTGGTCCCATGACAAGATAGTTTTTAATTGAGTCATATTTATTAACTGTGCCCTCATGATGTGTGCTATTTCAGAAAATCCTAAAAAATCTTTAAAATGATAAGGTTACAGGAGACAAGGTTAATATACAAAAGTCCATTTTTCTATATTAACAACAAGTAATTGAAATAAAATCATCACCCATGAATAAAGAAAGTTTTGCTTCCTCTTTGTGATCTTTGTGCCTTATTTTTTGCTTGCCTTATTACAATGGCTAGAAGTGGCATTACAACAGTAAATAGAAGTGATAGCGGGAGTTCTTACCTTGGTCCGAATCTTAGGGAGAGAATGATTACTATTTCACCATTAAGTATGATATTATGTTTTTTTGTAGATGCTCTTTTTATCTTAAAAATGTTCCTTTCTTTTCTTTTTAAAAGAATTTTTCCAAGGAGTACATACGTTTATCAGAGAGAGACAGAGAGAGAGGGAAAAGGAGAAAGCACAGTGCAATGGGGCATAATCATGCTGCAATTCCTTCTCCTCCATTTTTCCACCCCATTGGGATTTGGGGTATGTACGCATTTGCCCAGGGTGTTTTTTCAAGCCACCTGAGCCAGGATTCAAACTGTGTGATCAGGCATGTGGGATTCAGCTCCCTTAGCCATTAGTCCAAGGGATCAGTCCCATTTCAGTCTGACAGACCTTTTGATATTGTCACACAGGTACTTAGGACTTTATTTATTTATTTTAAACTGGCTTATTTATTTTCTAATTTGCCAAGGGGGCACATGCACCTGCTGGAGAGGGAGAAAGAGAGAAGGAAGGCATCCCCATATGGGGAATGGTCACTCTGTAATCCCTTCTACTACAACTCTCCTTTCTGTCAGCATGTTTCTCAAGTCACCAGGTCTGGGACTTGAGCTGCAAGTGGGATCCACTTGCCTTAACCACCGTACCACAGGCTGGCCCCAGGGCTTAATTTTTAAAAACATTTCTTTCTCTCTGTTCTTCAAGTTGAATAATTTATATTGCTCTATTTTTATGTTAATTGAGTATTTGCTCTGCCACCTTCATATAGCTGTTAAGACCATCCAAAAAGTTTTAATTTTATGTATGTATTTATTGTTTTCCATTGACCGACTGACTGATACACTTTTTGCCATAAGTGCATATGTTTGCCTGAGAGAGACAGAGAATAAAAGTGAAAAATCATCCCCCTAATCCCATTGCAGGGGTGATGCTCAAGCTGTAATTCCTTCTACTCCATTCTCCTCTCAGGATTTTGGGCACACAAACATGGCCAGTGTGATTTTCAAGCTACTGGGTCCATGTGGGAGTCTAGCACCTTAATTGTTGGCCATGTGGGAGTCTAGCACCTTAATCACCATGCCACTTGCTGCCCCCCACCATGTATTTATTATTATTAATCTGTATTCACAGGTTTATTATTTCATGCATAAATTTCTTTTTGTTTTAGAATTTTGTTTGTATACGTGTGCTTGTGTTTGCGTGTGTGTATGTATATGTGGATTTTGTTTTGTTTTGTTTTCATACGGTCTCCTGCCTCAGCCTTCTGAGTTGCAATGCTCCTGCCTCAGCCTTCTGAGTATTCGAGTCCACAGAAACACACTACCACACCTTTTTCTTTCACTCTGGGTCTTGTTATGTTGCTCACCTTGGGTAAGAGCTCAATATCCTCATGCCTCAGTTTCCTGAGTAGTTGCAACTATAGGTACATGCCACTGTGCCTAGCTGTTTGGAGTAGGCTGGTCATTGACCCTGGGCTTCCCATATGACTTCGGGCTGCCAAAAAGCAGCAATCCACATGTGTTGCTGTGATTGGGACAGTTCTAAAATTTATACTCAATTATTTTATAGTTTTCTTTTTTCCCTGGTTTGAATTTTTTTTTCATACATTATATGCACTTACTTCTTTTCTTCCTCAAGCATATTTATAACAATTGTAAATATTTATCTAATGATTGCAACCTCTGGGGCATCTCAGGTTGATTAGTTTTTCTATTAAGAATGCATGACATGAGGATCAGCAGATGGCATAATGACATAATGGCTTTGTCGCTGGACTCATACATGGTTGACCACAGTGCAAGTCCTGGACCCAGCAGCTTAAAACTCATCCAGGACATGTGTGCGTGCTTGTGTTTGCGTGTGTGTATGTATATGTGGATTTTGTTTTGTTTTGTTTTCATACGGTCTCCTGCCTCAGCCTTCTGAGTTGCAATGCTCCTGCCTCAGCCTTCTGAGTATTCGAGTCCACAGAAACACACTACCACACCTTTTTCTTTCACTCTGGGTCTTGTTATGTTGCTCACCTTGGGTAAGAGCTCAATATCCTCATGCCTCAGTTTCCTGAGTAGTTGCAACTATAGGTACATGCCACTGTGCCTAGCTGTTTGGAGTAGGCTGGTCATTGACCCTGGGCTTCCCATATGACTTCGGGCTGCCAAAAAGCAGCAATCCACATGTGTTGCTGTGATTGGGACAGTTCTAAAATTTATACTCAATTATTTTATAGTTTTCTTTTTTCCCTGGTTTGAATTTTTTTTTCATACATTATATGCACTTACTTCTTTTCTTCCTCAAGCATATTTATAACAATTGTAAATATTTATCTAATGATTGCAACCTCTGGGGCATCTCAGGTTGATTAGTTTTTCTATTAAGAATGCATGACATGAGGATCAGCAGATGGCATAATGACATAATGGCTTTGTCGCTGGACTCATACATGGTTGACCACAGTGCAAGTCCTGGACCCAGCAGCTTAAAACTCATCCAGGACATGTGTGCATGCATGCCCAAAATCTTGAGAGAAGAATGACCGAGAAGGGATTGAAGCATAGCTATCCCCCCCTGGGGGGTGTGATTTCTCGCTTCCTGTCTCTCTGGCAAGTACATGTGCAAAAATCTCTTAAAAAAAAAAAAAAGAAATGTATGACATGTTCCTATTTCCTTATGTTTAGTAATTTTGAATTGCATCCAGAAACATCTTATAGTTATAACATCCTATTGTGTGGTCTGTGGATACTATTATAATCCTCGGAAGAGTGTTATGTTTACATCTTTCTTTCATTTTTAAAATTTGCAATAAGGCACCTATGTTCATTAAAGAGAGAGACAGGGAAAGTGAGAAAGCATTCTCCAGGGAGGTCAGCCCACCACAATCTCTTCTGCTCTGTTTTCTCAGGATTTTAGGATGCACACGTATGTGCCTGGTGTGTTTTTCAAGATGCCAGGTCAAGGATTCAAACCATACAGTCAGGTATGTGGGATTCAGTTGCCGTAACCATCATGCCATGGCCTTGTTTGTTTAACAATTTGTTTGGTTGAATTCAAACTTCTAGAAAAGAACAGGATGAGCCATTAGGACTTGCCTGCATCCTAGCATTTATTGCTGAAGGGTGAATAAATGTTTCCCGTGAATCAGAGATAAGCTACAGTGTTCAAGGAGACCTGTCAGTCATCTCAGATCATGTACAGAGATACACCCGCGGTGTGAACAGACAGCATTTCTGAGAGGCTGAGGATACCACCACATTTCCAGGACATGGGGAGGAGTCAGTAATGAACTGGCTGGTAGTGCATCTGCAACATCAAAGGATCTGCAGGTTAGGAGTCCTGAGAAGCCCCCCAAAACAACACATGAACCCAACCTGTGGTGTGGTGGTTAAGGCAGCTGGATGCCACATAACTAACTGTGCTGTCCAAGTCCAGGACCCAGTGGCTTGAAAAACATGCTGGGCATGTGTACATGCATGCCTAAAATACTAAGAAGAGAACGGAGGAGAAGGGATTGTAGGGTGTCTATACCCCCAGGTGGTGATTTCGCACTTTCTTTCTTTCTGTCAGTCTCTGTATCTCCAATGAGCACACGTGCCTTATAATTAAAAAAAAAAAAGTAGCACATGAAATAAGGAGTATGTTCTGCAAATCTGATGGGGTCAGGGATCGTGGAGCCAGCCTGGGACACAACTGTCCAGGACAAGCATTGGCTGCCCTGTATTCCCTGCCTCTGCCTGCTCTGTCCCCTCCCCAACTCAGGGTCCCACCCTGTAGTAGCAGGCTAGGAGAGAGAACACTCAACATCTCAGTTATGGCAAATTCCAAACACACGTTAAAGTAGAGATAATATTATAATGAACTCCCACGTGCTCATCAGTTAGTTTCAATAGTTATCAACCTTTGGTTAATCTTACTTTATCTGTGCCCACCTCCACCACTTCCCCCTCTTGGATTATTCTGAAGAAATTCTACAGATTCTAACATAATATTGAAGTACATATCTTAAAGAGATAAAAATACATATGTTAACATATACACACATGTATCAAATACATGCAAATACTCATAAATCCCTAATACTATTATTCTAAAAATTACCATAAATTCCTTTAAAGCATACAATGAAAATATTTCAACCTAGTTCAGAATTGTGAGTATTATATAGAACTGGGCTTTGAAGTTCTCAGGTGACAACAGTGCTCTGTGACCAGAGATCATGAGATCACTGACTTTTCATGCCAATCAGAAAGAACCATTCCTTACCGAATAAGATACAAAACACAGGTGATGATGTAGTCCCATGAGTCTGTGCGGTCACATAGCTCGCCCACTGGTTCTTAGGCCACGTACACACGAACACACATATTCCGTTCACATTTACTGCTTGGGCACAAGCATGTATGTCAGAGCACGACAGGCTTTGTCACTGATGACAAGATAGTCTTTTTTTTTTTTGGAGAGGTTTTTGCTATAGGGCGCATATGCTCACCAGAAAGACAGAGAGAGACAGAGAGACAGAGAGACAGAAAGCCAGAAATCACCCCCCCAGGTGGGATGGCCACGCCACAATCCCTTCTCCTCTATTCTTCTCTCGGGATCTTGAGCACTCACGCACATGTGCCTGGCGTGAGTTTAAGCCACTGGGTCCGGGATTTGAACCATGGTCAACTACGTGGGAGTCCAGCGACATAGCCATTACACTAACTGCTGGTCCCATGACAAGATAGTTTTTAATTGAGTCATATTTATTAACTGTGCCCTCATGATGTGTGCTATTTCAGAAAATCCTAAAAAATCTTTAAAATGATAAGGTTACAGGAGACAAGGTTAATATACAAAAGTCCATTTTTCTATATTAACAACAAGTAATTGAAATAAAATCATCACCCATGAATAAAGAAAGTTTTGCTTCCTCTTTGTGATCTTTGTGCCTTATTTTTTGCTTGCCTTATTACAATGGCTAGAAGTGGCATTACAACAGTAAATAGAAGTGATAGCGGGAGTTCTTACCTTGGTCCGAATCTTAGGGAGAGAATGATTACTATTTCACCATTAAGTATGATATTATGTTTTTTTGTAGATGCTCTTTTTATCTTAAAAATGTTCCTTTCTTTTCTTTTTAAAAGAATTTTTCCAAGGAGTACATACGTTTATCAGAGAGAGACAGAGAGAGAGGGAAAAGGAGAAAGCACAGTGCAATGGGGCATAATCATGCTGCAATTCCTTCTCCTCCATTTTTCCACCCCATTGGGATTTGGGGTATGTACGCATTTGCCCAGGGTGTTTTTTCAAGCCACCTGAGCCAGGATTCAAACTGTGTGATCAGGCATGTGGGATTCAGCTCCCTTAGCCATTAGTCCAAGGGATCAGTCCCATTTCAGTCTGACAGACCTTTTGATATTGTCACACAGGTACTTAGGACTTTATTTATTTATTTTAAACTGGCTTATTTATTTTCTAATTTGCCAAGGGGGCACATGCACCTGCTGGAGAGGGAGAAAGAGAGAAGGAAGGCATCCCCATATGGGGAATGGTCACTCTGTAATCCCTTCTACTACAACTCTCCTTTCTGTCAGCATGTTTCTCAAGTCACCAGGTCTGGGACTTGAGCTGCAAGTGGGATCCACTTGCCTTAACCACCGTACCACAGGCTGGCCCCAGGGCTTAATTTTTAAAAACATTTCTTTCTCTCTGTTCTTCAAGTTGAATAATTTATATTGCTCTATTTTTATGTTAATTGAGTATTTGCTCTGCCACCTTCATATAGCTGTTAAGACCATCCAAAAAGTTTTAATTTTATGTATGTATTTATTGTTTTCCATTGACCGACTGACTGATACACTTTTTGCCATAAGTGCATATGTTTGCCTGAGAGAGACAGAGAATAAAAGTGAAAAATCATCCCCCTAATCCCATTGCAGGGGTGATGCTCAAGCTGTAATTCCTTCTACTCCATTCTCCTCTCAGGATTTTGGGCACACAAACATGGCCAGTGTGATTTTCAAGCTACTGGGTCCATGTGGGAGTCTAGCACCTTAATTGTTGGCCATGTGGGAGTCTAGCACCTTAATCACCATGCCACTTGCTGCCCCCCACCATGTATTTATTATTATTAATCTGTATTCACAGGTTTATTATTTCATGCATAAATTTCTTTTTGTTTTAGAATTTTGTTTGTATATGTGTGCTTGTGTTTGCGTGTGTGTATGTATATGTGGATTTTGTTTTGTTTTGTTTTCATACGGTCTCCTGCCTCAGCCTTCTGAGTTGCAATGCTCCTGCCTCAGCCTTCTGAGTATTCGAGTCCACAGAAACACACTACCACACCTTTTTCTTTCACTCTGGGTCTTGTTATGTTGCTCACCTTGGGTAAGAGCTCAATATCCTCATGCCTCAGTTTCCTGAGTAGTTGCAACTATAGGTACATGCCACTGTGCCTAGCTGTTTGGAGTAGGCTGGTCATTGACCCTGGGCTTCCCATATGACTTCGGGCTGCCAAAAAGCAGCAATCCACATGTGTTGCTGTGATTGGGACAGTTCTAAAATTTATACTCAATTATTTTATAGTTTTCTTTTTTCCCTGGTTTGAATTTTTTTTTCATACATTATATGCACTTACTTCTTTTCTTCCTCAAGCATATTTATAACAATTGTAAATATTTATCTAATGATTGCAACCTCTGGGGCATCTCAGGTTGATTAGTTTTTCTATTAAGAATGCATGACATGAGGATCAGCAGATGGCATAATGACATAATGGCTTTGTCGCTGGACTCATACATGGTTGACCACAGTGCAAGTCCTGGACCCAGCAGCTTAAAACTCATCCAGGACATGTGTGCATGCATGCCCAAAATCTTGAGAGAAGAATGACCGAGAAGGGATTGAAGCATAGCTATCCCCCCCTGGGGGGTGTGATTTCTCGCTTCCTGTCTCTCTGGCAAGTACATGTGCAAAAATCTCTTAAAAAAAAAAAAAAGAAATGTATGACATGTTCCTATTTCCTTATGTTTAGTAATTTTGAATTGCATCCAGAAACATCTTATAGTTATAACATCCTATTGTGTGGTCTGTGGATACTATTATAATCCTCGGAAGAGTGTTATGTTTACATCTTTCTTTCATTTTTAAAATTTGCAATAAGGCACCTATGTTCATTAAAGAGAGAGACAGGGAAAGTGAGAAAGCATTCTCCAGGGAGGTCAGCCCACCACAATCTCTTCTGCTCTGTTTTCTCAGGATTTTAGGATGCACACGTATGTGCCTGGTGTGTTTTTCAAGATGCCAGGTCAAGGATTCAAACCATACAGTCAGGTATGTGGGATTCAGTTGCCGTAACCATCATGCCATGGCCTTGTTTGTTTAACAATTTGTTTGGTTGAATTCAAACTTCTAGAAAAGAACAGGATGAGCCATTAGGACTTGCCTGCATCCTAGCATTTATTGCTGAAGGGTGAATAAATGTTTCCCGTGAATCAGAGATAAGCTACAGTGTTCAAGGAGACCTGTCAGTCATCTCAGATCATGTACAGAGATACACCCGCGGTGTGAACAGACAGCATTTCTGAGAGGCTGAGGATACCACCACATTTCCAGGACATGGGGAGGAGTCAGTAATGAACTGGCTGGTAGTGCATCTGCAACATCAAAGGATCTGCAGGTTAGGAGTCCTGAGAAGCCCCCCAAAACAACACATGAACCCAGCCTGTGGTGTGGTGGTTAAGGCAGCTGGATGCCACATAACTAACTGTGCTGTCCAAGTCCAGGACCCAGTGGCTTGAAAAACATGCTGGGCATGTGTACATGCATGCCTAAAATACTAAGAAGAGAACGGAGGAGAAGGGATTGTAGGGTGTCTATACCCCCAGGTGGTGATTTCGCACTTTCTTTCTTTCTGTCAGTCTCTGTATCTCCAATGAGCACACGTGCCTTATAATTAAAAAAAAAAAAGTAGCACATGAAATAAGGAGTATGTTCTGCAAATCTGATGGGGTCAGGGATCGTGGAGCCAGCCTGGGACACAACTGTCCAGGACAAGCATTGGCTGCCCTGTATTCCCTGCCTCTGCCTGCTCTGTCCCCTCCCCAACTCAGGGTCCCACCCTGTATTAGCAGGCTAGGAGAGAGAACACTCAACATCTCAGTTATGGCAAATTCCAAACACACGTTAAAGTAGAGATAATATTATAATGAACTCCCACGTGCTCATCAGTTAGTTTCAATAGTTATCAACCTTTGGTTAATCTTACTTTATCTGTGCCCACCTCCACCACTTCCCCCTCTTGGATTATTCTGAAGAAATTCTACAGATTCTAACATAATATTGAAGTACATATCTTAAAGAGATAAAAATACATATGTTAACATATACACACATGTATCAAATACATGCAAATACTCATAAATCCCTAATACTATTATTCTAAAAATTACCATAAATTCCTTTAAAGCATACAATGAAAATATTTCAACCTAGTTCAGAATTGTGAGTATTATATAGAACTGGGCTTTGAAGTTCTCAGGTGACAACAGTGCTCTGTGACCAGAGATCATGAGATCACTGACTTTTCATGCCAATCAGAAAGAACCATTCCTTACCGAATAAGATACAAAACACAGGTGATGATGTAGTCCCATGAGTCTGTGCGGTCACATAGCTCGCCCACTGGTTCTTAGGCCACGTACACACGAACACACATATTCCGTTCACATTTACTGCTTGGGCACAAGCATGTATGTCAGAGCACGACAGGCTTTGTCACTCTCCCGCTCTCGTCCAATTGCTTGGCTCGTGACTTTGCTTCCAAGCAGGGAGACTGCCTGTGCCCCTCTCCACCCCATTTGTCCCAGCATAACTGTAAATAGCATCCCTAACACGGCTGGAAATGCCCTGAGTGACGAGTCACT
The DNA here is from genome assembly GCF_000334495.1 of Tupaia belangeri chinensis. NCBI lineage: Eukaryota > Metazoa > Chordata > Mammalia > Scandentia > Tupaiidae > Tupaia > Tupaia belangeri. Next base: position 498,341 of record NW_006160004.1, read on the forward strand.
GCAGTTGCTTCTCCATCTGCTGGGCTGACCCAGGGCTGAGCAGCTGAGCGCCCTGCCCTCCAACAGAGCACACCCAGCCCCAAGCAGGAAGCAGAGTCCTGCCAGTCAGGGTTCTCTCAGCCTCCCCAGACAAGGAAATTGGAATAAAGAACCCCCTGGGGATTGTTCTGGTGACCAGGGGAGCATGGAAAGTAAACAAGTGTTTGGTGACTGATTGTAGTCTATGATTCAGAGACTGCCAATCAAGTGGGTCCTGGGGAGGACAAAAGCAGGGGCCTGGGAGGAGTGTGGAATCAAAGGCATCCAGTCAGCAGAGTGGACATGAGGCCCTGCACCAGGCCTGGGCTCTTGGGCAGATTCTATCCAGCCAGGTCAGACCCGGCTGGGAGAGGTCTCCGAGACAAGCTGTGGAGCTCTTTCTAGGCGTCCGCCCCCCGCACCCCCTCACAGGGGCACACCAGTCCAAACCATTTCAGAGCCTCGTGTCCTGTGGCGCATTTGCTTCCTGCTGCTGCTCCAACGCAGGCCATACAGGGTGGTGTAAGCTACAGATACGTATTCTCTGTCTGTTCTGGAGGTCACAAGGCCAAGGTCCAAGTGTCAGCAGAACCACACCCCCTCTGAAAGCTCCAGAGAAGGTCGCTCCCTTGTCTCAACCTGATGTTCCTTGGCTTGTCAACCATCCTCCCAACCCTGCCCCATGGGCACCCAGCCTTCCCCTCTCTGTGCCACGACGTCTTCCCTGTGTGGTCTGCCTCTGTCTCTCCCCTGCTTATGGGGACACTAGCAGACTGGATTTGAGGTCCACTTTACTCCAGTTTGACCTTATCTTAGTTTCAACTAATTACTGCTGCAGTATCCAAATAGGGTCACAGTCTGAGGTTCACAGAAGGCTGTGAGTTTTGGGGAAGTCATTAGCCCAGCCCACTTGGAAATCGTTTGGTGTTGATTTGATGCTTGCTTTCCAGGTGAACAGCAGACTGAGGCCTGAGAGCGGTGGTGGTTTGTCTGGCTGGGGAGGATCTGGCTGCTCCTGGAGTGTTCTCCACTGTCCATGGCTTTTGGGCTCCTGACCTCTGGCTTTATGGACTGTCTATGAGAACTGTGTGTGGCCACCCTAGGTCTGGACCAAGTGGCTTCTGGTTGTACTCCCAAGACGTGGTTCAGTGCAGGAATG
>NW_006160004.1:499736-507740 GCF_000334495.1 Tupaia belangeri chinensis
AATGCAGGCTGGAGCACAGCATGCGGAAGGCATGGTGACATCCGGGTCTCCTCTTCAGTGTGCTTGCCAGGGCCTTGAAGCCTCTGCTCAGCTTCCTGGTGGAGTAGGTCTGGGTCCAGAAGGGGGAGGCAATCAGGAGGAGACGTTCCTGCTCCCTGGCTGCTGGCCGCATTGTTTCTGACTTATCTGGGTTCCTTTGGGTATCCTGCTCACCAGCCCAGGAGTTCCTGGAAACCCTGCCTCATAACAGTGCTTGGACTGATGCAATAGTCCCAAACCCACAGGAGCGCTGGAGTCCGGGACCACTGAGACTGTTTCTCAAGGCGGTGGCTAAAGCATCACAAAGTATCTTTGAGCCAGTCATTGTTTCCCTGGAACACCAGGGGCTGCCACATGTCTTCCGCTATGTGGAAGGACAGACTGGCCCAGATTTCAGGGCCAGAGACCCAGGACCCATGAGAGAGCCCCAGGGTGAATGCCTTCCGATCTCACCAGGACCTCTTGCTCCTAATCCTTCACTTTGCGGTTGGTGTTCCAACTACATGGCTCTCAGTCCCCATCTATCCCATTTGTCCTCAGTGGATAGAAGATAGGAGTGTCCCTGGGTCAGTCACCATATTTGCGTCCTGAGAATATCCATGTTCAGGTCCGGATTATCAGGAAGTCTGCAAGCCCCTCTCCAGGAGGCAGCAAGGAGGGCCACACCCCAGGCAGCTGCCAAACGAGGGTGGCAGCTGGTCAGCAGGGTGCTCCTGGGGAGGCATGTGACCCAGGGCCACTTAGGGGTGTAATTATCTGGACTTTGTACCTTCTTCCATCTGACTCTGTTGGCTTGAGTAGACGAGAGAGGCAGTATTAGAAAACAGAGAAGTGGCATGGAACTTGTAACTCCATCCATGACACTTGGGTATTTTCTGTTGATGGAGAGTGAATAGTACCAAGAAGGCCATGTTGTGGCCCTACCTAGAATGCCCTCTGACTCTCCCCTGTCTGATGAACTCCTATTCATCCCTTAAGACCCAGCCCAATTAAGACCCAGTTCAGAACATGCTTTTATGGCTTTTTCCCCCTTGCCAGGCTCTGAGGTCAGGGGGCTGCGTGGTGTCCTGTGTGCCTGACCTGTGAGCCATGCTCAGACTGTACAAATAAATGGCCATGCATTTTTGGAGGAAGGTTAGTTCCGGCACTGAGGGACAGGCAGGAAGGACCCAGTCAGGAAGTCCTGCCCTTCCCTCTTTTCTCAGACGCATGAGCACACAAACCCTAGGGGAGGGCTTCCAGAACAGCCCATGCCCACAGCTGGGCGACTACTGCAGATATGCTGCAGCTGGGGAGGAGGAGGAGCGATGCTTCATCAGAGCAGCTGGCTGGTCACCCCCAGGTCTCAGGCGCCTGTAGCAGTCAACTGACTGGTTGGGTCTGGTGCCCAGTGACTATCAGGCTTACAGGTCACTTTGGGACTTGGGCACCCCTGGAGGAATAGGAAGGCTGGGGGAGGCTATCGGCCTATGGGCTCAGGAAGGCAGGTAGATTCTCCGGCCCCACTGTTCCCCACTGTGCCCCACTGTGCCCTTGTGCTGAACCTGGGTCCCTAGATAGAGGACTCACTGGGAAGGGAGGGAGGAAACACAGTCTTACACGATTGACTCAACTGCCCTGACTCCAAAGGCCCAGCTCAGAGCCCCTGTCCCTTAGCCACACCGGTCACTCCTGTCAGATCACAGCACCAGTGGATCTGGCTCTTCAGGACCACACCCAGCAGGTGGTCAATGTGGCATCGCCATCTCATGCAGGCCTGTAGCCTGGGCACTATGTGACAAGAAGGGAAACTGAGGCACGAGGGGAAGGTGATCCGTACAGGATCACATAGCCAGGACTTTGGAACAGATCTGTTGCCTTCCTAACTATGACAGCTGGTCTCCCTCATGGGGAGTTCTCCAGGGAGAACTTAGCACCCTCACAGCCCCAGACCTGGTGAGAACATCACTGATGGGAAGCTTTACTGGCAAGCCGGGCAAAGGTATATAGCCAATTCCCATTTCCAGTAAAAGCATGCTTAGGTCTGGAAGGAAAATCCTGGATCTATACCCAAGAAAGTGTTAAAAAGGGGTACCTCTGGGCAGCAGGGGGTCTCTTCTATTATTTGAGATTCAAAATCAAATATATGTGTCATTTTATTCAAATGCATTGAATACATTTATTTCATGCACCTATTAAAATATAATTACTAATTATTTGGGGGGGAGGGCTGGGAAAAAGCAAAAGAGAAAGAAAAGGCATCTCTGCCTTTCAGGAGCTCTGAGGGACAGGCGAGAGCCTGACCGCAGCCCGACCACATCTCCAGTGCTGGTGGCCGATCTGGACGAAGGGCCACGAGTGCCTGCCCTGGCTGAGTGGGATCTGCTCCCGGCTGGTGGGCTGGCTGACACTGTCAAGGTCCCTGCCAGAGCTGGGCCCCAGCACCTGTTGACCCTGTCCTGCAGCCCCGCAGAACCTTGATCCTTTCCTCCAGGCCAGGCTAATACAGCCTGACCCCAGTTACGGGGAGTTAACCCAGGGGTTAGAAGCCACCATCCTGCTTGCTGCCAAACAGTGGGGTGCAAAACACTGTCTCCCCTTTAGGAAGAAAGAGCCTTCTGGGGTTTTTGCAACTGTGTGTCAGAGAGAAGTAGGAGGAGCCAGTGCCAGGAGGAGGGTGAGCCCTCCCCAAACAAACAATCTGGAGAGGCTGTGCAAACACGGGGTATAAATGAGCCTGCCCGTGCCACGGCGTGCATCCTCTGAGCAGCCGTCAGAGTCAGCTGACATCATGGAGCGCAGGGTGCTCTGGCTGCTGCTGCTGGTCCTGGCCTTGGGGTCCTCCAAATCGGCCAGCGAGTACGTCGGCCTGTGTGAGTATGCTCAGATTGCCCTGATGGCCGGGCGGGAAGGGCCAGGCCAACAGGCTTCCTGTGGGCTTGACCGCTAGGAAAGGGACATGCTTCCACGTTCATTTAATAATTACCATGTGTCAGATGTGCATTTTTCTCTTGTAGTCACCCTGTAGCATGGTTCTTACTGTTCCCATTTTATAGACAAGGAAACTGACCCAGAGAAAGTGAACTCTGACCAGTGAAACTTTTCATGTCAACCTTTCCTGATCAGTGTTGAAATCAGAATGGAACCCAGGACAGCCTGGCCATCAGCTGATGCCCACTGCCTTCTTTGCTGGGGTTTTCTGAATTACAGTATAGGTCTTTATACATTGCTTTGGCACATTTGCAAAACAACAAAGAAAGACAAATGAGAGGAAAAAAGAGTACATTTCTCTTAAACATGTACTTCCGGAACATTTTCAGCACATACAAGCACCGTTTACAGTTCCACACCGTGTTGCAACTCAATCGTGGGGTGTGGATGTGGACATGGCTAGTCCATTAGCCCCCGTTTAAACAAATGAGGGGGTGGCTTTACCAAGTTATCTGCCAAGCAGGAGCAAAGGCAGCGGTTTCGAACATAGCAGAACAAGCATAGCAGCCCTTCGAATCAGATGGCGCTCTCGTGAAAACCCTAAAGCCCAGGGTGCACCAACTACCGGTTATAGCAGAAGTCTCAGGGTGGGAACCGGGCTTCCTAAACGTTGAAGAGTCCAGCCAATTTCAATGTGAATGAAGTTTAGGAACCATTGGGATGAGGAATTACTGGCCAGCAGCCCTAGAAGGGCCTTTGAGAGATTTCCTGTGGTTTCTATTTTCCTGAGGAAAAATTCAGTTAGTAAGATGAAGTGAACTTTTACTGCATGTGTAGACACACAGGTCTGATTGAAAAATAAATATTGGAGGCAAAAATGTACGGGGGGGCCATGTGACAAGCTAAATAGTTTGAGGGTGGGGAGATGAAGGAAGATTTAAAATAGCATGCATAATAGTAATTTTGTCTATGGAGTGCAGACCTGCCACTATACTTTTCATTTAGAAAAATAGGCATTGCTTAAACAATGAAGAGAAACTTTATTTCTGGATTCAGAGGACCCTGGGCTGCCCTGGGACCTGGCCAACTGGCACCGGCTTCCTGGTGAGGTGATATGCACAAGCCAAGTGAGAGAGCCCAGCCAAATAGTCAGATTTCCTGATTTTAGTGGCTAACAGACCTCTCTCTCTCTTTTTTTTTGGGGGGGGAGGGTTTTGTTTTGTTTTGTTTTGGTTTCTTTTTTTGCTATAGGGCACATGTGCTCACCAGAAAGACAGAGAGAGACAGAGAGACAGAAAGTGAGAAATCATCCCTGGGGAGGATAGCCATGCTGCAATCTCTTCACCTCCATTCTTCTCCTGGGATCTTGGGCACGCACGCACTTGTGCCCGTTGTGAGTTTCAGCCACTGGGTCTGTCCAGGACTTGAACCGCAGTTAACTACATGGGAGTCCAGCAATGTAGCCATTCCACCATCTGCTGGTCCCCAGACTTTTCTCTTAAATATTACGTGCAAGGCCGATCCTCTAGGGGGCAGTGGACATCACAACCATTTATCATGAGCTGCTTACTGATGCGGGTCCAAACTTGCAAAACAAAGCTACAAACCAACCCCTGAGCCAGGAAGGGCTGTGGCAGCTGACTGGGCTTTGTTTGGGCAGCGGCGAACCAGTGTGCCGTCCCGGCCAAGGACAGGGTGGACTGCGGCTACCCCCAGGTCAGCCCGGAGCAGTGCAACAACAGGGGCTGCTGTTTCGACTCAAGCATCCCCGAGGTGCCCTGGTGCTTCAAGCCTCTGCAGGAAACAGGTAAACCCTGAGGGGAGCAGAATTGCAGTCCCGGGGCCAGCCCCATGGCACACGGTGTCCCAAGGCAGCCCCATCTTTTCTGGGCAGAGGTGGAGGCTTGAGTCCCCAGGAAGCACCATTGCTGTCCCTTGGTAGAGGCTTCACGCCCAGGGCAGCAGTGACTGTCCCCTTCTCTCCCCTTTTTGTAAAATATAAAAGCAGTCATTTCAAAAAAGTCTTTGAAGCTAAGGTAGTATGTAGAGGAATCTGGTTTAAAAATGATTCTAGACAGAAAGGGAAAACATATAGGTTTGGAAATAACTTTCAAGGTTATTTTCAGCAAACAAACCAGCCAGAGTTTCTTATCATTTTTAACATGCTTACAGCAGACAGGCAGCATTGCTGGGCGTGGAACCCTGGTGCAGCTCTGTCTTTCCCACCTGCCCCATTATCTTCCCTTCCTCAGCATGTGGGTGTGGGGTGTGCAGGACAACTGCCCTGAAGTCCCTCCCTGGGAGAGGGGTGTGTCTGAGCAAACAACAGGTGGCCATGCGCATGGGGGGTTGCCACATTGGCTCCAGGGGCTCCCATGTTGCATCTTGGGTGTGGCGCCTGCTGTCGGCCATCTGGCAGACCCAGTGCCACTTGCCTTCAAAGACAGACTATCTGCGTGAGGCACTTTCCCAGAATCAGCATCTAAAGTGGCTGCTGTTGCCCTTTGTCCTGGGGTAACAGAGAGGAAGGCTCAGGTCCTGCAGCCACCATTCCCTGATTATTGATGGAGGTCCCTGCCCACTGGCCAGCAGATCTGGGGCAGAAGGTCTAGATAAGGCTTTGGGACCAGGAGAGTTCCCATAATTTCTTTTTCAGTTGTCCCCCTCCCTGGGGCCCTGTCCTTTGAGCACTGGACAGTGACCCTGCTAAAGCCTATGCCACTTACTCTCTGCCCTGACCACCTGGATTTGGTTACTGCACGTAGCGACCTGAGGAGGAGTATGTGCTATTCCCCATGTGTGGGGAGAAAGCAGCACCGAGCCCTGATCTTGGAGCCTCCTTGGCCTTGAGAAGGTGGGTGGAGGTAGAACTGCTCACGGAAATGCCTTTGCTTTGTTTGCAGAATGCACATTTTGAAGTACCACACGAGCACCTGGTCCCTGGCCTCCCGGGGTGTGAGCCTCCACTGTGGGCATCTTGCCCAGGATCGTCTTTGCTTCCTTATCCCTCTGCTCCTGGCAAGTGCTCCCGCTGAGAATTAATATTTGGGGCCTGATGTCTTAAAGAATAAAACTCCCGTGCCTGACACGAGGACAGTTCTTCATTCCTGAACCTCTACCGTTGTGTTTTATTTCTGCCAAGTAGCTCTCCTTCCCTTCTCGGCACTCCGTGGTGGGGGAGGCAGGAGGGTGTTATGTATCTCCCAGGAGGCAGGAAAACGATCCCTAAGGAGCTGCTTCAGGACCAGGGCTGATAGGGCAGGGACAGCAAGGAGCTTTAAGAGTGATCACTTCTGCATGTATGTTGAGAAAAGGCAAGCCAATAAAACCATCTTACAAACTGTTACATTTTGGTATTTATTCGCAAGTCAAGTTTGACACAGTGGCATTTCGGTGGCTGTCTTTTCTATTTTATGAAAGTGGATGCAGCTGTATGCATGAACGAATTAGTGTCACTGAGGATTCTGCATCAGGAAACCTTAGTAACCTCGAGATCTGAGTGTGACTCAGTGCACCGCCACCACAGCCCCTCTTCAAGGGTAGCTTCGCCCTCCACTCACGCTGAGGTTTCAGATGGAGACGTTCACATGTGCTTCCTGCGTTGCCCTGCCAGCGAGGCTCTCTTAAGGCCAGAGAGAGGCAAACTGAATGTGGGCTCCCTGTTGCCACACAGCAGCCAGAGAACAATGCATGGGGGTGGTGGGGTCTCATGATCTGAGCCATTTAATGCCCCTGGAAAAGAGGCACCAGCTCCTTTCAAAACCACAGCCTTTGTTTTTGAACTTGCACTTGGGGTCTAGTCCCTACAGCTCAAGAGAGCCGTAGAAGTGAGATGTTACCCGTGTCTTACAGATAAAGTCTTTACATAAATTTGTCAAAAGTGCCTGCTGGGAGAGGACCATTTCAGGATGTCCTGGACACTGGATCGAAAGCCCTGGTGTCCTACTGTTAGTAGCATCACCTGCCAGTCCAAGAGAGACCCTTCCAGGAGCTAGGCGTGCACTGGAACAGGGCCCCACCCCAAGCCCTGCAGTCCTCACCTGGCCATTCTTCCAGTCTGGCCTCTGCTTCCATCTCTCCTCACTACAGGGATTTAAGGGCTCTGCCCACCTCACCGCCCACCATGCCCTAGGCCACAGCCGCAGGCTGTTGTCCGGGTACCTGATGCCTGGGCTCTGCTTTAGTCACTTGCTGACCCGCCTGCTGCTCCTTCCCTTAGGACAAGCATCGGCCACCTCCTTACACCGGACCTTCTCTGTGGGAGCCGCCTGCCTGTGTCCACAGAATTCCTCACCCTCTCTGCTCTGCTCCAGACAGGTCCTCACCACGTCTAGAGCCCGTACCTCCTGCCTACCCTGCACTCCCGTGTCTGCCACAGCACATTAGTGGGAGGGGTTGCAGAACCTGCTGCTGGATGAACCCCTTCCCTCCCCCACCCACAGAACTGCCCCATTGGCCTGGCCAAGCCTGTCCCTCCAATATGACAATCTCCTTGTATGTTCTAGAAGTTTCACCACTTCCTTTTGCTGCGCTGTCCATGTGTGTGATGGAATTTTCTACCATCAGGTGAAAAACTCCTCAGACTCTGCGTGTTGTTCTCCAATGTGTCCACCGCCGAGGTCCAGAGCAAGCCCTGCCCCTGTCGCCCCGACATTGACCTCCAGCTGCTAGCTGTCTATAAGTGAGGGGAAGAGGAGGTGTGGACTTAACCTCCCATCCCGATGCTCAGACATCTGTCCCAGGACAAGTGGGGGTCAAGGGAGGCCCTGGACACTGGACCCCCGCAGCCCCTACTGCCTTTCAACCTGTGCTGAGCAGGTCCTGTCTTCTCACCCACACCTGGGAGGCCAGGTTTTGCTGATGTGGGAGAAGAGAGATACCCAGACCCTCCTGGAATCTCTCAGAATTGTAAAGCCCCAGCCCTAGGTTAATAAGCCACACAGCACATGCTAGTAGAACGCAAACCAAACCCAAAGTGGGAATTTGCAGCTACTCGTAGTAGGTTTGAATTCCATGGCTACAAACTCAGGCATGCTGCACCGTAGCTTTCTTTTT
>NW_006160004.1:507937-521110 GCF_000334495.1 Tupaia belangeri chinensis
TCCTGCTGTCTCTTTGGGGTGAGCAGTCCAATCTACGGCCCTTCCTCTCTGGGACCTTCTGCTCTTCCTGCAGTCCTGGGGTGTGGCTGGGCTTGATACTTGCTATTCTCTCTGCCTGTTGCGCTGCTTCCAGACCACCCTCCCCATCTATCTCTGTCTTCCTCCCGTTAGGTAAGAATTCTGGGTGCTTCCCACCTCTCGTGGGTGCATCTCTGAGTGTCATGTGCGTGGGATGCTCCTGGCATTAAGTGGACACAAGGCCAGAGATGACAGGAGTCCACAGTACAGACTGCAAGCTCTACCTTGAGAACGTCTCCAAGTCCCATGGGGCAATCACGGTGGCTGCGAGCCCAGAACTTGCTACTTGCCATCCTCTTAACTCATGTTTTTGTGGCTGTTGTGCTTGCTTTGTGGTTTGACTATCCTCAAATTTTCTGGGGGTGCTTACTGTGTGAATCAGGACAAGACGGCCTGGGTTTAGCCCAGAGCTTCAGCCAATTATTCATTTCATACTCGCCTGGCGATTCTCACGATGTCCTCCGTGCACCCATGCTGAGAGGTTATCGTAGTTCATATCATTTTCCTTTTATTTCCCATGTTTCATAAGACATTACGCATGTTTGTTTTTCAAAAGTTTGCAAGTAGCATGTAACTTGAGAATGAGGATGGCCAAAAGGGATCTACAAGGAGGGGAGGGTTTTCTGTGAGGTGGGGTCCTCCCGCCAGGCTCTCTGGCCTTCCTTTGTCTGGTTGTTAGCTGCACATTCTGGGGGGAGATCCCTGTCTGCCCTAACCACTGGCATTTTCCATCTTCCCCATTAAACGTGGATTGTGTCTTTTGAACTTAAAGGCTTAAAGGCTTTTTAAAAAGATTAAAGGCTTCCCCTGAGACTCCTGAACGCCCCCACTCCCATCTCCTCCTCGCCAGATGGGGGAGGGCTGCCAGGCGGTGTTAGGGACACCGCCCTTGTCTCCCTCCTCTCTATCATCCTGTACCTTTCCCTCCCAGCCAGGTATTGGTGCTCCTCCCTGTTTCCAAGCCTACCCATATTCGCCCAACATCCCTGCAGCTGCTGGGATCCAGGGAGTGAAACCCCAGCGTGGGGAACCAGCAGGCGGCATAGTGGCTGGGGCACTGGACCCCACATAGCTGACCGGTTTGAGTTCCGGACCTGGCAGCTTAGTACTTGTGCTGGGCACACATGAGTGCATGTCCAGAGTCCCAAGAGGAGAATAGAGGAGAGGGGACTGTGGCATGGCCAACCTCCCAGGGGTGATTTCTCACTTTCTTTCTCTCAGTCTCTCTCTGACTCTCTGATGAATGCATGCACCTTATAGCAAAAAACTCTCAACAAACAAAACAACAATAACAAAAACCCAGAGCAAGAAGGGCTCCCCACCCACACTAGGACTCCAGTCTTCCTGTAGAGACCCCCCTGTAGCACACCACCTGGGCCGCTAGGATCTCACTGACCCCACCCAGAGTCTGCCATCTGGGCAGTGGTGTCAAGTAGGGGGAGAGCAGGGGCAGGATCTAGACCACCGTAAGCCCTCCCACAGCCCTCGGCCTACCCGGGTGCATTGACGGAGGCCCAGTAGCAGCAGCCCCAAGCCTTTGGGTTCATTCACCCTGGAAGTGAAAGACTGCCCCTATCCAGCTCTGCTTGGGAAAATCAGAGTCTTGTGAAAGAACTAAAGCACCATGGCCCTCCCATAACCTCACAAAGGAGCTACTTCTGCCTCTGGGAAATTCTGGAGCCTGCCCGTGCCAAGGTGTGGCATCCGGGACTGCCTCAGGTTCACAGAGCTGTCTTGTCACATTTACAAACCGTTGCTGCTAATGAAGAGAAGACTTCATCATCACACAGTTCAGTTTTATCTCAGTCCTTGCTTCCTGTAATTGATCCACCCTGAGAGATGCCCTCCAGGCCTGGATTTTCCTAAGGACCCGGCTCACTGAGGCTCAAGCTGTGGCCTACTGGTGCCTTCCCTGGGCTGCAGGTAACACACTTGCTTCAGCCCTGGGCACCGACTGACACCTCTGCCAGAGCACGGGAGGCCTTCTGACCTCCAGGTCTGTGCACCACTAAAATGTGCCTCCACGGTGGATCAGGACAAATTCACATGAGTTGTGATTCACTGGATCCAGGGATCATTTGATAGTAAATACCTTTGTAATGACTTGGAAATGGTACATGTTTCCAGACTCCTCTGGAACCCATGGAATGAGAACTGACTTACCAAGAAGATGCAAGAACATGACTGGGCTCCCTCGCTCTGCTGGAAAGGGGAGAGGAGAACCGGGCAGCGAGAGCCTCGGGCGAGGCAGTGTGGACAGTCTCCATAGGCTGAAGGAGAAGCAAAGTGCCCTCCGGGAGACCTGTGTCTGGCAGGACAGCCTGGCTGGGAGCAGCCTTGGGACAGTAGTGTGGTGTGGGTGCTGTGAGGATGCTGGGGGTAGCGGGGGCTGTCACCTTACCCAGTTTCTGTAGTACCTTCTCCCAGAGGGTCACTGAGTGGTGGGTGGAGCACATCCTGGACAGCCACTGGGCTTTCCCCTCACTGCGGGAATGCTCAGAGACCCTGCAGGGGCTTGGGCTGCGAGCCTGCCATGGAGGCTGAGTTCTCCCCTGGGTCCTCCGTCTTCTGGGGTTAATGAAGTAGAAAGAATCATGCAGCAGCAAGAGTTGAACCCTCTGAGCCTCAAAGTTCCTATCGGCAAAATGGGGACAACTGCAACAGTGACACTATCACAATGCAACGGCTGTGAAAGTGGCCACTGTCTAAACAGGGCCGTTCTGAGGGGCTGTACCCTGGGAGGTCAGAGTCAGCAAATCTGTCGAGCTTTAGTGCAGGGTTCTCAACCTTTCTGAGTAGGTGACTCCTTTTCTTCCCATTTTTTTAAAAATTTGCTATAAAGTGAGTGTGCTTGCATGAGAGAGAGAGAGAGGAGAGCGAGAGAGAGAGAGAAAGCACTCCCTGTGGTGGGGGAGGGCTGGCCATGTCACAATCCTTTCTCTCCCATTCTCCTTTTAGGAGTTCAGGCATACACACACACCTGGCATGTTTTCCAACCACACGGTTATCCACGTGGGATCCGGCTGCCTTAACCATCATGCCATTAACTTGCCCTCCTTTTATTCCTTAGCTGTGATTTCATTTTTTAAGCTGAACTGTACATTCAGCTAAGTGAAAGAATTCAGACACAAAAGGCCACATATCATATGATTCCACTTATATGAAATGTCCAGATCAGGCAATCCATAGGTCAGTGGTCGCTGGCAGGGGACAGAAGCAGGGTTTCCTTTGGAGGTGATGAGAACATTCAGGGCTCGGATGGTGGTGATGGCTGCTCAACGTTGTGCAATACTTAAAACCACTGAATCGTGTGCTTTGCTAAAACGAAACTTAAGCAACTGAATCACACATGTGAGTTACATGGGATGTGAGTGTCTTGGTGTACATGCTCTGTTGATTTGCCAACTTAGGAAGTGTCCGACTTTCTGCTCTGAGAATTGAGCACCAGGATGTGAGCCAGCTCATCTGGTCCCCGATGCCACGGATTTTGCTAGGTGCTTCTGAGGGGGCCTGTTTCCCAAATGGCTCCTAGGTCCCAGACACACTCGGCGTACAGGAATTATTAGCTGCTTCTCTTGGTGCAGTTTTCTTTGCCCTCGTTGGCCTGGATGCCGCGGGTTTCCCTCCTGGGTTTTGTGGAGGGCAGAGGAACCCTGTGTGCCCCCCAATTTACAGATCCACCTCCCTGGTGCTGCACGTTTGCAGCTTCGGCGCCCGCTAGAGGGCGCGCTCAGCTGCCTTCACAGGTTTATCGTTCTGTACCTCCCCGCCCACGCCTCCAGGCCTCACCAACCAGAGGAATCTTCTCAGCCATCACTCCTATTCGGGAGATCCCATTTCCTTTGACATCTGCTCTCAAATATGGCAACCAGGCTATTTACAGATGAGGACATTAGGAGAAACAAGGTCCCTGCACTCCCAAGGTCACAGAACTCACAGGCTGTGGCCAGATTGCAGGCTGCTCCTTGCTGAGTCAGCCCCCAGTGTGACTACCAAGCTCTGTAGGGGGAGGGCATTGAGCATGGCCCCACATAGAGCAGCATGGGGGTGGCCAAAGGAAAGACATGAAACAGCTGTGTGTGGAAGGGGAGGGGACAGCTGATTCTTTAAGGACGGGTTCCCCCCTGATCTGAGCTCATGATCTCTCTGCAGTGGAGTGGTTAACAAGAAGCCTCACTGTTGGCCGTGGCTGTGGCCATGGTGGGGGTGTCGTCGAAGATCAGCACCCCCTTGAGGTTGCCTCTATTCTCATTGTCAACCTCCTATGGTGGAGGCAGTGAGAGCAACTGGATTCCTTGCTGGAAAGGGTTGCAGCCTGTGGGGGTTCACGGTGCCCCACTCTGCAGTCCCTGAGAGTCGCCACCTTCAGGCCTGACACAGAGTTAGAGGGTCAGAGGTAGAATGTCCTCATTTTGGCAACGTGTCTAAGCTCTCTGAGTCTCAGTTTCCTCTCCTGTGAAATGGGCTGGGGGTGGCTCCCTAACTCAGGGGTAAAATGAGGGAGCCCTGGAAAAGGCACATGACACTGTGATCCCACGTGACACGTGCTCAGTGAGGCTGGGCTGAAGCATCCTTACCAGCACTCTTTTCTTCCTGACCTCCTAGGAATCCACTGTAACACCTGACGAGGGAACTGATCATGCCCTTACACTGGGGGCGTGCAAGGGACAGTGCTTTGCCCTCCCCAGCTGGATTCTCCCAGAAGGGTGGGAGCTGGGCGGGGAAAAGCAAAAAGGAGAGAGAGGTAGGAATCTGAAAATAACGATGCTTTATTTGATATGTCACATTTTCATAAATGGCATCTAATTTCAGAAAACAAAGTTCAAGTTTGCAAAAAAATGCATATAGAAATCTAAGGAGATAAGTACAGAGATTTACAACGCAGGTCTGAGTTAGAAAGCTCACATCCTAGGGTCTGTTCAGGCTCTGTGTTCTAGGGAACAAGGACCTCAAAGAATGGATGTTATTTTGGAATATATATATATATGTACGTATGTCTATATGCTGTGTTATCTATAACAGTGCAAACCTCTCACAGCGTGCAAGCAACAGTATCTCCTAAAGTAACATGGCTGAATCAATGTAAGGGCATCTCTACAGCATTATAAAAAACAAGTATTGTATCATTACACAGTAGACATACAGATATACACACGTGTTTGCACGCTGATTAAAAGTTACTTGCATTGACTTTTGCTTTGGTAGGAATAACGAAGGGACAACATTAAATAGTTCTTTATCAAATAAAAGGTAACAATTCTTGACAGTCAGCTGTAATTAGGTATTGCACCAATACATCTACAAAAAATGAATAAAATACAGGGTAAGAGGGTCAGGTACACATACCAACCTTTTAAACATACATGTTCTATTGAAAAACTGAACCTCATATACCTCTTTCCAGGAGACAGTGTATGACTGCAGAAATGGAAACCCACTGTGTGAGTGTAGGGTTGATCTTGTTAGCTGTTCGGGTGATAAGATGCTTTGCCATCATTTTTAGTTGGCCAAGGACTTAACAATGTGCTATTTATGATTAAGCTCAGGAAGACTGTTATAAAGATTACAGCGAAGGCCCCCCCCAAGGTGCATGATGAGAGAGTAAAAACATGCACAGGAGAATAAAACAGAAACAAAAACAAAAACAAAAAACAGCTACCATGGTTTATTTTCAGAAAAACCCAGCTGTGGTACCATTCAGATTAGGTGTTCTCCTGGGGTTTCCAGGAACCCCGGGTGCAGGACACTGAACCCACATATGATGTGACTTCTTAACCTTTCCCTCCAAGATCTGATGCGTCGGAACCATCAGAAGTGGGAGGTAGCTTTCGTTCCCTCCCCAGAAAAGGCTGAGCCTGCCGTCCCCACACTGCAGCACACTCCTGCGTGGCTAACAGTTCCCCCATCATGTGGACATGGGGCTCTGCCAGGAGGACGGGGGTGGCACTGTATCCAGGCAGGTGAAGCAAAGGGGAGTGGTCATCTCTGAGTGCCGGCAGGAAGGGACTGCAGGAGAGACTCGGGGGGACTTGAGAACTGGCCCCTTGCAGGCCACCAGGAAAGTCCCGCCTCGGTGTCTCTGCTCAGCTTACTCATGATCACAGGATGAGCCACGCTGGCCAGAGGTCACTACAAGTGGCTTACAGATGTCTAGAGATCAGCTCTCATAACATCAGTGGACCTCAAATGAATGCCATTCCTAAGGTGTACAATATTGGGACCACATTTAAATTCACAAGGTACAGGCCAAGGACACCCAAAGTGATCAGAGGATTTCTTCTTATTTTAGACAGTGCAGACACGCAGAAAGGATGAAGCCACAATGGGGAGAGAGCCTTGGCTGGATGTAATAATTTTTGAGTTTTCTTTACTTAAAAAACACATTATTTTTCCCCCAGAGAGCATATGTACTTGCTAGAAGAAAGAGAAAGTGAGAAAGCACCCTTCATGGGGGATAGTCACACCGTAATCCCTTCTCCATTTCTCCCTCCTTGCAGGGTTTTGGGCATGCTCATGTGCCAGGTATGTTTTTCAAACCACTGGGTCAGGGACTCAAACTCAGCCACATGGGATCCAGCCACTCTACTACCACACCATTGGCTGGCTCATAATTTTGAGTTTTGCTAATTTTTAATTGTGTGGCTTGAGCTCAGCCTTTGCCCAGGATCTCAGAGGTCAAAAGGCTGTCCTCAAACCACAAACCTGTGGGACAGTTCCACATTGCCCATAACCATGCCCTTGACTTGGACCCAGCATGTTGGTGGCCCTGGGAACGGGGAGCAGATTGGAAGGCTCAACCCCACTGCTGTGGAAGAACACCAGAGAGCCGACTCTGTCTCCGTGGTACAGCATGCCTTCCAAAAGCAGGGCCCACACCAGTCACAGGCCCCACCCGTGTTTGTGACAAGACAAGAGCGCTTTGTGCCTCCACTCGGTCCTCTTCAGCTTTACAATGGTCACTCTATCGCACCCCCACCCACCGGAATGGGGAGCCAGGCTGCTTGGGTTGTTTTCTCCTTTTCGATGCCAGGGGCCTACATGTGAGGTCAGGGAGGCCCGAGGTCCCACTGCCCGGCCTGTGCTCACCCACATCATTTGATCACCTCCTACAAAGTAGGGCTCTGCGGCTGGCCTCGGGGAGACTGGGATGAACCATTGGATGTCTGTCTGAGGAAGAATTCCAGTTGGTGTGTTCAGAGATGAAAAAACTGAGCTAAAACTAAACCTTTCTGTTTTCTCAAAGATGGAGAAAAGAGGTAGGGAAGGACAGAGACTTGTTATCAGAAAACTGAGGCTCACGCAGCAGCCAGTGAGCTGTGCCCCGTCTTCACGTTGCCTCCTGGCCAGGACGTGTGGGCTCTGAACGCAGGCTGAGCTTGGCAGAGCAGAAAGGAAACTATGCAATGGACATGGGGCCCTGATTCAACCCTGCTCTGGTCCCACGGAGGTTCCTGCAGAAGGACAGCCCTGAATGTGGAGATCAGGGGCCCTGGTCTTTGCAGAGGGCCAGTATCTGCAAGGACTCCCAGGAGGAACGCGACTCTAATGTGAGCTGGACCCAGGGAAGCCAGGCGGTCCAGAGAGGAGGGGCAGAGGGAGCCACCAGGTGTTCAGGAGGACTGGGCCCTCTGCTCTGCGGTCTGGAGGTGAGAGGAAAGCCCAGCTGGAAAGTCCACCCTTGGAAGTCCTCACTCTGACTATGACTACCTGGCCAGAGCCTGGGGCGCCAGGAGGGTGATGCAGTATGTACCACTCAGGGACGTGATCTGTTCACTTAGGAAGCCAAATCTCACAAGGGGTTACTGTTTCCATTAGCTGCGGCCGCTACTGCACCCTGGCTGGAGAAATGGACTTCCTGCAAAACTAAAGAGAGGGACAAGGGCTGGCCTCTTCCCAGGCTATGGTTTGAGGGTCTACCATTGCAATGGAGACAGGACCGAAGGGAAGGCACGGCTCCAGTGACCTTCCCACTAGAGCTGCTCCCAGGCCCCTCTGGGCACATTCTGAGGTCGTGGCCAACATTAACAAGGCAGGAGGGCAAGAGTGAGGAGGCTGAGAGAATGGAGGAAAAATGCGAAACTTTAAGATAGTTCAACAGAAAACATTAATGTCATTAAGAGAGAAAGGTGATTATTTACAGCCAGGGTTAGACCGGAACACTAAATAACAAATCAGAGTTCTTACCAGATGCGCAACATATGTGTTCCAAATACAATCTAAAAATCAATTTGCCTTAGGAAAGTTCAAGCAAATCACTTGAAGCATTTGACACTGAACACAAGTAAAAAGTTTTATATAAAATCTTTTATTAGCAGTCTTTATTTCTTAAAAGTAGCTAATTTTATATTCATCACCCACTGCACCTCCCCCTGCCCTGCTGGGTTGCTTCATTTTTTTTGTCATATTCTAATTTAGCTGGCATTTGACAAGAGCCTTAATGGATTTTGACTCCACTATTACCGTCTGCGCCAAAGGCAGGAAATGAAGGAATTTTTTTCTTGTCTTCTTGGGGTAACGTATAGTTAATTTAGAAGCTAGTATTCTACTGAGATGAAGGGAATACCACAGAATAATACTATCAGACACACACCTGGAGCACGTGTGTGCATGTGTGCATGCATGTACATAGACACATGCACATACACAGGGTGCTCCCACACACACACCAGCTTGAGCTAATGCCCAGGCGTGCTGCCCTAGGAGGCTGAGACGAGGTGAGGGCAGAGGACAGCTCCTCTCCCCTGAGATCAGGGTAAGATCAGCCCCTAGGCCAGCTACTGACACCCTGCAGGGCACTCAGGTATAAGGCCATTGAGGAATCAGGAGCGCAGGCCCCCCTCTCAGCTCTGAGCCATCTGTTTGGTGACAGAACAAAGACCCGAACAAACAGCCACTAAGCGAGTACTGCAGCTCACACCTTGCAAAGTCTTTTCATGGCCACTTGCACATTAAGAACAGGAAGCAGCATGGCAAAGCAGAACAGCAGGGACTCTGGGATCAGATCTGGGCAAGAATTGTTCTCACTCCCACTCCTGCTCTGGGTCTCTCCCGGCCTCTACATCCTACATCTGCCAAATGAACAGGGCAACGCCAAGTGGCCACGTGACCCACCCAGCACACAGGACGGCAAGCCTGGAGGGCAGCCATATCTGGGCCCCCACCCTGCCCCCGGAGCATGCAGTGCCTGGGACAGCACTGAGCACATGGGATGGGTCATAGAGTGAGGAGACGAGCAGAGGGATTCCTGAGGCACCCAGAGCAGTGCCTGGAGCATCTGGCAAGGAAAAGTGCCCGCTATAGAAAATCCGTGCTATTCTCATCTTCTCACCTCTTCACAACAACCGAAGGCAACTCTGCCTCCTGGTCATTGTCCCTGACCTCCGGGTGGAAACCTGGCCTTTGTGTGGGTGTCAGAGATGAGTGCTCACCTACAGGTGTTCTGCCTGTTCCCTGGTCCTGAAGCAGCCTGTAAGATGTTGCAACCAGACACCAAAGTCCGCTGTGCGCGATGTTCACACAACCTCTCCCTCGGCCTCCACTTCACCAGGCAGGGGTCCTGGAGAACTGAATTCTCTAGTCGATATTCCGTGAGAGTAGAAGAAAGGAGAAGTAGCAGAAAGCAGAAAGTGACTGGGCACAAGGGCGAAAGGCCCTGGAAAGGCTGGTTAGCATGGCCCTGGCCCCAGCTTTCTTGCAGAAGGAGCCTGGCTCGAAGCCAGTGGGGCTCCTGTTCTCTCCTGACAAGTTCATTGCAAAGCAATTATTCGCTGGACTCCTTTTTTCACCCTTACTAAGGACTGTGGGGCCTGAGTATCTTTTATCCAAAGTTTAATCCTTCCTTCTAAATGAAGAAACGCAACCAGAGATGAAAGGATTATTGGGTCATTACATTCAGACATGACTTAAATGACGGAGGCTTGGGGAGTTGGTCTGGGCTGCAATTTTAGTATATGAAAGAGCACAGCATCATGTCCCTCAGAACAGTCGCTAGGTGCTTGGGTGTTCTCCCAGGTTACTGGAGTAAGATATTTCACCAAACCACTGTAAGGTAAAAGGCAGACGGCAAAGACCTGGAAATCCACAGCAGCATTTGAATCGATGCTGCCAGCGCTGACAAGGAGGATGCTCGGCCAGGGAACTTGCTGATCCTTGAAGGCCAGGCGGGATTCTAAAGTCGGTGTTTGCTCATTACCTTGGCTGTGGGGGTTCCTCGATTCTACAGGACAAGGGATAGCCAACCTGGCCTATGGCGACCTTGGATGTATTCACCTGCTCTAGTTGACATTCTCTATAAAAGAACCCCAGTGCCTTTGCATGTGTCCCCTTCTAGCAGCCAAAGAGCCCTCATGCTACTAAGATCTGCCCCTTGGAAGAACCTCTGTTGGTTTCTTATCCATGAAGGGATAAATACAATCTGTTAACTGAGGAAAATGGAAACACAGGAAGCACAAGCTCCTAGGGAAATAATCCTTTAGGGGGCTTCCATGCTCTTGGAAACCAAACTTTAAATCTATAGGAATCTCACGGTCTTCTGCTGAGACACAGCTGAGATGAAGCCATACGTCCTCATTAGGACCACAGACCCGCAAGTCTAATCCACACCAGGAAAGGCCCATGCGGAAGGGAGCCCTTTCATCCTGACTGCCCCGATGTAATCTGGGGCATGGTTAAAGACTTTCCTCTTCCCAGTTCTCTATTTACCAGGCTGTCCTGCACAGGGCTTCCTGTATTGGGTGTCTCACAGGCAAAACTATCTTAAAATTAAAGAATGTTTAGAAGGCTAAATTTGACCCTGGTTAAAAACTTAATCTAGAAGGCAATGCCATATTTGTATAGAACAAGCAAGCTTTAAGTTACTATCTCTCTCTGTCTCGCTATATATACACGTACACACACACACACACACACACACACACACACACACATATATATATATATATATAGTGTTTACTGAAAAAGATCTTAAGTGGAAAAGAAATCTCTAAGCATTTGCAATCCAAATCCATGTGAAAGTAAAATTTGGACTCTTTTCATTCTCTTAAAGTAGGAAATTAGGGTTTCAGGGACATCGGAAGCATTTCAGAACCTTCCTGAGCTAAAAATGGCCTTGCACACCATCTAATGCAATCATTTACAATGAGAAAACTGCGGCACAGACAGGTGAACCGAGTTGCCCACAAAACTGTCTTTCATTAGGAGACCCTAATCCTAGGATAACAATATTCTGAAAAGGAAAGCAAGAGCATTTGCCTAGAAGTGATCTTCTTTGGCCAGAATTATCTCCTACCTTTGTGGTCATCTGCCTCTGAGGGCCGACAAGCAGTTAGACATCTAGTACTCTGATTTTTAGTTTATTTATTTATTTTATAAAGAGATTTTTGCTATAGGGTACATGTACTCGCCAGAGAGACAGAAAGTGAGAAATCACCCCAGGGGGATGGGCACGCCACAATCCCATCTCCTCCATTCTCCTCTTGGGATATAGGACACGTACACACACACACACACACACACACACACACACACACATATATATATATATAGTGTTTACTGAAAAAGATCTTAAGTGGAAAAGAAATCTCTAAGCATTTGCAATCCAAATCCATGTGAAAGTAAAATTTGGACTCTTTTCATTCTCTTAAAGTAGGAAATTAGGGTTTCAGGGACATCGGAAGCATTTCAGAACCTTCCTGAGCTAAAAATGGCCTTGCACACCATCTAATGCAATCATTTACAATGAGAAAACTGCGGCACAGACAGGTGAACCGAGTTGCCCACAAAACTGTCTTTCATTAGGAGACCCTAATCCTAGGATAACAATATTCTGAAAAGGAAAGCAAGAGCATTTGCCTAGAAGTGATCTTCTTTGGCCAGAATTATCTCCTACCTTTGTGGTCATCTGCCTCTGAGGGCCGACAAGCAGTTAGACAGCGATGTCATGAAGTCAAAGGCCATTCTACCTATAGAAATACCTTCTTGTTCCTGCCCTAGAAGAGTTTTACTTATGCGATTATGTCACTAGCAAGAAGGGGCTTCTGACATGCAAAGTCTACACAAATCCAACATCAAGAAGTCACAAAAACCAGACTCAGGAGATGAAATCACCCACAACTCCAAATGCATTGTTGGATCAAACTACAAATGCCGCCATGGCACTAAGAATCCTCGCTTCACCGATTTTAGGCCAAGTTCTTGGATTCCAGAGACATCCTCAGCATCTTCCCTCTTGCACAGTTGGCTAGCTCACTGCTCACCAGCGCTCCTGCAGGCCCAGGCTTTACACCCGAAATGTCCCTAAGGCCGGCTTGCTCGGGTTCGGCAGAGGTAGTTGATGTGATATATGAGGAAAGAGCAACTGGTTTTTGAAATCAACAGGGTTGATCTTCTAGACATTATTTTAGGCAAAATGAATCTTGGGCAAAAATCAGAAAATTAGGAAGAAACAATGTATCTTGCTTACAATAAGAAGCACACGAAAAAGAAAAGATGGGAAGAGTTGGCCAATTTTATCTTACAACTTTTTTGTATAACTTTTAAAAATCTCTGCATGCCTTTGTGCAGACGGTGTCAAAGTCAGCCTGAAACACTCCTCGTTTGAATCTTTCCCCAGTCCTGTCTGTCAATGAGACCAGCTCAGTGATTAGGTTAATTAAATCCCTTATATCGCTAAACAAAGTATGTTATTTACCCTGAATAAGTCTTCAACGAGTACTAAAAAGATACAATTTTTAAAGTGAATGAAATTTATCGACTTTTGGCTCTGAAGTGACTTCTCCTCAGAAAAGACACAAACCTTAGAAAGATGAGCTATGAAAAAGAACAGTCAGAATGGAATCCTCGCTCTGACTTCCCCTCCCAAGCTCTCCAACTGCACAGTAATCAACTGAGAAGTTGCCTGCAATTCCCCACCCAGGACTCAAGGGACCTGGTCATAAGGAAGCTTCCTGTCACCAGCTCTACTGCAGTTTAAAATTCTGCCCCAGTTGTGGTATTTTAAATTCTGCTTATAAAAAACAAAACCCCCAAAACCTTTCTTTGTCTTCCTGGTTAAAGCTAGAAAGGGTAATGGACAGAAGACCAACCCAGCTGGGTGGA
>NW_006160004.1:521454-534244 GCF_000334495.1 Tupaia belangeri chinensis
CTGGACCCACAAACCAACTGTGATTTCCAGGGTTGGGTCAAGTAGTCTCTGTGTCACGGGCACGGGCTTGCTGCCACGACTCTGGAAGTGCTCTTGGCCACAGGTCTGGTTTTCCTCTCTGCGGGCATCTGGGTATTTTACCTCTCCGCCCGGATTTTGTACCTCAGGACGAAGTAGGCAATGAGGCGCAAGGAGATGAAGAAAATGCCCAGAACGATGAAGTCCAAGTAGAGCTTGGCATTCTCCACGTCTAGCTCCCTCAGGATGGCCTCCGACTTCTGAAAGTGGCACGTGTCATCGATATCACAGTGCAGGTCCTCTCGATCCAAGCCATAGATGGAGAGGATGACTCCCTCAAATCCATATCTAGGAGGAAGGTACAGGGCATGAGGGACCAGTGCCACCCACTGGCCAAGCCACGTGCTGAAGGTCACTACTGTTCACCCTCTTCTTGAGTCCTAGCCTGGCTTTCCTCTCTTCCCAGAAAGTTTTATTCACTGAAATACTTCCTGAACACTCATCGTCTCCCTAAGATAACCTTATTTAATAGCTTGCTAAGCTTTTATCCCAATTTTGTCACCTCTCCCCCTCCCCCATTCCCCTTGCATGCACGCGCACACACGCGCACACACACACACACACACACACACAAATTGAGGGGCTGGACAGCGGTGCAGCAGTAAGACACAGAGCCTTGTGAGGCAATACAACATGGGAAGGTTCCCAGCTCAAGTCCAGAAACCTCCTTGAGTTTGTGTGCCCATGACCCAGCACTGGTTAAAGACTAAGGGTGGATCACAGCACTGGAACCCTGTAGAGGGCAATATCTCTTTCTCTCTGCCCCCCATCTCTCTTGCTCATAGATGATATAAATAAATGAACTTAACACGAAACAAACAAAACAAGAAACAAAACAAAAAAACATGTGGCTTGGTGGTTAAGGTGCTGGACTCCCACATGACCACAATTCGAGTCCTGGACCTGGCAACTTGAAAATCACGCCAGGCATGGGAACCAGCAGTTAGCGTAATGGCTATGTCGCTGGACTCACACGTAGTCGACCGCAGTTCGTGTCCCGGACCCGGTGGCTTAAAACTCACGTCGGGCGCGTGTGCATGCATGCCCAAGATCCCGAGAGGAGAATGGAGGAGAAGGGATTGCGGCGTGACCATCCCCCCTGGGGGGTGATTTCTGGCTTTCTGTCTCTATGTCTCTCTGTCTGTCTGGCGAGCGCACGCGCCCTACAGTGAAAATCTAACCCCTCAAAAAAAAAAAAAAAAAGAAAATCACGCCAGGCATATGTGTGTGAGTGTCCAAAATTCTGAGAGGAGAATGGAGGAGAAGGGATTGTGGTGTTGCTCTCCCTCCTACAGGGTAATTTCTCACTTTCCTTCATTTTGTCTGTCTCTTGGGTGAATGTAGAAGCTTACAAAAAAAAAATAATAATAAATAAATAAATGAATCCAATGAATTGGTAGGTATTCACTCAGTGGCAAAATGAGTTGAACTGCACTTAGATTACTTTTGAAGTGACAGGCTTTGTACCAGTGGGTCTGACACCTTGCAAGGACTTCAGAGCGTCTACAGCAAACATTTGTCTGTTATTCTGTCCTGGCCCTGCACTGTCACAACAAAAGCACTCATTTTGAGAAGGTAGGCGCTGGTTTCTGATTTCTTAGTGCTGGAAAGCACGTGAATTGCTGAAATCCTGCATAAGTGCTTTGTTTTGATGTTGCTATCCTGAACGATATACCTGGGCCTGAGCTGACATTCTAGAAACGAAGAGCTTGTTCCCAACTTTGGATCTTTGTGTCATAGGAACTGCAGCAGTGGGGGCAGGGGAGGAGGGGGCTCTAAAGGAGGGTACTGACCATGATGCTGATGCCCCAACTTGCCTAAGCCACTCAGATGGGGGTGCAATCCGATAGCCTCTGGCCTCAGGCAGGCACTGGCACATTCTCGCAAAGATATCAGGATGTCCGAAGGTGCAGCTTCTCCCTGGGTTTCTTATTCCGGTTTTATAATCTGGACTGTGTTATAAGCACTATCTGCCTCTGAGAAGATTGCTCGACATCCCTCATCATAAGGGAAATGCAGATAAAAACCACAATGAGATACCACCTAACCCCTGTCAGAATGGCAAAGATTAAGAATATAAAAAGTGATAAGTGTTGGCGGGGATGTGGTGAAAAGGGAACCCTCCTACACTGTTGGTGGGAATGTAAACTAGTTCAACCACTGTGGAGAACAATATGGAGGTTCCTCAAAGATCTACAAATAGAACTACCATTTGATCCAGCAATCCCACTTCTGGGTATTTACCCAAAAGACAGGAGAACGCTCAGTCAGAAAAGTGCTTGCACATCCATGTTTATTGCAGCATTATTCACAATTGCCAAGACATGGAACCAACCTAAATGTCCACAAACTGATGAATGGATTGGAAAAGTGTGGTATATATACTCTATGGAATACTACTCAGCCATAAAAAATAACAAGACCCTGGAATTTGATAGAAAATGGTCAGATATGGAGGATCTATTGCTGAGTGAAGTAAGCCAGGCTATGAAAGAAAGATATTGTATGTATCCACTCAATATATACCGACTATCCGCACTCTATAATAGAGAGCAAAAATTCGGAGGACATAAACACAGTGAAGGTACTTAATGAGAATAGGACAGTGTGGAATGGGGTAAGTGAAGAGAAGAGGATAGAGAAAGATAGCAAGTGAACAATAGAGAGACAGGACGTTAGTGAGAAACAGATAGGGGTTATTAACTGTTGATGATGACATGTATAGTATTCTCAACTGGATTGGTCTGAGAAGTATTTCATGATGGGCAAAGTATTTTTACAAGCAAAACGAGAAATAGCAATTGACTGTTTTATAAAAATAATTAGAATAATAAAAATAATGATTGGGGAAAACAGAAAAGATATGGAATGTTGAAGTGGGGAGATTAATGTCTCTGTACTGACTGACATGCATGGCATTCCCTTTTGAAAAAACAATGTAATACACTGTAAAGTTATATGTAATCCAATGTAATATAAATAAGATTATGATGATAATAAAAATAAAAATAATTAATTAATTAATTAATTTAAAAAAAAAAAAAAAGCTGTGAAGGAAACTAAGGGAAGAAACGCAAAGCCAAGAAGGCCGATGCCAGTGGCAAGGTTAGAAAGGGTGAAAGAGACCGATCTTTGCTAGCAGATGGTGTATCACAGAACTTGGTAGGCAGGGCCGAATTGAGAAGGTTTATATGTGACTTATGTGCTGGGCATTTGCTTTCCAACAACTTGAGTAGTTGACATGTAAATATTTTCTAAAAAATATTTAAAACCATACTGTCTCTGTTGTTAAAGAGTCGCAAACAAAATTATACAAAATTATAAGAAATACTTTGAACATGATCTTTAAAATTCAGTATTTTGAAATTTTGCAAGTTGTTTATTAACTGTCAAGAACTATCGAGTACGAGCTAAAATTTTTTGATATGTAAAGTAAATGTTTGTGCAAAAATGTAAAAATAAATAAAGAGTTTGCTTATCAAGGCAAAAAAAAAAAATGGAAACGCTTCCACTGAAGGCAGTTTTTAGAACCCCATGGAGTATGAGAGCATAACTTAGCTTCTTCAGGGGTTAAATGACGAGTATTTATCAATATTTATTTAATTCCCCCCCTTCATTCATAATAGAGTGCACGTGTGCACAACAGAGAGACGCACACACACACACACACAGAGAAGCACCCTCCATGGGGCCTGGCCATGCCGTGATCCCTTCCCCCAGTCCTCCAACCCATTGGATTTCGGGCTCTCACACACATGTGCCTGATGTGTTTCAGGTAGACCAGGCTGGGGATTGAAACCATGGTCACCCTGTGGGATCCAGACACTGCATCACAGAGTGGCCCAAGTCAGGAGTATGTGTTCTATCCTGCTGTGTGTGAGAGCTGGCGAGGTGGACACCCAAAGCTAGGAGAACAGAAGGCATGGGCCCCCTCAGCTGTGTGATCCACACCTAGCCTGCGGCCCAGAAGTGGCTTCAGGGAGCGCCTCACTTGCCAGAGGTGCTCTCGTCCCCCCCGGCAGCACACAGCCCCAGTCCCACGCACCTGACGTAGGAGATGTAGGACATCCACTGCAGGTACGTGGGGATGGTGTCGAAGCTGACGAAGAATCCTGAGAACAGGAGGACTGGGATGGCAGTCACAGGGCCCACGAAGGTCGCTACCTGGGGTGGGTGGGACACAGGCGAGAAGCCCACTCAGTGTTCTGCCCAGATGGCCCTGGAGGCCACTGCTCACATTTCTGGATAGTTACTGTCCCCCAGAAAAGACAACCCAGATGTGTGGGGTTTGGTGGTTGCATCTGCAGATCCAGCAGCCTGGCCTCCTGCAGGGGTGGGCTCTCCAGCCCCCACTGAGAAGGTCGAAGTCAGAAAAGTGTGAGTCCCACGAGGGCAGTGGCAGGGCATGCTGTGTGTGGCTACAGAGGGCACCTGATGGCGAAGAGTACAGGAGTGACCCTAGGCATGTCACTATGTCTGTGGTCCCCGTGGAGGCAGAGGGGCTGCCTGCTCCGCTGTGACACCACTGTCCCAGGGCTGGGCTGGCAGAACCCCTGCAGGGCCCATGAGGGCCTTCTCATGGGGGCTGCTGTCTGCTCCTCAGTGGTTGTCCCCACTGTGGCTAAGGATAGAGCTTACTCATGGTGGGCATGACACATGGCAGGATCGTGGTGGGTTGTCACTCAATAGACTGGGAGTGAAGCATTAAAGCCCTCCTTGTAGGCATGGGGACGTGCCTTGTGTGCCCTTCCACTGGGACTGAGTCGGCCAAAGACAGACCAGAAGCAAAATGCCATGTCTGCTGATGTCGGGCGGGCAAGACCCCAGTGAGGGCATGGAGAGTGTGAGTGCGTGTGTGCAGCACATGTGGAGTGTGTAAGGTACGGTATGAGGCATGCATGTGCATTAACATGGTGTAGGCAGTGCCTATGTGTGGCGTGCTTGGGGCTGAGTGAACCTCCGTGAACAGCAGGAGGCGCACTCCTGGCATGCGCTGAGCACTGCGTGGCACCTGCTGTGGTCACTCTCCTCTGCGAGGTGCGGCCAGCTGCCCAGCCCAACATCATCCCTTCCCATCTAGACATTCAGGGCAGACTCAGGGGAGGGTCTCAGGGAGGAGGGCAGTGCTGAGCCCCCGAGAGCAGCTTGAGCCTCATCAGGTCAGGGTGGCAAAGGGAAGCCCAGCCCATGATGTCTCTTAGGCTGGTACCTGTAGGGAAGTAGAGGCAGCCCCAATCAGCAGGCCTAGGGACTGGGCCACCAGAGAGGTCATGGTGCCCAGTGCAGCAAACAGGACGAAGCGCACGGCGTCGGATGGCTGTGATGTCATCCAGTACACGATGCTGCAGTAGGCCACCGGGAACATGATCTGCAACACAGAGCCGTTAAGTGGTGATGGTGGGGAGAGAAGGGGCTGCCAGAGATCCTCTCAGGTTCCAAGCCTATCCTTCACCCAGCCGCTCACTGGCCTCATCGTTAGGAAGACCCCCTTGTGAGATCTGGGTTCCCCATTTTGTAGTGTACATGGGAGAATTCTTGCCCCTTCTGCAAACGGCACCCCTCCCCAGTCACGTACCTGAAAGGGGACGTCTGCCATGGTCTTGGCTAGGTAGTAGGCCTTCAGACTGTACCAATAATTCAGGTGTTCCCGAAGAAAGACCCCCATTTCCAGAGGAACTGGAGATGAGAAAACAAAAAAGGGGTCGGGTAAATGGGCAAGGCAAGCCAAAGGCTCAAACAGGTCCTTCTATGCTAAGCTGTTCGTAACCCAGTTCCGCCTAGGCTGCAGTCTGGGCTTTCAGAACTTAAGTGTTGAGAATTTGAACAAAAATATGTACCGTTTTACTGGGCTGGAAAAATGGCCAGCCATGTTCATAACCTGAAAAGCCATCAAGTGGAGAATCTGAGTGGCAAGCACCTTTGTGAATACTGTAGTGCCTGGTATAAAAATTCTCACCACCAGCTCTAGTCTTACCAAGTTTGCCTCTTCTGAACATTACAATAATGTGATTCTGTGGCCAAACCCTGCAGGATGGTCTCAGAAATTCAGGGCAACTCAGGGAGATATTGTTGCAACTGGGGGGAGGTTATGCCGGAGTTCTGACAAACCTACAGTTTTGTCCACTGTCAGTCCAAATGACTAAGCACAGCTACTGTGAACAAACTAGAACTGCATGGAAAACCATCTAGAAGAGCTTCTCCACTCCCACAGTTGGCCGTAACAGGGATATCTTAACAACTGAACTAGAGAGTGCTTAAGTGGTAGAATTTGAGGGGCTTCTGATAAGTGAACTTGAGAAATACCCCCTCATCAGTTTCCACCATGCTTGAACGTCTTCCATTAGTGATTCTTTCCTTTGGCTTAAACATTGTATTTTCTTATATATCAGCAAACACTATGTGACTTGCATCTGCCAACACAGAAGATGGTATGGCATGGTATTTCAGGAGACTCATCCCTTGGTCAAGGTCTGACTTGGTTCCCAACTTTGGGGTAGAAATCACAGATAATAAAGAAGAGAAGGGTCTGTGGTCACTTACAGGTGAGAACGGTGGGCATGAGGGCTGCGAACATGAGGAACAACATGGAGAAGAAGAGGAAGCCGGAGTTGCTCAAGACCTTCTTGGCCTCGTTCCCAATCCCCAGGTAGAGAAGGCCAATGAGGAGGCCGATCCCAATGTGTGAGGTGATCCGCAGGTGTGTCAGAACCTGGGGGCAGACACGGCTCTTACCCAGTGTACAGGGAAGTCCCAGGGTCAGGCTGTCAAGGGAATCCCAGGCCAAGGCCTTTAGAAGCATCAGACCCTAATTTGTAGAAGAGCAGATCTCTTTCTCTCTTATTATTTTCTCTTTCTCTCTCTCTCTCTTTTTTTTTTTTTTTTAGGTTTTTGCCGTAGGGTGCTTGTACTCTCCAGAAAGAGACAGAGGGAGATGGTAAGTGAGAAATCATCTCCCTCAGGAGATGGCCACACCACACACATGCATCCAGCATGTTTTTTAAGGTGCTGGGTCTGGGATTCAAACTATGGTTGGTCATGTGGGAGTCCAGTGCCTTAACCACTATACCACCTACTGGCCCCCAGAACAGCAGATCTTATACTGCATCTTCCCTTCTCTTCCAGAAAAACCAGCTCAAATCCTAAACCAACTCAAAGTCACATGTATATGTTTGCACACATGCACACACACAACATACACACACACACACACACAGCAGGTTAAACATTAAAACCTATGGGATTACTATCTTGTTAAATCCTCTTTTCAAATGGTAAACAAGGGATGTCTACCCTTAGAAAACAATGGTGGGAGAGGGATAAAGAATAGCTATGTAAAAAATTCTCTGGAAGAACTGAAGAACTTTGGTGTGGGTTGCTGCAAGCCCCTCCAGGTCTCAAAGGCCTTACAGAGCACTCAACCCCTCCTCGGAAGGTGGCCAGATTGCCCACTAATACGATGGTTCCCATGTTCCAGAGCCTCCTTCCCTGCGGGATTGTTCAACTCTACCCATTCCTTAGTGCTCACAATGCTTTCCTGAGGAGGAATCACACCCTCAGATCCTTGCCATCAGGCTTGGCCACGTGACTTGTTCATATAAGTGACAATTTGCCACCTCTAACCAGTAGTGTTAAGGGCCACTTTGGTTTTCCACTTGTACTCCCCTTCGGCATGTCCAGACAGGAGCGGTCCCTTCATTCTGGGTCCCAGGAGGGGAGGGCAGTGGGGCAGAGCCACAGTACGCCCATAGCCTCCAAGATCCAGCACAAGCAAGACACAGACGGTGCTTGTGGCAGACCTGGCATTTTGGGGCTGCTTGTTACTGCAGCACAATAAGAGTGACAGCTGACGCATGCCAAATGGAGGAAAACATCTGAAAGCTCGAGCAGGACGACTCCATTAGAGGAGGACCTGGCAGCTTCCCCTGGCATGAGAGGATGTCTCTGACCACCTTACCGAGTCCCGCATGATGCTGAGGAAGGTCCTTTTGAAGAGGATGCAGAACTGAGTGAGGCAGCTGGCGGAGAAGCTGTGGCAGCCTTCCATGGAGGTGGAGTCCTGAGGACACAGCCAAGGAGGGGAGAGGTGATGTGCCACCCGCCCACTTCCCTCTCGTGCAGAGAGCGCTCATGCAGTAGGTGTGCGGTGCCGCACGCAGCGCTCGGGGGACGGGATCTGCATTACCTTTCTCAACCCCTTTAATCGTTTTGCCTGCTTTACCTCTTCGGAGGGCCGGTGCCAAAGAAAAGGGTTCACCTCGGCATCACCCCCGAGGTCTCTCTTGTAGTCAGAGTCGCACATGCCCTCCCGGACCGCTCTCACCAGGCGGCCATTCTGGTCACCGTATTCGCCAGACGCCACCTCCATGACTGCAAAGACACAGAAGGTGCTTTAGCCCCGGGCACTGGGAAGACGCCCCAGTGGGACCAACTCTTCCTCTGCAATGGCAAAGTTGTCACTCAGCCGGGATGCTTTTAAATGATTAATAGGGCTGCTATGTTGAGATGAATTTGGGTCATTAAAAGTCATGATGTATTTCTGTCCTTCCATACAAAAATGTGTCATGACTTTTCTGGTGACCAAATATATAATGGCATGAGATCCAAATCATTTATCAACCAACATCTGGCTCTGAAACTCCCAGCACGGCTGTTTCTAACGTCAGGAGACTGGAAATGTAACCTGTGCAGTGATGTCAATAGTCTACACGGCGGGCTCACGCATCTTCAGTCAGTGTTTACTGAATGCCTACTCCAGGCCAGCCCACGTATCGGAGCTGGGGAGAGGCGCGGAATGAGGCAGGATTCCTCTCTGAAGAGCTTGTGGCTTAACACTGGGATGAGAGGTGTGGGAGTTCTGGGAGACCACGAAGAAGGCTGCGCCTGGCACCTTGGGGCTTCGAGGTCACAGCTCCATCAGCCACACCTCTCAGACCACAGGGAGTGTCTCCCCCACTGGCTTTGGTCATTGGCTCCCCTCCCTCCTGGGCCCCACTGTCACAGTCCTCTCCCCTCTAGACTTGCTTATTCAGGTGTCCCTCTGTGCTGACTTGCTCTGCTGCTGATGGCTGGTCCCACACTCTGGGGATGCTGCTGCTCTTTCCCAACCTCTGCCTCCTCCCAGTCCATCTGCCCTCTCGTTCCTCCACTCCCTGTGCACTCACCTCCCCTCACTTCATACCATTCTTGCTGAAGTCCAAAGCCCACTGGGTCCCTTGTCTTTTTCACACTCCCATCTGGCAAAACCAGCCATAGTATCTGTTGTTCCAAGCCACTACTGGGGCACCAGGTATTCCTGGAGCCAAGAGCCAGAACAGGTTGGCCCCACAGAAAGGCATCACCCCCACCTCCAAACAGCCCCAGAACTATGGGGAGGTGGGAGTATCTCCACACTCCTCTGGTCACACTCACCACTGAGGGTCGCACTCCCTGCCTCCTGTCTCTCTTCAGATGACACTGAGAGGGAGCACCTCATCTCTCATCTCTCCAGCACCTCTCTGGGTCCCACATGGGTGTTTCTGTCCCCTCCCATCTGTCCTTCTCTCTAGGGTCTGGCCTCCATGCAGGGTCTGGATCCCATCTCCCTTCCCCGCTAGCGGCACCTGGCTGGCTCTTCTTTCTCGTGTGAATGAATGTGAGACTATAAGCCAGGTCCTGCTAACCACACCTGAGGCTGCCCTCCCAACTACTCTCTTCCTCTGGTTTTCTGCTCTCCTCACCACAGCCTACGCCTCGTGAATCAGAGGCATTTATTTCCCAGGAACAGGGTCTCATGCAACACACTCTGAGAAATGATGTCGAAAATACAGAATCCCGGGAGTTGTGTGACCAGATGTTGTAAAGAAAAGCAACCAAATGAGACAGGCTGGTGACTAGAAGAGCAAGGAAGGTATTCACCTGGACCCCAGGAATGCGACCTTATCTAGAAAGAGGTCTTCAAGTGGGATGCGTGCTGAGATGAATTTATCCTTACAAGCAGAGGAGAGGAGACACGGAAACAGAAGACCAGGTGATGTCAGAGGCAGGGACTAGCAGCCAGATACTTTCATCTGAGGGAGAGAATCTCTCTGTGACCTCTTTGAAGCTCTTCCACTGGATGGCCCTCAAGCCATTTGTGGAATACTCAAGTAACTCCTGCTTCAGTGATATCAGATAGACATGACCCCCACAGAGTGAGAAAGAGCCCTTTCTTGTCTTCCAGGGCTGGACATGTCTTTACTTACCAAAGTCTGCTGGGTTGTGGTAGGTTGGGCAGTTCAGACCTAAGTCCCTCAAATACGGCACAAGATTGGAGACTTTCCCCCGGTACACACACTGTCCTTGACTTAAGACATAAAGCTGCAAAACAGTGAGAAGAAGAAGCATCAAGCTCACCTTCCTCTGCAAGGCAACGGGGGCTCTCAGTTAACCAACCGGCCAACCTCTTCTCTCCCGAAAGTTGCACACTATTCCCCAAGGACCTTGCTCAAGGTCGGGGGGAGCCTGGACAAGTCAGGAAAGATAACACGGCATGTGGTCTGGGATTGTGTTATCATACTATTTGCTCTCCCCCCGCCCACCGGCTCTCATAGTAATTATCAGTTCAGAAAAGATTGTGGAGCTATATACATTCTACATCTTTGGGACTTTTTTTGCTCCTACTATTGGGTCATCGGGAAAGTCATGGTGTATTTATCTTCGTTTTTCTATGCAAAAATGCATCATGACTTTCTAGACAATGCATTATATCAAAACCTAAGAGGCAGTGTCTGAGTGTGTTGCCTGGGATTCCATGACCAGATCCCAGGAGCAGAGAGGTCACTGTTCAGCAATTCCTACCCCCAGCAACCCTGGCTGCTATGGTTCCAAATGTCTGATGAAATGTAACACTTACAATCTCTTCAAAAGGAAGATACTCCCCAAATTAACTAAAGGTGATGCACACCCAGTGTTTGGTTTCACTCAGGCTGATCCCAGCACAGCTAGAGTCCAGGACCAGGGCAAGAGGGGCTAGGAGCCTACATACCTGATCGAACAGTTCGAAGAGCTTGGCGCTGGGCTGGTGGATGGTGCAGATGATGGAGCGCCCACCTTGAGCCAGCCCTTTCATCAGGGAGACCACCTGGAAGCAGGATGCGCTGTCCAGGCCGCTGCAAGTCAAAGGGACCATGAGACGCCTGCAGGCAGCAAGAGCAAGCCACTGCCACAGGCTCCGGGAGACCCAGGCATCTAGGACCTTTGGAGGGTTGGAACCAGACACCTGCCAGGCCCTGCTCTACCTGTCTGCTCTCCCTGCTCAATGGTGGAGCACAGTGGGGACTGTGTATATCACAGCTTATTCCCTTTCAAGGTTGAAGGAAGCCCGGCTGGTCTTGAGTAAGGGGCCGGAGATGGGGACAGTGGCGACTAAGACAGGATGGGACCTCAGGAGTATCTGGGCACGCAGTGAACAACAGGGTCTGGCAGTCAGCTGATGTTTCACCTTTCGCTGAAGCTGGGAGGCTGGCAATGAGGTGTCAGTCCAGAGAGAGTGACCTCAGTACAGCCTGCACTGGGGCTTCACTCCAGCAGGTGGCTCACTGAACACCTGTAGGGGCTTTTTACAGGTGCAAGAGTCCTGGAGCTCACCGTGGGCTCTTGCCAGTGTCCATCAAGTTCTCAGAGTGATCTTGCTTTTGTTTTCTCCTTGCTAGCACCCTTAGCCCTACCCCTATACATACTCCGATTCCACAGTGACAGGGAATGGGTGTGTGCTGGAACTCAACCTTCCCATGACAGTCAGCCTGCAGATGCAACTTTAAGAGTGCTTCTAAAATCTCTTCATAGAGGCTGCCTTCAGTACGTCCTGCTATGGGCCTGGCCCTATGCTGGGCCCCTCCCTGTCGAAGGCTGCAAACCGCTGCCCAAAGTAGCTGGGATTTGGAGAGGTGAAAGTGGGCAAGAACAGGACGATGTAAGGTCTGGGTGAAGTCATTTCAGGAGCAGCCCCTCTGTGTCTGCTCACCCTGTCTGGGACAGGATCAGGTTAAGGTGAGCCTGATTCTGTTCATGGACACAAGGCCAGGACACGAGAGCCACTTTTCCACTAGAGGCCCTGATGTAAGGGGGCACCCTTCAGGAAAGAGCTGGGCTCATGTGGGTGCAGAGAGCGGTGAGCAAGGCCAGGCAGGATTCCTTCCTGCAGGCCTCTCTGAGCCTTCAGCGTGCCAACATGCACAGGGTTTCCAGAGCACAGGACACGCGCCCCTCGCAGGGCCTCTCACAGCACTGGCGTCCAGAGCACTGTGCCGGGGAAGTCATGCCATGGGAGAGATGCGCTCTGTGAAGGGCTGTTCCCCCAAACCACATCCCCATGTCCAACTCTCGCTGTGGTAGCCTCCGTGTCAATACATGGGTCTGAGTAGGTGAGGGACAGAGGGCAGGTCAGCCCCTGCCCCATGACCCCCAGGATACAGGGAGTGCAAGTCAGTGAGAGGAATCCATACCACCCTCTCTAGGCCACGCCATGATGTCAGGGCCACTGTGAGACCCTGGAGGGACAGGGGGGTCATTTCTGTTCTCCCAGCCATGGCCCAGGTGCTCTATAGCTCCTGATTTACCTGGTGGGCTCATCGAAGAACATGACTGGAGGGTTGTTCACCAGCTCAAGGGCAATGGCCAGCCGCTTCCGTTGGCCACCCGAAAGGCTTCCAGTCCGCGTGTTGGCACAGGACAGCAAGCCCAGTGCTGTCAGGAT
>NW_006160004.1:534299-539399 GCF_000334495.1 Tupaia belangeri chinensis
AACCTCTTGCCAAACCTTACACCTACCAGGGCCCACATAGGAGACCTCTGCTGTCTCTATTGTGCTGGCCACACCCTGTAGGTCCCATGAATGGACATGCAAATTGGAGCCACTCCAGGCTGTGTGATGCTAAGCAGGGTGGGTGAGCAGCCCTGATTTGGGTCAGGGAGGCAGTGCTTCTCAGAGGCCTAGACACCTTGCTAGAGTCAGCCCCCCTGAGGGGTAGATTCTTCATTGCTTATCACTTTTTTTTTTTTCCCTGAAAGAGATTTTTGCCACAAGGCATATGTACTTGCCAGAGAGACAGAGAGACAGAAAGACAGAAAGTAAGAAATCACTCCTCAGAGGAGATACCCATGCCGGAATCCCTTCTCCTCCATTCTCCTCTTGGGATTTTGAGCATGCACGCACATGCGCCTGGCGTGAGTTTTAAGCCGCAGGGTCCAGGACTTGAACTGTAGTCGACTACATGGGAGTCCAGAAATGTAACCATTGCACTATCTGCTGGTCCCACGCTCTATCACTTCTAAGCTTAGCCTGGCTCCCCAAGCACATATTTGTTTAATGGGGGCTGTGGTGCTCTGTGAGAATGACCCATGTACGGGCGTACCAGGTTCATGTCCAGAGAGCTCCCTGAACACACCAAGCACACGCTAGCCCATGATCATGGCATCGAGACCCTGTTGGGGTGCTCTCTCTCTTTCTCTCACTCATGGAAGAAATAAATCAACTTTAAAAAGCACAGTGCATGAATGGATGGATTAATGGGCACCTGTGTGGACAGATGATTAAATTTCTGACCAGCACAAAAGGGAGGTCCCTGTGACCAGTAGATGAAATGATTCCTGCAAAGTGGTTGTGACATGCTTGGTGCAGTCAGCCTTTCATGGATGGAGGCTGTGAATGACACTCCTCGAGGCTGATTCCAAGTGTGCAGATATAGCTCCTAAGAGTCCACCGCGGCCTGGCCTCAGAGCGGGAGTGGGGTGCTTAGTACTTTGCGTAGGTTTGACTTAAAAACAAGATCTCTAATGTGGCAACAAGGCAATGAAACTGGGCTGTGGTGTCTGATTAAAGCAATTACGACCTCCACAGCACCCACGTGCCCCGGCCTCTGGAAAACAGGCCTGCCCTGAGGTAGAAGGGGTTCACTGTGCACAGGCCCTTCCCTACCAGCCTGGACTATCAATCCCGCTCCAACTCAGAAAACATGCAGTGTCAGCTCGGTGTCGCCTTCAGCCACTGTGATCGGGGTCTGCCCCAGTATCATCACGAGCAAACACAGAGGAAGGCGCTGGCCTTGGGCAGCTGTGGCCTCCCTGCAGTCTGCCTGGGAGTTCCCTCCAGAATATGCCCAGCCATCACCCACACTGCTCCTGGTAGGTTGCACGGCCCAGCAGCACCCGGCCCCTGGTGGTATTAGCAAGCAGTCCCCAGTCCAATGGCATCTCAGAGGAGATAAGGTCATCCAGGAGGAGCAGGAACCCATAAGGAAGAAAATTTCCACTCTGAGCTTCTGAATTATTTATGCTTGGTTGGTACAAAGCTCAGCTTTGATGACTGAAAGAACCAGGGCATGGCCACTGGGCTGGCTAGAAGCAGGGGGCAGCGCGGGGTCAGGCAGACCTGGGTTCCACTCCTGCTCTGCCTCTCCTGGCTGATGCCCTCAGTCAGCCCCACGGCCTCCTCTAGAATATCCTACCTCTATAGGACACTGACCCGGAAAGCACTTTAGCGAGACCAGTCTGGGAGAGGCCAGCGAGGTGAGCCATGGTGACAGGCTCTTGGCTGGCCATGCTTCTCCTGAGCTGGCTCTCCCAGGACCAGGCCTCCTGGCCCTCAGGAACCCCTGGACAAAGTTAAGGAAGACTGAGAGGCTCTGGCTGTTAAGCCTCACTTTGGGGGCAACCACAATATAGTGCACTCCTCCCCCCAACCACCCTGGATCTGGGAGCGAATGCTGTGTCTTTCTCTCTGTCTGCCCACCCTATGCCTGTCCCTCTGAGCCAAGCTGGTCCTCCAGTGTCCTCTCAGAAGGGCCTCTACGCAAGTCGGCTTTGGTTAAAGAGCTGGGCAGAAAGGGTAGTCCATAGGCTCTTGTCATACTTTTTACATACTTTTCCCACACTAAAGAGCTCCAGGGCCGCTGTAACTCGAGACCCCTGGCCCTGGGACTGTCTCCATTAAAGGTCTGGGCAGCTCCTGAGGATGCGACCTTGAGCTGTGATGCTGTTCTGGGAAACAAGGAAGACTGTGAACAATGCATTCCACCTGCTGGAACATTCTACCCTGTGCTTCCTGCGATTAAAATGACGTTGATGTGGGTACATGTCGGGTTCAGAGGAAAGTGACTCAAGATGTGAAATTGCGACTGCTTCATCCTGATGGGTCCTTGGGGAGGCGAGGACTGCAAAGGCTTAGGACTAAGAGAGTGGTCCAAGTGGGCCGCCAGGCGGGAAGTGAGTGCAGGACAGATGCTTCCTCAAGGCCCTCGCAGTGTAGCTCAGGCCAGTGTAGACAACTCTGAGGAGAGGGCTCCCTCAGGGACGCCGTGGCCTCGGAGCAGCAGAGGAGGTCCTGCTGAGTGCAGGCGTTGCTCTTCTCACCGTAGCTGAGAACTGCACGAGGCTCTTCTCCAGGCTGTGTCTCAGGGCAGGACTGAGGACATGCACACCCATGAGTCCTGTCTTCCAGAGAGCCCCACCGTGGCTCCTCCCAGGAGAGACTGCCATTCCCACCAAGATGCCCCCTGTTCTGGTCCTTTTTGCCCCAGAAGTCAGAGAGGGTTCCTGTGCATGACCCTTCCCCCAAATCCTGAGCAGGCTGGTGGGGTGAAGAGTTGGAAGTTGGACTCTGAAGATGCATCTGGCACCACACACAAAGTTGGTGCTGACGGCAGAGGAGCCTCTCTTGTTGAGCTCCTTGGTGTAGACGGTGTGCTGGAAGCATTCACTCACCTGCCCACCCACACTCAGAGAGAGCCACAGTCCCCAGATTCCCTGGAAAATACTGGGTTCTATAGTTCAAATTATAGGGAAAAGACTCCGTAGCCTCCTTCCTATGGACCTCATGGGCTCTTTCAGGCTCAATGACTGGAAAAATGTCATCTAATTCAGTTTGACAGCCCCAAAGAGCAGGTGGGGCCTGGCTTTTCATGCTCTTGGTAGAGCCAGAAGCACAGAATGCTGGAGGCAGCAGCCCCGGTCACACAGTGGGCTCTCAGAGGCCAGGCTGGAAGGCCCTACGTTGTGCGCTCACCGTAAGGTCCTCTCTGTGATAGCAAGACCTCAACCCCCTCATCTGCTCGTCCCCATGCTGTGTGATTCCTGAGAAGACCCCCTAGTTGGCCCTGTTCTTGGGCCCTTGGTTTGGGTCCCTGAGACAGAATTCCCTCTGTCCAGCTCCTCACCCTCCAGAGGGATCTCAGCCCTCCTTCAGGGAGCTAGCTGCTAACCTGCCATCTCTCTATGGAGTGTCCACAGCCCCTCACTCAGCTTGGATAAATTGTGCTTCTGACACCCTGTGAAAGCCAGGAGGTGGGAAGATGGGCGTGATGAGGTGGGAGAGGTGGCCCATGGGTCTCACTGTGGTCATCTGGCCTTTTGAAAGGAGCAGCTTCCAGATTCTCCAGAAAGGAAAGCCTTATCTTCTTTTCTAGAATCTTCCCAGTTCTGGCCAGACTCTCCTTCCTGGTCCTGTGGCCGATGGTTTTCCTCCTCCCTAGTGGGAGAGGGACCCAGGGCCGAGGTGCTGACACACCCAGTACTGGCCTCAGATGGGGAGCAGTGGCAGGGGGTTAAGCTTGTTCCGGTACAGGATTGTTACTGTGGATTTAGGTTCACCTGTGGGCCCACCCACAGGCAGGCTTCTCCTGAGCCCATTCTGACACTTGGTTTTCCCTCTGTTCTACCACATGCCTGGAGCCAAGGCTTTCATTTGTCATCCAAACTGTTAAATTAGCTCGGGCTGCTAACAAAGTACCCCAAACTGAGCAGCTTAAACAACGGAAATGATTGTTTCAGAGTTCTGGAAGCCAGAAGTCCAAGGCCTAGGCGTAGCACACCGGCTACTTCTGGGCCTTTCTCTTCACTTGTAGACGTGTCTTCTCCCTCTCTGTGTCTGTATTCTCATCTCTTCTCCTCAGGACACCAGTTGGGCTGGATTACAACCCATTCACATGGCCTCATTTTAACTTTCCTATCCCCAAATACAGTGAACTCCAGAGTGTTGGGGGTCCAGGACTCCAGTAGATTTTGGAGGATTCAGCCCATAACTCTCATTTTCCAACTTGATAACAAACTTCCAGGCACAGCTGCAGGAGGTGTGGGAGGTGGTGCATGCAGGGCCAGCATGTCTAAATGACACTGTCTGGAACAGCCCGGCAACCACAGAGGGCCCTCTGCTTTCAACTCCTACAATAAAGTCACAGCCTGGTCCTTCTGCCTCCACAAAGGGACAGAGATACGTGTGGTTCCCACATTTGCCACATCTTCTCTATTTTGGACCCCATCAATCCATTTTCTTCCTTTTAGTCTCAGAATAAAAGAGTTCCACATGAAACATTTTCTGTACTCACAAGGAAATCTCAGGAACCAGGAGCTTTCCTCCTGCACAGGCATTTTATGTAATTCCCCCAAGTGACACGGGCCATCCCAGGGCTTGAAGGGTGCAGTGAGGAGAGAGGAAGGTCTCCCAAGGTTGCCCAACATTCCCCCATACAAACTGGCTTTAATTTACTTCATATTAACTACTGGGTGTGGTGAGAAAGAGAAATGATGTAAGTAGAAATGCTATTAGTGTTTCCTTAGCATATTTAACTGCATCCCATTAATCATTCCATCTCACACAAAAGCATGAAGAGCCAAGTTGTACCGTTGGTGCTAACCCTGCCAATCTACTGCTGGATCATGGTGCTAGAAGACAGAAATGATAACTAAGTGGAATCTTACCAACTGCTTGTGTGTGTGTGTGTGTGTGTGTGTGTGTGTGTGTGTGTGTGTGTGGAGGGGGTAGGTGTGCTTGCCAGAATCCTCTCTCTGTCTGTCTCTCGCTTCCTCTTGGCATGGATGTGGGTCTCCATCCACTTCTTGATGAACTTTA
>NW_006160004.1:540057-552098 GCF_000334495.1 Tupaia belangeri chinensis
ACTGCTTGTGTGTGTGTGTGTGTGTGTGTGTGTGTGTGTGTGTGTGTGTGTGGAGGGGGTAGGTCTTTGCTATAGGGCACGTGTGCTTGCCAGAAAGACAGAGAGAGACAGAGAGACAGAAAGTGAGAAATCACCTCCCCCCAGGGAAGATGGCCACGCCGCAATCCCTTTTCCTTCATTCTCCTCTTGGGTTCTTGGGCACACATGCAAGCACACCTGGCATGAGTTTAAGCCACCAGGTCTGGTACTCGAACTGTGGTCAGCTACATGGGAGTCCAATGACATAGCCATTACTCCAGCTGCTGGTCCCTCACCAACTTCTATCTTACTGAAAATGCCAGGAGTGATGGTGGGAGAGTGAGCAGGAGGGAAGTCAAGTCCTGTCTGTACCACGTATAACACGGTCTGGTCATCCTCTCCCAAAGGTGGCTCTCTGGTGCCCCCCTCTGGATCTGCCTACCTGTATCCCCTTTTGTTTTGAGGGGCTTAGAAACAAAGAAACAAAAAAAGTGGTCATAGGGATTAAAACGTCTTAGTCATCCTAGAAGCTTATTTATTTTCTTTTTTAAAAGGCTGGTTAATAACACGTAAAAACCACATTTCTTCTTGCAAGTATATGTGGGTGGAGGGTGGTTATTTTTAAATGAATGACTAACCACCGTCATTGTCAGTGTTTTGTAAAAATCAGTTTAATAAAGTGTATTAAACACTAAAAGGCGCAGCATTTGGTCCAGCTCTGAAGTCAGCAACTTGTGGTCACCTGAATCCTCGGGCCACCGTCTGGCTAGGTCCCTGCTACTTCTGCGTGGCTGCCCTGAGTTTCAGAATCAGAGTTGGGATGTATGCTCTGGAGCTGCCTCTCTTGGAGCCTGATGTTGCAGGCCATCTCTGGTTGCTCCAGGCCATGGCACCCTGATGTCCCCTTCCCCACTGACACAGAAGGCCAAGTGAGAGCAAATCCGTGTGCAAAAGCCAGTGCCGAAAATCCCCACCACATATACTTCCCAGGTGGGCTTCATGCACTGTCTGCACCCCAAAGCGACGCACTTACCATCTCCCTTCTGCCTTCATCCTTTTCCTGAAGCTTCAGGTGGGCAGACACCTGCAGGGACAAGGACGAATGTGTAAGCAGAATGGATGGCTGAGGTCAGGGCAGCCCTCACATGCCAAGGCATGGGCCCTGGGCCCCAGCGGTTTCCTGAGCTACCCAACTGCAGTGGAAAACCCAAGGAGGTCCTGGCTCTTCACTCCCCTTGGTTAATAAAGGTAGGGTCATGGGAAAAGAATAAATGGCTAAGAGGTTTCCCATTATTTCAGCTGAACTCTCGCTATGCCCACGAGGGAAGCTAAACGTGCACAGTTCAGAGACAAGGAGCGCCCAGGCATACAGGGCTTGAAGATCGTCCTGGGCTAGAACTGGTGGTGTATGTTCAGGAATTTCACAACGTACTTGCTAAACCATTGGCAGCTTGAAGTGAACCATAGTGAGAGTATTTATACCATGGAAATTGGCTGTTTTGGTTGTAGTATTTTTTTTTTTTTTTGAGGTCCTGTTTACCAGCACACCCTTAGGCCCTGGGCCCTGCTTGGTAAAATTCTGAGTAGAAATCACCACGCCCAGTTTCAGCCTTGGTTCTGACTTTAGGGGCCTTGGGCAAACATGGAGCCTCGGTTTTCTCATCGGCACAATGGTGAGGTTGTGCATTACAGTGGTAACCCACCTCACTAGCTACTGAAGTTGCTGCAAAAATCAAACAAGAGCTTGAGAAGCAGGGGCAAGTGGCAAGGCGGTCACAGGCCCCACAGTTTGACAGGGCCAGGCCCATGTCACCTTGGCAGAGCTAGCTAGGGGTCATGTGACACTGGGCTGGGTGTGTAAGTGGTTGTGAGAGTCTACACAGCTGCATCTGACTTGTGACTAGGATTCAGGAAATAGGGCCCACGATCATCCTATGTATAAGAAATGATCTTGAACCATCAAATGTATGATGTCCCAAAAGGAAGAACTAAAGCACTTCCTTAAGGTATCATGAAATTCTCAAAATCAAATTGAGGGGGGCCAGCAGATGGCATAGCAGTACATTGCTGGACTCCCACATGACTGACTGTGGTTGGAGTCCTGGATCTGGTGGCTTGAAAATCAAGCCAGGTGCTTGTGCGTGCATGCCCAAGATCCCAGGAGGAAAATAGAGAAGGGGTTGCAGCATGGCCATCCCCCCTGGGGATGATTTCTCACTTTCCCTCTCACTGTCTCTGTCCCTCTCACTCTCTCTCTCTGGTGAGCACATGTGCCCTAAGGTAAAACCAACCCCCCCCCAAAATCTAATTGAGGGCCCCATGGTGGCACAGAGGTCACATTCTGTGAACACCTGGTCACACTCTGTGAAATTGATCTGCATGGGGAGGTTCCAGGTACTTGTCCAGAGACATCCGTGAGTACGCCAGGTATGTGTGCACCTATGATCCCGGGCTACTGAGGCTCAGGGAGAGCACAGCCTCGGGACCTTGTTGCTTATGGAAAAAATAAGCTTAAGAAAAAGCTAATTAAATTTAATTCTGAAAATAGATGTATTTCATAGCAGAATCTGCTGACAAGGTTAGGACAGCAGGCCTTACTGTGTCTGCAAAAGAAAATCTGAGCCAGAAAAGCAAAGCGAAGATTCTCAAACAAGCACCCTCTATCGAGTGGAATAATTCACCAAGCAGCTAAACTTGGGTTACCCCAGATGCAGGAGCAATTGGGAGATCCAAAAGGGTGAGTACAAAGCTTGCATTTATCACATGCTGGGAACCATGAGCATCAGAGTAGAGGAAACCCCGGTAAGAGACTGCTTCACGGTGCCTCCTTGCAACCTAAGCCCATGTCTTATCAGGATGCCCAAATGGAGGCCCAGCAAGTCCCTGAGCCCACCTGGAGGGGCTGGGCCTTGCAGAAAAATGCCTCCACCTACAGAACACCCAGGACTAGGGAGGGCAAGTGAGAACAGCCCTGCAGGGACCTCTCTTTTCACTTTCCAACCAGGCAGGTGAGGTAACACAGGATTCTAAAAATGTAACCTGCTTCTCTTTGTGGAGCTAGGAGTCCCTGAAAACTGCCCCATGTGAGACTCTCTGGCATGGTCAGAGAAAGCGCTGCCCAGTCCGAGTCAGGAAGATAGCACTGGATCAGAAAACAAGGCGACATTCCTTCTGCTCACAAAGCTCAGAGCAGGCTAGGCTGACAGCATCCCCAGGTCTACGTGGGACCTGGAAGCCAGGAACTCTTCACAGTGGGTATGGAGGAAGTAGAAAATCAAACAGCCCAGTGCCCCAAACCAGCCACAATAAGCAGCCAGACTGTTCAAAAATCCTTTAACGGAGGTGCCGAAGGGCCAAGGAAACTCCCTCAAATCCTGGAGTTAGCCACAGAGGAGAAGATGCTGGGGAAGACTTTCTAGGACTGAGAAACTGCGGTAACTGTGTTGTAACTGGCATCACTGGTTCCGTGGCCTCACGTGGCAGG
The DNA here is from genome assembly GCF_000334495.1 of Tupaia belangeri chinensis. NCBI lineage: Eukaryota > Metazoa > Chordata > Mammalia > Scandentia > Tupaiidae > Tupaia > Tupaia belangeri. The sequence continues at coordinate 543,560 of NW_006160004.1, forward strand.
CAGATGAGTAGAAAGACCCTAGAAGCCCTAATGAAGCACAGGTGAGCTGGGGGTTGGGCCAAAGACACAGGATGACTTGAGGATGACCACCAGGTTGTAAAGGCCTCCAAGGGAACAGGATTGTGGTTCCCTAGAAATGGTCACCCACATGGTTTGGGTCAGTATTTTTCAGAAACTCGACTGTACCAGGGTCCATCAGAACTCATGGTCTCAGGGACTTGTGTTCGATGACACTATACAATCATCGAGGCTGGGGTTGGCTGCCCAGGAGAGGGAGGGGTACTGACCACGTGGCGAGGGGAGGGACACTCACCATCATGGCCTCCTGCACGGTGAGGTGCGGCAGCAGCATGTCGTCCTGCATGATATAGCAGGACACCTTCCGGAAGCAGCGCAGGTCCCGGGGCAGGCCATTGATGAGCACCGCCCCTTTCATGCCAGTCTCCCTGCAGAGCCAAGGACAGAGGAAGGTCAGTCCCACACCCCCTTGCTCCTCTGTCTTCAAGGCCTAGAAGGGGAGAGTCAGAGAGGAGGGCTTTTCTGCAGCAACTTCCAGCTGAACCACTTGCCCCAGAGATATGAAGGGGTAGGAAGGACCTGAGACCCAGAAAATGCCACAGCAATCTAGACGAAAAGATTACACAGAGACAGTGCCCAGCAGGTGTGCTGGTCCCCTGGCCTAATGGTTAAGGGAGCTGGATCCTACTTGGCTGACTGCAGTTTAAATCCTGGTCCTGGTGGCTTGAAAAACACATGAGGTACACAAGTGCAGGTGCCTCAAATCCTGACAGAATAGAGAAATAGAGACAGGATTATGACATGACCACACTCCATTAGGGGGTGCCTGCCCTCTCCCCATTCTCTCCTGTGAAGTTCTATGCTTTCTGGAAAAAATAGAGTACCCAATAAGGAAGAAGAAGCCATCTATGAGGCCTCCGTGGGGCATGTGCACACTAGGCTCCTATACAAGAACACACAGGGGTGCTACTATCTGCAACCATGAGGTCAGCTGTGCACTCCGTGGCTGTGCAGGGCTTTGCCACATAACCACCGTGCATATAGTCCAGAATGCCCCAACTGCCTCAAAGGCTCAGGACCTCCACAGTCAGGACTAGAGGGCACACAGCAAGGTCTTTGGCTCGGTGCTGCAAAGACAAAGTGACCCTGGACCCACTTAGCTCAGTGGGTGGTATTTCTCTACTGGGACAGTGCCCTCTGACCTCAGGTGCACATGCCCGTATGAGTATGCAGCATAGCCTCATGGCCATGGCCACATGCAGTCACTTGTTTATTGCAACCCACTGTGTACCTCTGCTACCTGCTGCTCTTCCAGGAGCATGACGCAGCCCAGGAGGTGGTAGGTACTACAGGCGACTTGCCTTCACACCCTCTAAGGACCCTTTCTCTAGCCCTGTCTCCTAGATGCTACAGAGAACAGAAACACAGCAGAGTCAGATTATGGAGATTAATAAAACCATGCTTGGCTTGCAACTTCCTCAGCCCATTTGGGCCTTCAGGGGAGGTCCCTTCTTTCCTCTAGGCAGGTCACTGGGATCCCCCAGATCCCCAGGATGAAAGACCCCACTGTCTCTGGGCTGCCCTCTGCAGTCAGGAAGTCCTTGCTCCCTCTGGTCATCCCGGAGTTGTGGCTTGCAGCCCTGCGACCCCCGCGGAAACGCCCCACCCTCCCATGCTCTCGCAAAACTCTGGGTGTTGAGAGATTGGCTTTGGCCTTTAGATGTGATTGTAACAGGCAGGAATTTGTCATTGACAAGATTTTTTTAAAATCCTGATTTGTGACATTAAGGAATCATTCAGAAATTCTAAGGAAAAGAGGTTTGTCATTTTTTTCAGTAGATTACATTAAAACAAACTTTAAATTTAACAAATAGAACCATGGGGACTGAAAAGCCCTGGCTTTAAGAAAGCATCTTAAAAACATTCAAGCCAGTTGGTGGTGCAGTGGTTGAGGCAGCTGGATTCCACATGGCCACCTGCGCGGTTCAAGTCCTACACCTGGCAGCTTGAAAAACACACTAGGCATGTGTGCATGCATGTCCAAAATTCTGAGAGGAGAACGGAGAAGGGATTGTGGTGTGGACATACCCCTGGAGATGCTTCCTCACTTTCTCTCTCTCCCTCTCTCTGAAGAGCGCACATGTCCTATAGCATAATTTAAGAAAAAAAAAAAAAGGCACACTTCTAAAGACTAGTTTTCTAATAAATCACAGACAACACTGGCCATGACCACTGGCATTTGGTTCTATATTTCTAAATAACGAAGAGCATCACAAACCCAGTCAGACAGTTCTCATCCTCTTCTAGAAATGCCTGGTTTTACTTTCTGACTTGTACTCACATTGATTTTTCAGAGTTTTCCGCATTCCTGTCCCCGACCTTGACTTTCCTACTTCCTCCTGACCCGGAAGGACTAGCAGAGGCTGAGCCATTCAGGATGCCTCCCTGACGAGCTGCCTAGTGGCCTCTCCCCTTAGCATGCAGCATCGGTTCTCCACCCACTGTGGGGTCATGGGCAGGTGCAGACCTCCAATGCCATTCCCCTCCGAGACCATTTCCTTCACAGACGCCAAAGCTTCTGGGTGCTAGGCCCACCCCGGGCTTCACTGGAGCCTATGTGCACAGAATCTTAAGAAGCCGCTGTTGTTGACAACAGAAGGCTCACAGGGAAGGGCTGACTGAAGAGGCTCCATTGTTCGTGCTATAGGCCTGACAACTGGATGGGCGCTGTGCCTGCCAGGGCAGGGTTTGCTCACCTGTATCCGGCCAGAATGTTCATGAGTGTGGATTTCCCAGCCCCCGAAGGACCCATGATGGCCACCAGCTCTCCACTGTTGAACTTTCCAGAGATTCCTTTCAGAAGGGTCTTGTAGCCTGCAAAAAGCCCAGATCACATTCACAGATGTATCTCCTTACACGCCAATGCATATATGCAAACACGCAACCACATTTGACAGCAGGACTGGGGCCAAAGGCACTATTTTTGATGCCACAATATAAAAAACTGCATTCTAGAAAAGAAAATGAGCCTTGAGTCTGTTTTTAAAATATCTTTGTTGGGACCAGCAGTTGGCATAATAGCTATGTCACTGGACTCCCATGTAGTCAATCTCAGTTTGAGTCCTGGACCCGGTGGCTTAAACTCACATGGGGCGTGTGTGCATGCGTGCACAAGATCCTCAGAGGAGAATGGAGGAGAAGGGAATGAGGCATGGCCATCCCCCGGGGGGTGATTTTTCGCTTTCTGTCTCTCTGTCTCTCTCTGTCTGTCTGGCGAGTGCACGCATACTATAACAAAAACCTCTCCAAAAAAAAAAAAAAAACACTTTGCTTCCTCGATTGCATTTCCCAAGTTACAGTCATGATAATGAGCAGCATGTGTACAATGCTTTAAAGCTTACAAAGAGCATTCTCATACACCATCTCATCTGGGAGGAATCTGCCACTCCCTTTCACATGAGGAAGTGGTGTCCTGTGAGCTGGGTGACTAGCCCAGGGCTAATCGTGTGAGCAGACCAACCTCCCACTGCACCCCAACCAGTTGCTCCTTCCGGACGGAGTACATACACACCTTTATTAATTACCTAAGTCACTTCTCATCACATTTACAAATTTTTTTTATACTCTAAGTATTTATATAAATATAAATTATGTATATACAATGTACTTATAAATAACCATTCTATAATTAAGTAATCAATACATTATTAATTCCATAATTAATAATTAAGGGTTTACTGTTTTGCAGTCACATCAGATTGCTTTGGAATTTCTGCGAAGTCTCCATCTGACATCTTTGTAAGTGGAAAAAAGCTACACAACCCAAGCAAAGCCACATTCATTTATTTTTTGAGTAGACTGTTTAAATGTGCTATAAAGAATAAAACAGCCGCAACTGGATTCATAAATAGACTCCCGACTCAGAAACATTGCTCAGTGTAGCGTACACTCGGAATGCGCTCTTCAATGATCAAGTATCACACATACAGTGTCGGCTCTCGCACGCAGTGTTTAAAGGGACTTGAGATAGGGCTACGTGGGTACCTGGCCCACTCTCTTGTTATAGACTTTCCCCAGGTCATGGCTGGGCACCCAAACCTGTGTTTGTTAGAGTCCTCCCTAGCCTCGGGGGAGGGTGGCTCTCCCTGCTGTCTTCCTGTCTCTTACAGATGGGACACCTGAACATTCCAACCTGTCACCAGGTACCACTTAATTTGGACAGGGAGTCCCTGAGGCCTTGTTTAAGCAAGGCAGAACTATACGGAAGCAAATGTCAGGAAGCTCGATTTTGCAATTCTGACGCATTGTGGAGAAGAGGGCAGCTCTCACCCTAGAGAGGGTGCAAAGAGTCTTCCTGTGGGAGAAGAGCACCAGAATGGGGCTGGAGGGGGAATCTGGAGAGGCGCTCAGAACTGCCTATGAACTCCCATGATGAGGAGAGCTTAGCAAACATGCAGCATGGGATACTCTAAGGAGATGAGTTGAGTGGAGGTACGGGGAACCCCAAGAACAGGCATCACGCTTGGTCACAGCTGCCCCTCAGGTGATAGATGGACGGAGGAGCTGGGGACAGCAGGGACCCCTTCATGCAAGACTGAGTTCCCAGTGCGGCAGGCTCCTCGTCACGATGGAGCGCTGAGGCTCAGGGCCAGGTGCTCTGGGGAACTGGGCCCCAGGGGGCCCGTATGACATCACCACAGGAGCCTAAATACAGGCACCTGCTCATTACCACCTCTCATCTAGTTGGGCTGGAATCAGGGTTACTTCCGAGCAAACCTTTTCTTAAGCTGCTCCCAAACTAAGTTCAGAGCTGGTTTTCAGCTGGTCCCTCATACAGATGTCTGAGGACAAAAGAAAGGTCACTGAGATGACCACTGGCCACTTGGAGCCTGAGCATAGTCTCCACATGGTCATCACACCCCTAAGGGCACCTTGCACCCCGGGGTTCGAGAAGGCCCCTTCCCTTCCAGAACCTCGGGCTCTCCTCTCTGACTGGCCCAGGTGCTTTTGGCATGGGGTCCATGCTGGGACGTCAGAAGTCAACACTGGCTGGAAGAAACTCACACAGACTCTGGTGCCAGGGTCAGGACCCCAGGAACAGGAGGGGTGGCGAGGCTACGAGCATTCAGCTTTTCTGTGGCAAAGCCGGGTATGGGACACAGGCTGGGGTCTTGCCATCAGAGCCATCAGACTGGCACAGTGAGGCCTGCCCCTGGTGTCAGGCTGGTGGCCATCCAGCAAGGGATGCTGCTCCTGAGACCGACAGTCTGGGAGTGAGGCTGGCTCCCAGGTTAACAGGGACACGTGTGTCCCTGTGTCCCTGTGTGATCCCTCCTGGGGTCTGGCAGTGAGTAGGACACCAAGATCCAGCTCAGAACTGCGTTCTCCAATATTAGAAACCTGCTCTAGTCAAATATAAATAAATAAATAAAACACAACAATTACACTTGCATTTGTAATGGAAGGATTTTAAACGGACACTGGAAACTGGCATCTAGTAAACAGCAGTCTGCGCTGGGGCGGCCAGGTGTGCCAGGTGTGCCAGGTGTGCCAGGCCGAGATGGTGCAAGCGTAGAAGTGGGCCTCAGCACAACACTGAGGGGCGGGAAGACCAGGTGGAGCTTCCCCATTTTAGCAGTTTTCGCGAGGACCGACGTGCGTGGCTCTGTGCTGATGTGATGAGCTCATCTTTTGCTGCAGAGCCTCTTGTTTGGTTGCCCTTCCAGAAATGCAATAAAATGAAGATGGGACCATCTTGACCTCTGTCCTATTTTCCCACCTGTGAACTCTGCTCAGCCCATGAGGTGGCATAATGAATACCTCACCTGCCCTAGTGGGCTCATGTTCCACCGCCCTTGTCCTGTACTGTCCCGGTTGGGAGGGTGAGTGTGCAGGAACCACGAGGATGAAAAGCACCAGGAGCAGGGCCATCAAGTGCCTATCAGTGCCCAAGTTCTGCCTTTAAAACAGCCCCACCAGGACTCAGACCAGAACCTAGATCAGAAGCCAGACCAGAAATCCAAACAGAACTCAGACAGAATCCATAGAACATAGACCAAAACTCAGGTCAGAGCCCAGAACCCAGAGCAGGACCCAGATAGAACCCAAACATCCCAGACCAGAACCAGTTCATTGCTCAGACTAGAATCCAGACAATCCAGAACTCGAAAGTCAACACCAGATCTCAGAGCAGAGCACAGTCTGTAACTCAGAACAGATTTTAACCCAGAGCTCCAGACAAAACTCAAGACCAGAATTCAGAATCTCAATCCAGAAGCATAGACCAGAACCATGGGCCAGAATCCAAACCAGTACCCCAGGCCATAATCTTAGACCAAACCCAGACCCAAGCCAGCTCTGAGTCCATACCTCAGACCAGAACCCCAGCCCAAAACTCAGACAGGGCTCAGACCAGACCCAAAATCCCAGACCAGGACCAGACAGAACCCAGACCAGATTCCGGACCCCAGACAAGAACATACAGACTAGAACCCAGACAGAAGCAGAACTCAGATGAAAACCCTAGACCAGAATCCATGGGAGAGCAGGACCGTCGGCCTCAGTTACCTGGGGGCACTCTCCATTGCTCCTCTGCTGATATCCACCCTGCCCTTCCCCACATTCACCAGCAAGGCTCTATCAGTTGCTCTGTTCTCTCTGAGCACGGCCTGCTAAGAAGTGATGCAGCTCATACCTTCTCAGGGGACATAAACCAATGGTCAATTAACCAGGAGCAAAAAAGCCCCATGTTCAGTCAGGCCCCTGGGAAATGGAAAGAAACATGAGAAGGAGGTCATGCAGGGCCAGAGGGGACAGTGGGGTACAAGCAGGGGCCCAGGGCTCCAGAACTCATTCCCCAACACAGGCAGATTATGTTTCTTCTCGGGGTCCTGCCAGCCACGTGTATGAAAAGGAACTGGCCAAGGCGAATACCTGTGCCCTCTTGGTTACTCTGGAGAGTGAGCAGGCACTGGACGCACCGTGCAAACGCTGTCTTACCACAGAAGGTGGGGATTCAGCAACGGGCACAGCTGGCAGTGCGAGGGGCCAGGCCCATTGCCAGGGAGGGCGACGGTGAGAGGCACAGGAGCCAGCTCTGGGCAGGGCAGGGCTGGATGGCATACCTAAGGGGAAAGAGAAGAGCAAGGGCCTCTGGGTGGTCCGAGTCTGCCTGTCCCTTGATGTCTGTGCCCCAGGATCATGCATACTTGGGGAGAAATGGAAGGTTTGCTGCTCACTATAAAAATAGTGGGGGCAGAATTTTAACCCTGAGCCCCCCATGAAAGTTCTGAGCCTGATCAGACTCCTCTTCAGCAGATTTCATTGTGCCAGTCACCATGAGTCCACTGTCAGATCAAACCCACAGGCCCACTTATGTAGACCAAGGAGGAGCCCTGCCAGAAGGGAAGACCCTAAGGCACATTGGGAAATGATGAGGGGCCAGCTCTGGGCTGTGCTAGACGCCCGCCAGACGCCCACTGACCACAAAGGCTAGCAACATCTCTGGGTATCCCTGCCCAAGGTCCTCTGCCCACACTCACGCCACTGAATGGACCATTTCCAGATGGTCTGAGAAGTCAGCCAGTCACCAGGCAGTCCAGGGTGCCAGCCACAAATGTGTTCTCTCTGTTCTGGGTGCCTGAGCCCCATACCGAGGTGCAGGCAGGGCCGAGCTCCCCTACAGGCTCTAGGGAAGATCCTTCCTGCCTCTCCCAGGCCCTGGCAGCCCCAAGTGTTCTTTGACTTCCAATAGCATCACTCCTGTCTCTGCCTCGTTGTCACGTGGCCTTCTACCCTGTGTGTCCGTGACTATGTCCAAGTTTCCCTCTTCCCATAAGGAGTCACATGGGGTCAGGAGCCCCCTACTCCAGTGCGAGTGTCACCTCATCCTAACCAGTCACACCTGAATAGTGATCCTATTTTCAACCAGCCCATGTTCTTAGGCTCAGGACTTCAGCCTGTCTCTTTGGAGCCACAATTCGCCCATCACAGAGAGCGATGGTGGAGGGAGCAGGAGGTCGCCCTGGGCCTCCGCATGGCACAGGCCTCCAGGAGGGAGGGCTGCATAGCCTGGCACTCTGGGCTCTGCTCTCTGTGTGCAGCCTGCCCTAGAAGCTGAGGCACCTAAGGACCCGAGTGCCCCAGGAAAGGCGCGTGACACTGTTGGCCCAGAGATGAGGCAGCAGGTGCTCCTCGCAGCGTGAGCACCAACGAGCTGGCTCTGGTCCCAAGGAGAAGCGCAGCCAAAGGCCCCGGCCGAGGGTGGGCAGGAGGGGTGAGCCACCCTTAAGTCCTCCACATGGGGGACTCCAGAAGGCAGCGCTGACCTTCTTGTGCTCTGAGCCTCTCTGAGCTTGCTTGGGGAGAATCCCCTGAGGGACTGGAGGACGGACATGGCCATGGGAGGCCAGGGAGAGAGCCAAGAGGCTCAGAGCATGCAGGGCCCCTGGTCACCACCTGCCATGCAGGCAGAGATCCAGGGGCGCTTAAAGCCCCAAGGTCAAAGATGGAGTCTCTGCTC